>NC_134132.1:14600000-14900000 GCF_040939455.1 Microcebus murinus | reverse complement strand
TAGTGGGCTTGAGTGCAATAACAGAATAAACAGACACATAGATTTAAAACAAAAAAAAATGCTATCATTTAGGGTTGTTAGAGGGCTAGATGAGACAAATCATAAGAATTCAGCACAGCGCTTGGCTTATGGATTAAAAAGCATGTACTACCCCAATACAATATGGTAGTAGAACACAGAGAACTGACACCCAACTTAAGGCTAAGTATAACCTAAAACTACAATAATCAAGACACAGTATGGGGCCGGGCGCGGTGGCTCACGCCTGTAATCCTAGCACTTTGGGAGGCCGAGGCGGGCGGATTGCTCAAGGTCAGGAGTTCGAAACCAGCCTGAGCGAGACCCCGTCTCTACCAAAAATAGAAATAAAAATTAATTGGCCAACTAAAAATATATATACAAAAAATTAGCCGGGCATGGTGGCGAATGCCTGTAGTCCCAGCTACTCGGGAGGCTGAGGCAGGAGGATCACTTGAGCCCAGGAGTCTGAGGTTGCTGTGAGCTAGGCTGACGCCACGGCACTCACTCTAGCCTGGGCAACAAAGTGAGACTCTGTCTCAAAAAAAAAAAAAAAAAAAAAGACACAGTATGGGACTGGTGAAAGAACAGAGAAGTAGATTAAGAGAACAGTAGAAAGGGCCTAGAAGTAGACCCAAACAACACAATCAATTGATCTTTGGCAAAGGAACAAAAGGCAAATCGATAGAGAATGGACAGAATAACTAGATATCCACATTAAAAAAAAATAGAATCTAGGCACAAACCTTATACTTTGCACAAACATTCGCTCAAAGTGGATCATAAAGCTAAACGTGAGGCAAAAAAAAACTATGAAACTCCTAAAAGACGACATAGGTGACGTTGGGTTTGCTGATGGCTTTTTAGATAGAGGACCAAAAGCGTGATTCATAAAAGGGAAATTTGATCATTTGGACTTCAGCAAAATTACAAACTTCTGCTCTGCAAAAGAACACGTAAGAAAATGAAACAAGCCGTAGACTTGGAGAAAGTACTTGCAAAATATATCTAATAGAGCAGAATTTTTTTTTTTTGAGACAGTCTCACTCTGTTGCCCAGGCTAGAGTGAGTGCCGTGGCGTCAGCCTTGCTCAGAGCAACCTCCAACTCCGGGCCTCAAACCATCCTCCTGCCTCAGCCTCCTGAGTAGCTGGGACTACAGGCATGCGCCACCACGTCCGGCTAATTTTTTGTATATATATATTTTTTTAGTTGGTCAATTAATTTCTTTCTATTTATAGTAGAGACAGGGTCTTGCTCTTGCTCAGGCTGGTTTTGAATTTCTGACCTTGAGAGATCCTCCCGCCTCGGCCTCCCCAGAGTGCTGGGATTGCAGGCGTGAGCCACCTCGCCCGGCTTTTTTTGAGACAGAGTCTCGCTCTGTTGCCCAGGCTAGAGTGAGTGCCATGGCGTCAGCCTCGCTCACAGCAACCTCAGACTCCTGGGCTCATCAATTATAATAAACGGATCACACTGATTGCAAGATGTTAAAAACAGGGGAAACCGGCGAGAGGGGGGAAATGTACAAGAACTCCGTGCTTTCCACTCGATTTTCCTGTGAACTTAAAACTGCCATAAGATAGGAAGCCTATTAATTTTTTTTAAAAAAAGAAAGAAAGCTGATAGCACATTCAGGAGCCAGGCTGAAATGCATGATGGATGGAAGAAGAGCGATGAGTCAAGAGTCTGAAGAAAAGGAAGAGACTGCAGTAAGTGTTGAAAACTTCGTATCTGGATTTTAACACAGGCCGAGTTATTTTTCAACTGATATGGTCAGGTCTGTCCTTTAGAAAAAATAATTTTCTTGGAAATGAATATGGACTGGACAGAAAAGAGCTTAGAGCAGGCATCCTCAAACTACGGCCCCCGGGCCACATGCGGGCGTTTTTGCCCGTTTGTTTTTTTACTTAAAAATAAGGTATGTGCAGTGTGCATGGGAATATGTTCATAGTTTTTTTTTTTAAACTATAGTCCGTTCCTCCAACGGTCTGAGGGACAGTGAACTGACCCCCCTGTTTAAAAAGTTGGAGGACCCCTGGCTTAGAGAATGTAAGACAAAGTAAGAGGCTATTGCACTGATCCACCTAAGAGGAGACAAGGATAGGATTAAGGCCAGCAGGGAGTCCCATCTCTATTCTAATGACCTGAACTCTTCTTTTTGAGACAGAGTCTCGCTTTGTCGCCCGGGCTAGAGTGAGTGCCATGGCGTCAGCCTCGCTCACAGCAACCTCAATCTCCTGGGCTCAAGCGATCCTCCTGCCTCAGCCTCCTCCCGAGTAGCTGGGACTACAGGCATGCACCACCACGCCCAGCTAATATTTTCTATATATTTTTAGTTGGCCAATTAATTTCTTTCTATTTTTTTTTAGTAGAGATGGGGTCTCGCTCTTGGTCAGGCTGGTCTCGAACTCCTGACCTCGAGCGATCCTCCCGCCTCGGCCTCCCAGAGTGCTAGCAGGACAGGCATGGAGCCACCGTGCCTGGCCGACCTGAACTTCTTGAACTCAAGAAAAAAGTGGACCATCTCCATGGTAGCCAGAAGATAAAAACAATATCACAGGAGATCTGACAAAAGTTATGGCTCTAGGTAACTGTGCAATGTCCTTCCCTGCAATGAATCATGAAAAGCAGAATAGATTCTTTTTTTTTTTTTTTTTTGTGATATCAACCGTTTAGCTTGGAACCAGAGGAACGAATTGGACAGGCTTTTATAGGTAATATTCTAAGCGTATACAAGACGAATGCGTTTGGTGTTCCCACTAGCTTGTCTCCCCACAGTTGTTTTTAGAAGATAATTTTTCTCCCTGAAGCAAACCAGGCAGAGTTGCCCTGCTGAGAACCAGCTCAGTGGCACATCAATGCCACGATTAAAAGCATCAGTCTGACCTTGTCATTACTGACCTGGGAATCCGTTTTGAATCTACTGCTTGTTCTCTCTGTCCCCAGAAAGTCCGTTTGGAGAATAACTTTTTTTTTTTTATTTTTGAGACAGAGTCTCACTCTGTTGCCCCAGCTAGAGTGAGTGCCGTGGCGTCAGCCTCGCTCACAGCAACCTCAGACTCCTGGGCTCAAGCGATCCTCCTGCCTCAGCCTCCTCCCAAGTAGCTGGGACTACAGGCATGTGCCACCACGCCTGGCTAATTTGTTTTCTATATATATATATTTTAGTTGGCCAATTAATTTCTTTCTATTTTTAGTAGAGACGGGGTCTCGCTCTTGCTCAGGCTGGTTTCAAACTCCAGACCTGGAGCAATCCGCCCGCCTCGGCCTCCCAGAGTGCTGGGATGACAGGCGTGAGCCACCGCGCCCGGCCTGGAGAAAAACTTTTTCTTGAAAGACGATCACGTGAGCTGACCGTTTCCAAGTTTTCAGCTCCTCTAGAGGTTGACTGTCTCTTCGAAGCGTCCCTCCCCCTGCAGGATCTTCATAGTGAATTTCACTAATGCCACATATCCTACTTGTGACTGCCGAGTTTGGCAGGAGCGTTCCACTCGGCTATGTTTGGGTGCTGCATTAGCAGACAAACAGACACAGACACGAAGATCTGCAGATGTAGGTCAGGAGCTGGACAGAACTGGAGGGCCGGTGAGAAGAAAGGGAATAGAGATCTGGAAATTTCCATTGTGGCACCTGGTGTGATGAGGTCATGTCCCTGACCAAAATGAAGAGCCAGTTTGGGCCGGGTGCGGTGGCTCACGCCTGGCATCCCAGCACTCTGGGAGGCCGAGGCGGGAGGATCGCTCCAGGTCAGGAGTTCGAAACCAGCCTGAGCAAGAGCGAGACCCCCATCTCTACCAAAAATAGAAACAAATTAATTGGCCAACTAAAAATATATATAGAAAAAATCAGCGGGGCATGGTGGTGCATGCCTGTAGTCCCAGCTACTCGGGAGGGAGGCTGAGGCAGGAGGATCGCTTGAGCCTAGGGGTTGGAGGTTGCTGTGAGCAAGGCTGACGCCAGGGTATTCTAGACCAGGCAACAGAGTCAGACTCTGTCTCAAAAAAAAAAAAAAAAGAGAGAGAGAGAGCAAGACATCATGTCTACTATAAATAGAAAGAAATTAGCCAAACAACCAAAAACAGAAAAAATTAGCCAGGCATGGTGGCGAATGCCTGTAGTTCCAGCTACTCGGGAGGAGGCTGAGGCAGGAGGATGGCTTGAGCCCAGGAGTTGGAGGTTGCTGTGAGCGAGGCAGATGCCAGGGCACTCTAGCCTGGGCAACAGAGTGAGCCTCTGTCTCAAAAACAAGAGCAGGTTTGAGGGACGTGACAGTGAGTTTCATTTGGGTCACAGTGACTTTGAGGGCCTGTAGAAACCCTAAGGAAGAGGAGTTCGGTGATCGGTAAGAAACGAGGGACTAGAACATCGAAAGAAAGGAAGAAGGTGAAGATAAGTTAGCAGTTATTGGCACATAAGTAGAGGCTGTAGCTGAAGGAGTGAATGCATTATTTTGGGGGAAACGTGGTATGAACATACAGATAATATCTGTGTGTATTATTTGTGGGAGAGGAGGAGGAAGAGGAGAAGCAAACAACAAAGAGGGAAAAAGAACTGTGTACACATAAGAGATCTCGAAATATCTCAGAGGCCATGCAGATACCATTTGCGAGAGGTGAACAGGCTGCAGCTCAGGTCTTACCCACAGGTCAAAGCAAATGAGATCAGAGGCAAAAGCACCGAATTTAGCCTTTGATGGAAGAGTTGGACAGAAACCCAATGACCGTGTTTCCCCGAAAATAAGACGGGGTCTTCTATTTAATTTTCCTCCAGAAGACACCCCAGGGCTTATTTTCAGGGGATGTGTTATTATTTTTAAGCACGGTACAACCATCTGCGTTGATTCAAACACAGTGAAGTCGTCTTCTTCTGGAACATCATCCTCACTCTCCAGACCCCGAATCCCATCCTGAATGTCTTGCGACTCTGTTTCCTCTAGAGCGACCGGCCCCGATCTCTCCTGTGGAGCACTAGAGCTCTCACGGGGAGGATGAGAAGGGCTGCTCGTGTTCTTTCCCGCTCCTCGACGACACGCATGGGTTGTGCAGATGCGCTGCGCAGCCACGCCCCTCACTAGGGCTGATTTTCATAGCCACGCCCACCACTAGGGCTGATTTTCATAGCCACGCCCACCACCAGGGCTGATTTTCATAGCCACGCCCGTCACTAGGGCTGATTTTCATAGCCACGCCCACCACTAGGACTGATTTTCATAGCCACGCCCACCACCAGGACTGATTTTCATAGCCATGCCCATCAGTAGGGCTGATTTTCATAGCCACGCCCATCACCAGGGCTGATTTTCATAGCCACGCCCATCACCAGGACTGATTTTCATAGCCACGCCCCCCACTAGGGCTGATTTTCATAGCCACGCCCACCACTAGGGCTGATTTTCATAACCACGCCCATCTCTAGGGCTGATTTTCGGAGTAGGGCTTCTATTGCGCTCGTGCTTAGACATCCTGCTGGGGCTTATTTCATGGGTGGGTCTTATTTTTGGGTAAAACGCGGTACAAAGCCCTGTGGAAAGACTTTACACACAGAAGAGCAACTTCAAGAGGGTATCACGGTTCATGCAGAGGATTTCTAGAGTCCTGGGAACTCAGGAGAATTTGCAAGCCCTGCACAACCGGGCTACCTGAAGATAGAGAAAAGGAAAACACAGGAGACAGAGGGGATCGTTGGTAGGAAAAATAGCTTCGAGGGAGCAAGAAACCGTGGGATCACAAGACTCGGGCCACATTCCCGGGTAGCACGCGCCTTTTCCTGGGAGGCGCATTCTCTATTAGCCTCGGTTGCCACGATGCCAGAGGACCGGGGTTAAGTGTTTCACGGAAAAGACAGGGAACCCCTGGGCCTCAGCTTTTGAGGTCCTTTATTCTGAGCGGCACAGCCAGCGTTCCAATGGAGAGTGTGTATTCCCTCCTTCTCCAAAAAGAATCCCATGCACCCTTGGTTAGCTCGCGCTGCGCAAAGCTGCACCAGAGGACTGGCATGCTCCGCTGTCTCTCGTGCAAGACTATTTTATCGCCTTCTGCAGGAGTTAAATGGAAACTCAGCACGCACAGAGGCAGTTTCCAAGGAGCTGCGCAGCGTCCGGGGGGGCGTGGCACGGGGACGGGGGGGGGCATGGCAGGTACGTGTTGCTCTCTTCCTTTATTTAAAAAAAAAAAAAAAATGTAAGGAAAACCACCCCGGGAGACTTTGGGGACAAAAGATGAAGATGGGGATATGATGAAGGCGTTTGCCCTGGGGTCACCCTTTCCGCCTATGAATGCCGCCCCCGCCGTTTCTCTCTGTCCTCGGCTGCTACGGCCTCCGCCGCTATCCATTGGCACCCCTGGTTCTTCCCAGACTTGAACCCCTGTTTCTTTTTGTCCCATCTCCAAACGGGCTGATGTCTGGGTTTCTCGTTTGTTTACACTGGTTTCTTCTTTCAACACCAGGGGGAGGTGTGGGGGGGGGGAGGAGACAATGACAGAAACGTGGAAGTGTCTCGCGGTGCCCAAAGAGGGACACCGAACACCCACGCAAGTTTACCAGGACTCCTGGAAGTCATTGTCCCCGTCCCCCCACCCCCCGGGGAACGGTCTCCCAGGGGCCGCCTGGAGCGGGGCGAGGCCAGGCCTGGCGGTGGTGGAGCCCCCGGTTCCCCCCCTCGCTCCCGCTGAACCCCAATCCCTGGAGAGCCCTGGGGACTCCCGCAGGGGCTGGGCGCACGCCCCTCCTGGCCCGGGCTGAGCTTCTTAGAAAGGAGCAGCCTCCCCCCTCTGTCCCTCTGCCCGGAGGCGAGCGGATGCCGCCGCCGCCCGAGCGAGCGCAGTGCGCACACCGGGCACCCGCCCCGCGCGCCCCGTCCCGCCCCGCGCGCGCCCCAGCCCGCGAGCCTCACCGCGGCGGTAACTTTCCAGGTGCGCAGCGCGGCTCGTCCCCTCCAGGTGCGCGGCGGGTCACCCCGGCGCGGCCGCCCCCTGCGTCCCGGCGCGTCCTCGCCGCCCGCGCCGCCCGGGCCGAGCGCACCGTGCGCAGCAGCGCGGGCCCCGGGGCTGCGGGCACCGCCGGGCACCGCCGCTGTCCCCGCCGCTCGGGCGACGTGGGAGCCGGGGACGCGGGCGGGCGCGCTGCGGGCGGGAGCTGCGGGCGTCGGTGCCGCCGCCGCCGCCGCCTCCTCCTCGCCGCTGCTCCGGGGGCCGGCGCGGGGGAGGCGCCGCGAGGGAGGGAGGGAGGAGGAGGAGGAGGAGGAGGAGGAGGAGGAGGGAGGAGGAGGAGGAGGCTGGGGTCACCCGGGCTGCTGCGTGGAGGAGGAGGCGGCTCCCCCAGAGGTGGGGTCACCCCGCGCGCCCGGAGGGACTTTACTCCCTCCGAGAAAAGCCCAGGCGACAGCCGCAGTCTGCACCTGACGCCCCAAACCCTCCGGGGCGGGCAGCTCGGAAGTAGGGCGGTGGTAGCATCTCGGCTGCCAGCACTTTCTCTTGGTGTCGTTATTATTATTATTTCCATTCCCAGCGTGTGGGACGCGGGGAGAGGGAAGTTCAGCGAGATAGTCATCTCTTCCTCCCCTCCCTGTCCCCACCCCCTGTCCCCAGCCCGCGCTCCCCCCAGCGCCCCCGCCTCGCCTCCCCCGCCCCCAGAGCGCGCACGGCGCTGCGTCCTGGCCACTCTGGCCTGGGGCACGCCAGTGCCCTTCCGAGAGGACATGTGACCACCCCGGAGTGGCTCGGTGACACCTGGAGCCATCACTTACATCTGATTTGCCAGCTCACGTGACGCCCGGGAGGCTGCAGGGGCGCCCGGTTCCAAGGGACAGAGAGTTACACCTTCTTCGGGGTCCCCGCGGGTCTCGTGGCGGGCGGGGAGCTGTCGCTGTCGCTGTCGCGGCCAGCCAAGCAGATAACGCCCTCCCGCCGCGGTCGCCTCGCTGGGCGCATTTTTCCCCGCTTGCCGAGGCGCGCCTGGTGGTTTGCTAAATATACGTGCGCGCTGGGGCCGCGCGCTGGGGCTGGGGCGTCTCCGTGCGGCCTCTCTCCCCTGTCCTCCGCCCGGGGGGGGGGGGGTGTCCCACCCGCAAAGCCGCGAAGGGCAAGGGGACAAGGGCAGGGTGTGTGTCCAGGGCTGCCGAGTACAGTGAGGGTCTGTGTTCCCCGCCGCGCGTCTGGAGCGGTCGGGACGCGGCTTCCTGGGGCTGGGACCGCACCGGGGAGCGGGGCGCTAGGAGTGTCGGGCACACTGTTACATATGTAACTGTTACGTGCATGCACCGTTACATGCATACACTGCTACACATATACACTGCTACATGTATGCACTGTTATACATATAACTGTTACATATATACACTGCTACATATATATACACTGTTACATGTCTACAATGCTACATATACACACTGTTACATACATACTCTGCTACATGCATGCACTGTTACATGTATACACTGTTACATGTATACACTGTTACATGCATACACTGTGACATAACACACTGTGACATATATACACTGTTACATATACACTGTTACGTATACACACTGCTACATATATACACTGCTACATGTATGTACATTGTTACATACACTGCTACATACATGCACTGTTACATGTATACACTGTTACATTTATGCATTGCTACATATATACATTGTTACATGTATACACTGCTACATATATACATTGTTACACATATAACTGTTACATATATACACTGCTACATATATATACACTGTTACATGTCTACAATGCTACATATATACATTGCTACATATGTAACTGTTACATATATAACTGTTACATGTATACACAGTTACATCTATACACAGTTACATACATACATTGCTACATGCATGCACCGTTACATGTATACACTGTTACATGTATGCATTTCTACATATATACACTGTTACACATATAACTGTTACATATATACATTGCTACATATATATACACTGTTACATGTCTACAATGCTACATGTGTATGCTGCTACATATGTAACTGTTACATATATACACTGTTACATACATAACTGTTACATACATACACTGTTACAAATATACACTGTTACACATACACACTGCTACATATACACACTGCTACATATATATAACTGTTACATATATACACTGTTACATACATACACTGTTACATATATAACTGTTATGTATACACTGTTTCATACATACACTGTTACATATATACACATATCTGAATGAGGCCTACATGTAAAATATGTAGAATGGGGACATGTAAGTTTCAGAGGAGGAAGGATGCAGTCCTGTTTGTGTTTGTGCTAACTGGAGAGAAATAAGCAAAAGCACACTAAGTACTTTTGCATGAACTCATGCCAGGATCTGTACATTTCATTAAAAAAAAACCCAAAATGCCCGATTAGAATGGACAGAGCTGAGGACAGATTCCACCGGAAAATGGAAATAATGAGGTTATTGATAAGTCTATGCACTTTCAAGTCCACAGACTGGAGTTTTATGAACAATTTCATGGCAAAGAGGAGAAAAGCAGAGGTTTTCGAAGTCTCTACATTTCATTTCATCCAAGTGTGTTTGTTTTGTTTTGGTTTTCAACTATGGGTTGCTAATTAATAAAATTGATGTAGTGCATCAAAACTAACATTTTTTTTCTTTTTTTTTCTTTTTTTAGAGGCAGGGTCTTGCTCTGTCACCCAGGCTGGCCCCGTACAGGGGCATGATCACGGCTCACTGCAGCCTCCTCCAACTCCTGGGCTCAAGCGATCCTCCAGCCTCAGCCTCCCGAGTAGCTGGGATATAGAAGGAGCATTTTAAAAACGATACAGAATAGAATAAAAATGACAGAGTATATCCTCACACATAGCAAGAGTTACTATTATGTATACATCTTTTGCTTTAGTTAAATGCACGTGTGTGCACGGGGCCGACCGTGCAGTATGTACTTTCTTACTGTTCGTTGAGGGGAAAACTTGAAAGCCACTAATCTACAGGCTGCCACCTGGGGTCTCCCAGCTGGTCGGTTCCGGGGGGGGGGGGGAAACTGAGGTTCCTTACAGCAATCCTGTGCTCTGTCAGCTCTACCCTGCTGAACAAGGAGGGGGAGGAAAAGGAAATGAGAGGAGGAAGCCGACCATTTTTGAGCCTCTTATTCAGTCATTCAACAAACGTGCTCTCAGCAGCTCCTGTGTCTCAGGACCAGCTCTGAAGACCTGGAATTCCAAGGGGAACGAAATGCACTTGTCAGTTCTAGCAACGCAGAATGTGCAAACCCGTGAGAGAGACAGACACGAAACAAACACACACAAAAGTAGGCATAGACGTGACAAATACCACGAAGGAAAGCAGGAGAGGAGATAAAATATATGTGGGGCCATAATTTAGACGTGGGAGGCTGTTAATTAATTATTAACCCAATTTAAAAGGTCCTCAATGATAAGGACATTTATTGTTTTATGTGGAAAAGAGTCCCAAGGTCAGAAGGCTCCAGTTGATGAATTCAGCAAAGATGCAGCGATATCAGAGAAAGGCCCATGGCTGAGTCCGTTATTCTCCGTGCCTCCCCCAGCTCTGCCACTGGGGCTGCCCCACCCACCGTCCCAGGACGGCTGGAGCAGTTCCAGTTACTGTGTTTCCCTGAAAATAAGACCCACCCATACAATAAGCCCACACAGGATGTCTAAGCACATGCCCAATAGAAGCCCTACCCTGAAAATCAGCCCTAGTGATGGGCGTGGCTATGAAAATCAGCCCTAGTGATGGGCGTGGCTATGAAAATCAACCCAAGTGGTGGACGTGGCTATGAAAATCAGCCCTAGTGGTGGGCTTGGCCATGAAAATCAGCCCTAGTGATGGGCGTGGCCATGAAAATCAGCCCTAGTGATGGGCGTGGCTATGAAAATCAGCCCTAGTGGTGGGTGTGGCTATGAAAATCAGCCCTCATGATGGGCGTGGCTATGAAAATCAGCCCTGGTGATGGGCGTGGCTATGAAAATCAGCCCTGGTGATGGGCGTGGCTATGAAAATCAGCCCTAGTGATGGGCGTGGCTATGAAAATCAGCCCTAGTGGTGGGCGTGGCTATGAAAATCAGCCCTAGTGATGGGCGTGGCTATGAAAATCAGCCCTAGTGATGGGCATGGCTATGAAAATCAGCCCTAGTGGTGGGCGTGGCTATGAAAATCAGCCCTAGTGATGGGCGTGGCTGCGCAGCGCATCTGCACAACCCATGCGTGTGGTCGAGGAGCGGGAAAGAACACGAGCAGCCCTTCTCATCCGCCCCGTGAGAGCTCTAGTGCTCGACAGGAGAGATCGGGGCCGGTGGCTCTAAAGGAAACAGAGTCGCAAGACATTCAGGATGGGATTCGGGGTCTGGACAGTGAGGATGATGTTCCAGAAGAAGACGACTTCACTCTGAATCAATGCAGATGGTTGTACCGTACTTAAAAAATATAACACATCCCCTGAAAATCAGCCCTAGGGTGTCTTCTTGAGGAAAAATAAATATAAGACCCTGTCTTATTTTCGGGCGAAAACGGTACAGAGGAATTAATGCCCTGTGCAGCTGAACTTGACCCCTGAGAGACAGGAGCCAGGAGGAAGACAAAAAATCAATTGTTCTTGTGTCCTGCCCAGCCAGGAGCTGCTCAGAGACAGGATGATTCTGTACCTCTGGCTGCTCTGGCCTGACTCAGCACCCAGATTTGTCTTCTAGGGAAGCTATAGAAAGCCTGGTAACTCCCTTTTCACTTGCAACCTCAAACTCCTGGGCTCAAGCAATCCTGCTGCCTCAGCCTCCTGAGTAGCTGGGACTACAGGCATGTGCCACCATGCCCGGCTCATTTTTTCTCTATATATTAGTTGGCCAATTAATTTCTTTCTATTTATAGTAGAGATGGGGTCTCGCTCTTGCTCAGGCTGGTCTCGAACTCCTGACCTCGAGCGATCTGCCCGTCCCGGCCTCCCAGAGTGCTGGGATGACAGGCGTGAGCCACCACCGTGCCCGGCCATGAATCATTTCTGAACCATTCCAAATCATTCACTCAACCAGCAGACTTTTATTCAACTCTGGGGAGTGGGAATTTGAGAAGGCAAGGCCTCTACCTTCTGGAAGTCCACAGTCAAAGAGAAACGCTGTCATTCTAGAACCCATGCCTGCATTTACGTGCAGCATGCACTAATCCATTCAACAAACACTTATTAGGCACCTACTGTGTGCCGTTAAGATGCCAAGGAAGAAACGTGTCTTGTGGAACTTAACCTAGTAGGTCTACAAAGATAGACAAGCAATGAAAACAAAACATACGAAGTCACATGAAAAGTGCAAAGCTCTCAATAGGAACTTGTAGGAGAAAGCAAGCATTTGGCTGCAGGGGTTAGAAAAAAAGATTTCTGGCTTCACAAGAGGCCAAGAAACAGTTAGGACCCTTGATTCTCAAAGGACATGATTCTCCTTTGCATTTGCTTTCAATAACGGCACCCAGTAGGTGCCTAATAAACGAATGGTTACAGGAGGCTAGAAGTCTACGTGTGACAGAAAGCACAGGAGAAAAATGCATATTTCCTACAGGACGGAGAGAGTGATACTATGTAAGATGTCAAGCAGGGATCACAGAGGCATGGGTTTTAATTAAAATCATCTGCAAGAAGCTGCCTTTGCCTCGGAAGTTATACAAGGACATTGGATTGCCGTCTTCTCTGCTCAAAAGGCCTGTGGTCATCCCATGCTCAGAGCATCCCAAAGGGCTGATTTTGTTCCCCCTTTATTCTCCACTTGCTCTGTTCCGGCAAGTGTACAGCAGGTGTACAGCAAGTGTTAACAGCAACTGACCGGGTTAAGAACTGACCGGCGGGATCAGAGGGGCATGCTGCGAAATTCTGAGCCCCGCTTCCTTGTTCTCTGGTTTTATACACTTCTTGGGGTTACACACAACCAATCAACTATGAGCATGAGGAGTTTTCCAATCCAGCGGTGGGATTCAAAAAGTATCCAATCAGCAACGAGCTTTACAAATCCAATCAGCAACAAGCTTTCCATATCCAATCAGCAACAAGCTTTCCATATCCAATCAGCAACAAGCTTTCCATATCCAATCAGCAACATGCTTTCCATATCCTATTAGCAACAAGCTTTCCATATCCAATCAGCAACAAGCTTTCCATATCCAATCAGCAACAAGCTTTCCATATCCAATCAGCAACATGCTTTCCATATCCTATTAGCAACAAGCTTTCTATATCCAATCAGCAACAAGCTTTCAATATCCAATCAGCAACAAGCTTTCCATATCCAATCAGCAACAAGCTTTCCATGTCCAATCAGCAACAAGCTTTCCATGTCCAATCAGCAGTGAGTTCAGCCATGGGGCCCCGGGGTGGGGTTTTTTCCCTGTCACCTCCACTTCCCCACAACCAGTCCTGTGTCTTCTACACTGGTGGGTGGCACCAGCCATGCACCTGTCTCCTAAGCCCTAAATCTGGAAGCTTCCTCAGTGGCTCCCTCTCCCCAAACCCTCATGTCTACTCATCAAGTGTTGTCTGTTTTATCTTGTAAATCTCTTAGACATAGCCGGTCTCCCCATTGCCTGGCTCTGATTTGCTTGAGGTTCTAGTCTTCCCTCCTACTCTACTGTCGAGCCATGACACTTTGCCAAGTCAACCTGCGGCGCTCTTGACCTCACCCAAAACGTTCGGACTACTTGCTCTTTGCCCCGGTCCGACTGCCAGCCAGATAAAGTCCAAACGCCATGGCCTTTGGTCTCCAGACCCTGTAGGTTTCTGCTCCTGCTAATCTCTAGGCTTCATCTCCTTCCACAATGCCACCTTCTCTTCACACTCCATTCATATTGCGGTAGTGCCCACTCTGATGACACTGTTTTAACTTAAGTGCTTCCGTAGAGATCAGACCTCCAAACACCATAACAATCCGAGGTTAAGACTTCAGCACGGGCCGGGCGCGGTGGCTCACACCTGTCATCCTAGCACTCTGGGAGGCCGAGGTAGGAGGATCGCTCGAGGTCAGGAGTTCAAGGCCAGCCTGAGCAAGAGTGAGACACCGTCTCCACTGAAAATAGAAAGAAATTAGCTGGATAACTAAAAATATATATAGAAAAAAATTAGCTGGGCATGGTGGTGCGTGCCTGTAGTCCCAGCTACTCGGGAGGCTGAGGCGGGAGCATTGCTCAAGGTCGGGAGTTCAAGACCAGCCTGAGCAAGAGCAGGAACCCCTGTTTCTACTAAAAATAGAAAGACATTAATTGGCCAAATAATATATAGAAAAAATGAGCCGGGCATGGTGGCGCATGCCTGTAGTCCCAGCTACTCGGGAGGAGGCTGAGGCAGGAGGATCGCTTGAGCCCAGGAGTCTGAGGTTGCTGTGAGCGAGGCTGACGCCATGGCACTCACTCTAGCCTGGGCAACAAAGTGAGACTGTCTCAAAAAAAAAAAAAAAAAAAAAAAAAGAACTGTGTTGGTTACATAGGAACTTGTTGAGACCAGCATGCTCTGAAAACATGCTCAGTCTCTCTGGCACTCCAAGGGTGAACTAGATGTCATTTGCCACGACTATTTTATTTTTAATTTCCGGTTGTCCTTTGGGATGTCCAAGAGCAGTGATCACACTATCAACTCAAACTTAGAGCTAGTTAGTACCTTTCGGTCAATATCTCTGCCAAAATGTATATTCTCCAAAGTATGTTCTTGCCTGGGTTTCACATGACCTATTTTCTAAAAAAAAAATTTTAAAAATCACATGGAGCAAACTTTACATCACACTCACGTAGATAGAGACCAGGGCTTGTTTATTTTTTTATGTGTAATACAGTGTCTCTAAACGCCCATATTTTCACCAGCATAAACTGAGTCCTGCGAAGTCCAATTTCACGCATGTCAGAAGTGTCCCCTCGACCGAGCAAATACCGAGAGGAGCGATTCTACTTTTTGACAGAGAGTGTTCAACGTGTCTGGGCCACCAAATCTGACTTGGCGTGCCCAAGGGCATCCAGATGTTTTTCTGGCAAAACATATCGCAAAGCTCTTGACAAATCTCCCAGCCAACTCTTGTGCCTTGGTGGGCAACTTCTTCAGCTGGCAGGACGTTTTCCTAGCTAATTCGCCTTGACTTAGAGTTCCACATTTTTCTTTCTTTTTTTTTTTTTTTTTGTTTTCCCCCTACATATTTAATCGCCGTTAGACAGACCTGCGACCGACGAAATGCTGTGCAACGTCCTGCCTGGATAAGTAGCCTTGCTGTTCTTCTGATCGTTCTGATTCTAGTGATCGTTATTGATCACTCTCACTGATCGTTCTTGGTTCTAATTCTACTTGGATGCATCCCCTTCAATATTACCCACCTCCTTGCCCGGTCAATTCACGGAAGAATTGAGCGAGGGACTGTGAAACACGCCCAGAATGAAGACGCTTTCTGATTCTAAAGGACCGTTTACTCACACCCTGAGTTCCCATCTACGCCCAAGTCAAATGTCACACGCGGTTAAATCTTTCTTTTGAGAGCATTCTTGCAAAAAAATGTAGTTTCTCCCGGATGCGCCACCAAAAGTCACGGACCGGGCTGTTCCCAAAAGTGCCACCACTGTGCCCACACCCCGGCCACAGTTTCTGGCTGTATTAAGGGCTTCTTGTGCTTCAAAGCGTCAACATTTTCCCCTTGTGGTTGTCTGGGTGGGGGACAGGAGAGGTCTGGCCACGGCTGGACTTGCACACTGCTTTCCTTTCTGCGTTGGTTTCTCGCCGGGCGCCTGCCATTTCCCATGTTCCAGGAAGCCTCCGTCTTTTTCTTGACTTTAATTCAGTTTATTAATGCACAGAGTTTATCTGGTTTATGCACGTGGATGAAGCCCTAGATAATTTCATCTGTGTTTGTGAATTAGCTGTATCAGATGAGAGAGAGCCTTAAATTCAGCATGAGGCTGTCCAGAAATTCTTTTGTGCTTTTGGCCCTTTCTTTCTTTCTTTCTTTCTTTCTTTCTTTCTTTCTTTCTTTCTTTCTTTCTTTCTTTCTTTCTTTCTTTCTTTCTTTCCTTCCTTCCTTCCTTCCTTCCTTCCTTCCTTCTTTCTTTCTTTCTTTCTTTCTCTCCTTTCTCTCTCTTTCTCTCTTTCTTTCTTTCCTTCCTTCTTTCTTTCTCTCTCTTTCTCTCTTTCTTTTTTATTTCTTTCCTTCTTTCTCTCTCTCTCTTTCTTTTTTTCTTTCCTTCCTTCCTTCCTTCTTTCTTTCTCTCCTTTCTTTCTCTTTCTCTCTGTCTCTCTTTCTTTCTTCTTTCTTTCTTTCTCTCTCTTTCTTCTTTCTTCCTCTTCTTTCTTCCTCTCTCTTTCTCTCTGTGTCTCTCTTTCTCTTTCTTTCTTTCTTCTATTTTTTTGAGACAGACTCTCACTCTATTGAGTGCCATCGCATCAGCCTCGCTCACAGCAACCTCCAACTCCTGGGCTCAAGCGATCCTCCTGCCTCAGCCTCCTCCCGAGTAGCTGGGACTACAGGTGTGCGCCACCATGCCTGGCTAACTCTTTCTCTATCTATTTTTTTTAGTTGGCCAATTAATTTCCTTCTATTTTTTTTTTTTTTAGTAGAGACAGAGATCTCCCTCTTGCTCACGCTGGTTTCGGACTCCTGACCTCGAGCGATCCTCCCGCCTCAGCCTCCCAGAGTGCTGGGATGACAGGCGTGAGCCACCGCGCCCGGCCCTGACATTTTCTTTTAATAGTCTGCAGCTGGAAAAATTTAGCTTGGCACAAATCACCCCTTCTTTGGCTGGGGGTCTCTTTCTTTCTTCCATCTCTGAGCATGCCATGAGATCTCCGTAGAGATCTTGCTTTCTCTTTGAAATTTTCTTTTTATCTTTGAATGCTGGGTTGCATGAGAGCTCTCTGCACTTTGCCTTCCTCCTCACACGTGAGATGCTCTGGCTTCATCTGGGGTCTCTTTCAGAATCGAATTTCTTAGATTTTGCCAGATCCAACAAAGAAGTATTTTTGTTGCAGTCCTTTGTAAGCATAAAGTCTATAAGATGATTTTTCCCCAAAACTTTCAACATCGAAAAAGCATCAATACCGTGTTTCCCCGAAAATAAGACCAACCCATACAATAAGCCCCCAGTAGGATGTCTAAGCATGTGCGCAATAGAAGCCCCACCCCAAAATCAGCCCTAGTGATGGGCGTGGCTATGAAAATCAGCCCTGGTGATGGGCGTGGCTATGAAAATCAGCCCTAGTGGTGGGTGTGGCTACAAAAACCAGCCCTAGTGATGGGCGTGGCTATGTAAATCAATCCTAGTGGTGGGCGTGGCTATGAAAATCAGCCCTGGTGATGGGCGTGGCTATGAAAATCAGCCCTAGTGGTGGGCATGGCTATGAAAATCAGCCCCAGTGGTGGGCGTGGCTATGAAAATCAGCCCTAGTGGTGGGCATGGCTATGAAAATCAGCCCCAGTGATGGGCGTGGCTATGAAAATCAGCCCTGGTGATGGGCGTGGCCATGAAAATCAGCCCTAGTGACGGGTGTGGCTGCGCAGCGCATCTGCACAACCCATGCGTGTCCTCGCGGAGCGGGAAAGAACACGAGCAGCCCTTCTCATCCGCCCCGTGAGAGCTCTAGTGCTCGACAGGAGAGATCGGGGCCGGTGGCTCTAAAGGAAACAGAGTCGCAAGACATTCAGGATGGGATTCGGGGTCTGGAGAGTGAGGATGATGTTCCAGAAGAAGACGACTTCACTGTGTTTGAATCAATGTAGATGGTTGTGCCGTACTTAAAAAAAAAAAAATAACACATCCCCTGAAAATAAACCCAAAGGTGTCTTCTTGAGGAAAAATAAACATCAGACCCTGTCTTATTTTGGGGGAAGCACGGTATCTCTCTTCTTGCAAAAATCACCGCTGGACTCCTCATTCTTTAAGGTTTCCAGGAGCCGGGTCAGGAAATAGTCTTTCCCACTTGACAAATTTTCCACGGCTCTGGAGATAATCTTTCTAAGCCCAGGAATATTAGTTTATTTAAAAAAACAAGCAACCCAACAAAAAGATATACTCAAAACAGCAGCCAAAATCGTGCCTTTATCTTCCCCGGCTTCTTACGTGAAAAAGAGCCTTCTGAGCTTGCAAACACGGTGACCCATGTGAACCCAAGAAAAAGGCAGAGCAGAAAATAAACTAGGCAGACAAGCAAACTTTTCATATTTTATGTTTTCACTTTTTTAATATTCTGCTTTCATGCACACTCAAGTTCGAACACAGATACATCATTTTAAACCCCCGATAGTCTGTTATTAAATCATGAAAAAGATATAGTTGATAGACATATGCAGATAATTACTATGACTTTTTTTTTCTTCTTCTTTTTTGCCCTAATCCACTGTCAATAATTTATTCCAGTGGTATAAGCCGACATTTACTTTCTTGCCTTTTTTAAACTCCTGGGTTTCGGGTGAAGTTCAGTTTCCAGGAAATCTCTCCCCATTTGGGGTCAGGATGTACCACAGCTTCAAATTCCTCACAAGTCCCTGGCCTGGGTATACAGTCACACAACTCCCTGTCTGTTCAGGCTGGTTTAGAGGACAGTGCCCATGTGACAAAATTACATCCCCCGACAGGAGCCTGGAGGACCGAGAACAGACCTTACCTGCTCATAGACAGCATTGAAAGTACAAAACCACGGTGCTGGCTGGCCACAATCACAGGCTTTGCCCTGTAGGCGCAGAGCTTTGCATTTCGGTCTCTTGTGTCTGTCACTCTCCTTCTTCAAGAGGGCTGAGATACAGAAAATATAAACCCAAGTCCTGGCCGGGTGCGGTGGCTGACGTCTGTCATCCTAGCATTCGGGGAGGCCGAGGCGGGAGGATCGCTCCAGGTCAGGAGTTCGGGAGACAGGCCTGAGCAAGAGCCAGACCCCCCGTCTCTACTAAGAAAATAGAAAGAAATTAATTGGCCAACTAAAAATACATAGAGAAAAAATTAGCCGGGCACGGTGGTGCATGCCTGTCGTCCCAGCTACTCCGGAGGAGGCTGAGGCAGGAGGATGGCTTGAAGCCAGGAGTTGGAGGTTGCTGTGAGTGAGGCTGATGCCATGGCACTTACTCTAGCCCGGGCGACAGGTGAGAATCAGTCTCAAAAAAAAAACCAAAAAAAAAAAACAAGTCCTTTTATCCGGGAAAGCAGCCCTGCTGGGTCTCTTTACATTGAGAAGTTTAAACAGAAAAGCATACGATCAGGATACTATAATAATCACTTCTTGATGGGGGCTGAAAAAACAAAGGAAGTTGCTGGTCAAGTACCTTGACAAGCCTAAAATGACTGAAGGAATAAAATTTGCTAGTAAATAAAGCTACACTGAGATTCACTTTGGGTTGATGAAACTAACAGGTTGGACTGTATCTTTTCCCCCCAGAACGTTACATTTAAGCACCTAAATATTTGCTATTTCACCCAATATCACACATTTGTTCTCCCACTGCAACTTGGAGACTCAGGTTTGTCCACTGTGACTGTCTTTTTTCTTTCTTTCTTTTTTTTGAGACAGAGTCTCACTCTGTCGCCCAGGCTAGAGTGAGTGCCGTGGCGTCAGCCTCGCTCACAGCAACCTCCAACTCCTGGGCTCAAGCGATCCTCCTGCCTCAGCCTCCTCCCGAGTAGCTGGGAGTACAGGCATGCGCCACCATGCCCGGCTAATTTTTTCTACATATATTTTTAGTTGGCCGATTAATTTCTTTCTATTTTTAGTAGAGACGGGGGTCTGGCTCTTGCTCAGGCTGGTTTCAAACTCCTGACCTCGAGCGATCCTCCCGCCTCGGCCTCCCAGAGTGCTGGGATGACAGGCGTGAGCCACAGCGCCCGGCTTGTGACTGTGTTTTGAGCCTGTTTATCAGTGACACAGATGCTCCGAGAAGCCTTCGGTGAGTTCAGGACCACAAGTGAGTGTGTCTTGCAAATAAGACCTCACCGTGCAATTTAGCAGATTCCAAAAAAAGGAACAAAAATCCTAAGAGAAGGCATTCATGATGGTAAAAATTATAGTTGGTGAAACTTGGCTGAATTTGGCTGAGACATTCACCTTTCTAAAAAGATGTGTCTCATGTCTTGGGGTTAAGGTCAGCCCTGAAAAGACCCATTTGAAACCATGTTGTTCTTGCAGCGGCTCAAGGACAAACCACCCAAAATTAACTACACGCCAAGGCCATTTTTAGTCTTGCCACATTTGATTATTATACATCAAGCGTTCACATCCACTTGGAAGCACAATTCTTTATAGTTGCAATATCACCCATACGTAAGCGTTGGAATATATGAAGTGAATTTCCTGCTTGGATAAAACATTACCCATAATCAATGTTTATGGAGAAGCGTGCTCATATGTTAGACTAGTTTTCTGCTTTAGCAAGCATAGTGTACTGAATGGAATTTAATTACTTTTAAATAATGGTAACAGGAACACACAGCAAGATAGTAAATATCTTTAAAAAATAGCCTTGTGAATTGTGATTACTGTGTTTCCCCTAAAATAAGCCCTGCCCATACAATAAGCCCCAGCAGGATGTCTAAGCACGTGCCCAATAGAAGCCCTACCCCGAAAATCAGTCCTAGTGATGGGCATGGCTATGAAAATCAGCCCTAGTGATGGGTGTGGCTATGAAAATAAGCCCTAGTGATGGGCATGGCTATGAAAATCAGCCCTGGTGGTGGGCATGGCTATGAAAATCAGCCCTGGTGGTGGGCGTTGCTATGAAAATCAGCCCTAGTGGTGGGCGTGGCTATGAAAATCAGCCCTAGTGGTGGGCGTTGCTATGAAAATCAGCCCTAGTGATGGGCGTGGCTATGAAAATCAGCCCTAGTGGTGGGCGTGGCTATGACAATCAGCCCTAGTGATGGGCGTGGCTATGAAAATCAGCCCTGGTGGTGGGCGTGGCTGTGAAAATCAGCCCTGGTGGTGGGCGTGGCTATGAAAATCAGCCCTGGTGATGGGCATGGCTATGAAAATCAGCCCTGGTGATGGGCGTGGCTATGAAAATCAGCCCCAGTGGTGGGCGTGGCTATGAAAATCAGCCCTAGTGATGGGCGTGGCTGCGCAGCGCATCTGCACAACCCATGCGTGTCGTCGCGGAGCGGGAAAGAACACGAGCAGCCCTTCTCATCCGCCCCATGAGAGCTCTATTGCTCGACAGGAGAGATCGGGGCCGGTGGCTCTAAAGGAAACAGAGTCGCAAGACATCCAGGATGGGATTCGGGGTCTGGAGAGTGAGGATGATGTTCCAGAAGAAGACGACTTCACTCTATGTGAATAAATGTAGACGGTTGTACCGTACTTAAAAAAAAACAATAGCACATCCCCTGAAAATAATCCCTAGGGTGTCTTCTTGAGGAAAAAATAAATAGAAGACCCTGTCTTATTTTCAAGGAAATAGGCATTTCCTCCTTCACGTTTCTGTAATTTTCTTCATGCTATCCTCAATCTATAGTGTTGTCCAGCAGAACTTTTTTCCATTGCTGGACCTGTTCTATATCTGCATGGTCCAGTGCAGAATACACTAGTCACAAGTGGCCAAAGACTAATGTGTTGGACAGCCTGGGTCTGGAATCTCCTCTCCCATTTCCAAATCTGTCGAAATTCTACTCTTCCCTTTCGATGCCAGACACTACAGTGAATATAGTCAGCGTTCAACCTCCAGCCTCTAAGATCCTTCCAATAGCTCCTGTGTGCCTTAGATATTTATCTGTTATACCAGAGATTCTTCCATATTCAGTGATGATGGCCAGCCCGTCTCTAAATGGAAAGATATTGATATAAATTATTATATTTTATTTAAATAACATTTTAAATTTATAATCCTTTAATTTATGTATTACCTTTACTGTGGATGGGGTTGTCAGATTCGAGGATATTGATATAAAAAATGACTCACGGTCGTGCGAGGTGGCTCACGCCTGTCATCCCAGCACTCTGGGAGGCCGAGGCAGGCAGATGGCTCGAGGTCAGGAGTTCGAAACCAGCCTGAGCAAGAGCGAGACCCCATCTCTACTATAAATAGAAAGAAATTAATGGGCCAACTAAAATTATATATAGAAAAAATGAGCCGGGCATGGTGGCGCTTGCCTGAAGTCCCCAGCTACTTGGGAGGCTGAGGCAGGAGGATGGCTTGAGCCCAGGAGTTGGAGGTTGCTGTGAGTGAGGCTGATGCCACAGCACTCACTCTAGCCTGGGCAACAAAGTGAGACTCCGTCTCAAAGAAAAAAAAAAAGAAAAAAATGACTCATATGATCACTGACAATCTAAATAATATTTTTCGATATTTATGAGTTTTTCAAACTTCAGAGTCTTTAGAAACTCAACTAGGGACAATTCAGACATGTCCCACTGAGCTGAATCAGTGAAGAAAATACAACACAGAGAAAAAAGCCATATCTATCCCATCTTTTGTCAATCACAAATGAGTAAAACATAGGCCATGTTGAATAGCTTGTAACTATTTGGAAATAAATAATTGAGGGCCCTCAATAATGCTTAAAGGAACAAATATGTTTCATGACAAGGAATAAATGGGTTATAGAATAATAAATTTTAAAAATAGGTCGGGTGTGGTGGCTCACGCCTGTCATCTTAGCACTCTGGGAGGCCGAGGCGGGTGGATCGTTTGAGCTCAGGAGTTCGAGACCAGCCTGAGCAAGAGCGAGACCCCATCTCTACTATAAATAGAAAGAAATGAATTGGCCAACTAATATATATAGAAAAAATTAGCCGGGCCTGGCGGCGCATGCCTGTAGTCCCAGCTACTCGGGAGGCTGAGGCAGGAGGATCTCTTGAGCCCAGGAGTCTGAGGTTGCTGTGAGCGAGGCTGATGCTACGGCACTGTAGCCTGGGCAACAGAGTGAGACTTTGTCTCAAAAAAAAAAAAAAAAAAATATATATATATATATATATATATATATATATATATATAGAGAGAGAGAGAGAGAGAGAGAGAGAGAGAGAGAGAGAGATACACACACATATATGCATAGGAAATAAAAAAGTAGAAAAAACATATGAGAATCTTACAAATGACTGGCTCTATATGCTGAGATTTTTTTTGGATAGTTTCTATTTCCTTCTTCACCCTTTATTGAATTTTCTCATATTTCCTACAGTGACTGTGTACGATTTTTGAAATCAGAAAAAGAATATTTTCTAAAGTCCCTAGCCACATCCATATCTTTCCTAACTCTGGCTCCTCCAAAAATCGGCAACAATAATCCCAACAACAGCTTTATTACGTACAGAGCAATCAAAACGAAAATAGCAGAGTCGCTTTGCTCATTCCTGTCTGTTGCAGAGTAGTTGCAAGTAAAGCTTGATTTTATGAATCGGAAAACCCCAAACAATGGGCAGGCGTCCTCAAACCATGGCCCGCGGGCCACATGCGGGTGTTTTTGCCCGTTTGTTTTTTTTTACTTCGAAATAAGACATGTGCAGTGTGCATAGGAATTCGTTCATGGTTTTGTTTTTTTTTTTTAAAACTAGAGTCCGGCCCTGCAACGGTCTGAGGGACGGTGAACTGGCCCCCTGTTTAAAAACTTTGGGGGCCCCTGGCTTATGGTAAAGATGCAACCAAATGCAAGCCATGTGGAGACAGTTGAATTGCATGATTTGATTCTTTCTTTATAGACTCCCACAAAGCTCCTGTCCTTAGGACAGAAGGCACTGATAGGAACATTCCCTCGGCATTCGAACGCCTCATTGTTTGGTTATCAGAAATTTACAAATCAATTTGTTTAAAAGAACTGAGCGGGACCACACTGTGCTTGATTCTATCATGTGATTATTTCTTAAATAGATTAAACTTATTAAATCATAACGCCTTTTGCAATGATCTGGTTGGAACTGGAGCCCAATCTCCTAAGTGAAATATCTAAAGAATAGAAAAACAAGCGCCACAAGTACTCACCGGGACATGGAAACTAACCGACCGGCGCTCATGTGCACAGATGGAAGTAAAACTCAAAGGAAATTGTGCAGGTAGGAGAGGGGAGGGGAATAGGGAGGGTAAAAATCATACCTAACGGACACAATGTACGCTTCCGGGGTGATGGGCACTTTTACTACTTTGACTCAAGCAGCACAAAAGCAATCCATGTAACCCAAACATTTGGGTACCTCTGTGACAGTCTGAAATTTAAAAAAAAAAAAAAAAGCTACAATGAAAGAAAAAGACAGAAAGACAAAAATAAAGAAAGAAAAGAAAGAGAGAGAGGGAAGGAAGGAAGGAAGGAAGGAAGGAAGGAAGGAGAGAGAAAGAAAGAAAGAAAAAGAAAGAAAGAAAGAAAGAAAGAAAGAAGAAGAAGAAGAAGAAAAAGAAGAAGAAGAAGAAGAAGGGAGGGAGGGAGGGAGGGAGGAAGGAGAGAGAAAGAAAGAAAGAAGAAGAAGAAGAAGAAGAAGAAGAAGAAGAAGAAGAAAGGAAGGAAGGAAGGAAGGAAGGAAGGAAGGAAGGAAGGAAGGAAGGAAGGAAGGAAGGAAGGAAGGGAGGGAGGGAGGAAGAAAGAAAGAAGAAGAAGAAAGAAAGAGAGAAAGAAAGAAAGAAAGAAAGAGAAAGGAAGGAAGAGAAGGAAAGAAGGAGAAAGAAAGAAAGAAGAAGAAAGAAGGAAGGAAGGAGGGAAGAAAGGAAGGAAAAAGAAGGAAAGAAGAAGAAAAAAAGAAAGAAAGAAAGAAAAAGGAAGGAAGGAAGGAAGAAAGAAAGGAAGGAAGGAAGGAAGGAAGGAAGGAAGGAAGGAAGGAAGGAAGGAAGGAAGGAAGGAAGGAAGGGGAAAGAAAGAAAGAAAGAAAAAGAAAGAGAGAGAGAAAGAAAGAAAGAAAGAAAGAAA
Source organism: Microcebus murinus (assembly GCF_040939455.1). NCBI lineage: Eukaryota > Metazoa > Chordata > Mammalia > Primates > Cheirogaleidae > Microcebus > Microcebus murinus. Next base: position 14,875,177 of record NC_134132.1, on the reverse strand, counting down.
GAAAGAAAGAAAGAAAGAAAGAAAGAAAGAAAGAAAGAAAGAAAGAAAGAAAGAAAGAAAGAAAGAAATGAGCCGGGCGTGGTGGCTCACGCCTGTAATCCTAGCACTCTGGGAGGCTGAGGCGGGCGGATTGCTCGAGGTCGGGAGTTCGAAACCAGCCTGAGCGAGACCCCGTCTCTACTAAAAATAGAAAGGAATTAATTGACCAACTAAAAGTATATATACAAAAAAATTAGCCGGGCATGGTGGTGCGTGCCTGTAGTCCCAGCTACTTGGGAGGCTGAGGCAGGAGGATCGCTTGAGCCCAGGAGTTTGAGGTTGCTGTGAGCTAGGCTGACGCCACGGCACTCACTCTAGCCTGGGCAAGAAAGCGAGACTCTGTCTCAAAAAAAACAAAAAAAAAAAAGAAAGAAATGAAAGAATCTCTACTGACCAAACTGCTCAGATTTTTCAAGGAACTATCACAAGTTCTCTCACTTTGAAATTCACCTTTGGCAATATAATAATTTAAAGGATAAACCTGAACTCCACCTCACTATGTGGAGGAGAAAGAAGTGATATAGAAGGCACAAAGTTTTTAGGTAATCTTCCTATTAGACTCCTGTCTAAAAGAAAACATTTTTTTTTTTTTTTTGAGTCTCACTGTGTTGCCCAGGCTAGAGTGAGTGCCGTGGCGTCAGCCTAGCTCACAGCAACCTCCAACTCCTGGGCTCAAGGGATCCTCCTGCCTCAGCCTCCCGAGTAGCTGGGACTACAGGCATGCGCCACCACGCCCGGCTAATTTTTCTATATGTTTTTAGTTGGCCAATTAATTTCTTCCTAATTTTTTAGTAGAGACAGGGGTCTAGCTCTTGCTCAGGCTGGTTTCAAACTCCTGACCTCGAGCGATCCTCCCGCCTCGGCCTCCCAGAGTGCCGGGATGACAGGCGTGAGCCACCGCGCCCGGCCTAAAAGAAAACATTTTCAGGTGCACTATCCATATTTCTTTTTAGAATGCGTTCTTCTTCATCTCCACGGAGCATCATACACATAATAGCACCAAGCAATCAGTAGGGCCGATGCGATTAACGTGCATTTACTAAAGTAGAATCTGAAACCACAGCTCTGTCCGCTTGAAGCCAAGCTGTGCTTTGAGCAGAGCCCTCCTGAACCCAGATTCCAAGCGCTTTCCAGCAGAGAGGGGCTTAAACACCGAGGGATGGTTTGCACCCTACAAAGCTGGGAGGAAATCATATTCCTCTGTCACCCCGGGAGGCTGCTGAGCAGCCTGGCCTCCTGAGCGATTCCCCCAGGGCTCTTGGCAGAAATGCATCAGCCCCGAGTGTAGACTGGAGGCGTCTACCACCTGCTTGCTCTTGCCCCATCCTTGCAGCTGGGTGGTCTTCCTCGTGGAGCCCTCAGAGAAATACTGATCAGACCCAAAACTCCTGCACCGCCCGCACGACTTCTAGCTGGTCAGAGCCCGGCCAGCTAGAGCACATTAGCTACCCTAAGATAATAAAAACAAATTAATGCAATGGACCCAGGGGAAACCAAGTTGCACTAACAGGCCTGGTGGCAGAAACAGCTGCTACAATGTATGGCACTGCAGGTTCCTGTTAGTGGCTCCTTAAAAATGCTTTGCAAAGTCTTGGGGCCACGACTATAAGAGACCTGGTCAGACATTGAGCATCGGGAGGTGTTTTCGTGGGAGGATGTGGGGTGCATTTGGAAATTTGTATAGTATGGAAGATTGTGGCTGGACCATTGGCAAAGTGTATAATTCAGGAAGCTTTGATGGGCAGGCCTGTAGTAGTTTTAAAATTAAAAAAAAAAGAAAAAAAACACGAGATCAATTGCTGCATTAAAAAACCCAAAGGCCTTTCCACAGAAGATTAAAAAAAAAAAAAAAAAGCTTCCTACTGAATTTTCCTTATCAAGAAACTTTCTATAGGTCAGGCATGGAGGCTCACGCCTGTCATCCTAGCACTCTGGGAGGCCGAGGCGGGAGGATCGCTCAAGGTCAGGAGTTCGAGACCAGCCTGAGCAAGAGCGAGACCCCGTCTCTACTAAAAATAGAAAGAAATTACCTGGACAACTGAAATATATATGAAATATATATAAATATGAAATAAATGATATATGAAATATATGTAAATATATTTCACATATAAATATGAAATATATATACAAAAAAATTAGCCGGGCGTGGTGGCGCATGCCTGTAGTCCCAGCTACTCGGGAGGCTGAGGCAGAAGGATCGCTTGAGCCCAGGAGTTGGAGGTTGCTGTGAGCGAGGCTGACGCCACGGCACTCACTCTAGCCTGGGCGACAGAGCGAGACTCTGTCTCAAAGAAGAAAAAAAAAAAGAAAGAAAGAAACTTTCTATAAATGTTTGTGGATTTTCACAAGGCTACAAATGCTACTATCAGACAGGTAATGACAGGAGCAATTTAAAACCCATGTTACTTAAATTTTTTTAGGTTCTTTATATACCATTTTTCCCCCAAGGATATTTCTATGCTGTTTAAAGGATTGTACTTGTTATCTGCATGAACTCTTTTAGAAATAACTCCCATCATGTTAATTTAAAAAAAAAAATAGCTGAGCCTGACAAGATAAGAAATGAGCTCAGCTGTTCTCTGTGCTGCAAATTCTTCATCTTAGAAAAAAAAAAAAAGAGTTTGGGTTAGATGATGCCCAAGGATGTCTTTGGCTTTTGATTCTAGAAACTGGAATTCCAACAGTGCAACTCACACAGTGAATAGCAACGAGCTGCACATATACTGGGCTGATGTATTCACTCAGAAAGAATTTGAGGATGCCCACTTGCAAACGTGTTCATACATGTACCCTGTTACCCCGAAAATAAGACCTCCCATCAAATAAGCCCCAGCAGGATGTCTAAGCACGTGGGAAATAGAAGCCCCTACCCCGAAAATCAGCCCTAGAGATGGGCGTGGCTATAAAAATCAGCCCTAGTGAGGGGTGTGGCTATGAAATTCAGCCCTAGTGGTGGGCGTGGCTATGAAAATCAGCCCTAGTGAGGGGCATGGCTATGAAAATCAGCCCTGGTGATGGGCATGGCTATGAAAATCAGCTCTAGTGAGGGGCGTGGCTATGAAAATCAGCCCTGGTGAGGGGCATGGCTATGAAAATCAGCCCTGGTGATGGGCGTGACTATGAAAATCAGCCCTGGTGGTGGGCGTGGCTGTGAAAATCAGCCCTAGTGGTGGGCGTGGCTATGAAGATCAGCCCTAGTGATGGGCGTGGCTATGAAAATCAGCCCTGGTGATGGGCGTGGCTATGAAAATCAGCCCTGGTGATGGGCGTGGCTATGAAAATCAGCCCTAGTGATGGGCGTGGCTATGAAAATCAGCCCTAGTGAGGGGCGTGGCTGCGCAGCGCATCTGCACAACCCATGCGTGTCGTCTCAGAGCGGGAAAGAACACGAGCAGCCCTTCTCATCCGCCCCGTGAGAGCTCTAGTGCTCGACAGGAGAGATCCGGGCCGGTGGCTCTAAAGGAAACAGAGTCGCAAGACATTCAGGGTGGGATTCGGGGTCTGGAGAGTGAGGATGATGTTCCAGAAGAAGACGACTTCACTCTATTGGAATAAATGTAGACTGTTGCACTGCACTTAAAAACAATAACACATCCCCTGAAAATAAGCCCTAGGGTGTCTTCTCAAGGAAAAATAAATAGAAGAAAGACCCTGTCTTATTTTTAAGGAAACACGGTATCAACTGAGGCGGTTGGATTATACACGACAGAGTCCCACTCCAGCTAGCTGCAGGAGAAAGGGAAATGGTTGTAAGGGCATGGTGGCGCTATGCCTGTAGTCCCAGCTACTCGGGAGGCTGAGGCAGGAGGATCGCTTGAGCCCAGGAGTCTGAGGTTGCTGTGAGCGAGGCTGACGCCACGGCACTCACTCTATCCTGGGCAACAGAGTGAGACTCTGTCTCAAATAAAAAAAAAAGACTCAATGTAAACACGAAGGGCTTTCTAGGTAATGGGAAATTAACGGCAATTTGTGTCAAGTATCTAAAGATCAAGGAGTGGATTAAATAGGAAAGGGGAAAGTTTCATTCTGAGATTTGCTGATGGTTATAAATTCCATAATGGGATGGAGGAAACTCTGAAGAAGGCAATGCCCACAATCGAGTCGTCGTAGATTCAGGTTGGCCGGCAGAAGGTTGCAAGAGCCCGACCTCTGCACGGCCCTGCCCAGCCACGACCAGAGAGCACTTGGAAGCAGGCAGCGGCCTATCTCTGTCCCTTTTAATTGCCTTCTGCATCCTGACCTCCTTAGTTAAAAAAAAAAAAAAAAAAAAAAAAAAAAAAAAAAAACACTAGATTTAATTCCTGGAGGTGTTCCAAGCGCTAAGGTTCATTATGCACGCACGCCCACACCAGCTGATTGCTTTTATGACTTCCCAGCATCCCTCCCTTCCCGGGCTAAGTTTGCTTCTCATCCCTGTGGTCAACAGCTCCTGGACGGGCCCCCAGGAATATCAGCTTTGGGACATCAGCTCCAGTGAGTCTGCTGCCCCGCGTAAAGATCGTAGAGCCCTGTTATTTTCTTCTCCACCCCAGCTAACGCCGATTCGTTTTGTGTCCGTCCCGACCTGTGACTTGGCTCTTTTCCTCCCTGGGCCATTTCGAAGGTCCAATTCCACTTCCACCTGCCTTGGAAACGCGGCCCAGAGGACATCGCCACGGCGACGCTTCTACCCAGAGTCACACGGGAACGCGTTGCGTGTGCCACCTGCTAGCAGTATCAAGAGCAAAGACGTGGAAACAGCCCAAGTGCCCGTCCATGCATGAGTGGATTAATAAAATGTGGTCTATATATACCATGGAGCACTACTCAAAGCTGTGGAAACAACCCAGGTGTCCATCAATCCATGAGTGGATTAATAAAATGTGGTCTATATATACCATGGAGCACTACTCAAAGCTGTGGAAACAACCCAAGTGCCCATCCATCCATGAGTGGATTAACAAAACGTGGTCTGTGCACACCACGGAGCACTACTCAGCTCTGAGAAACAGCGGTGATCCAGCACCTCTCGTGTTTTCCTGGCTGGAGCTGGAGCCCATCCTACTAAGGGAAGCGTCCCAAGAATGGAAACACAAGCACCACGTGCGCTCACCAGCAAACTGGTGTTGACGGATCAGCACCTAAGTGGACACACAGGAATGATATCTATCGGGGGTCGGGCAGGTGGGAGGGGAGGAGGGGACGGGTGTAGACAGACACGACGAGTGAGACGTGCACCGTCTGGGGGATGGGCACGCTTGAAGCTCTGACTCGAGTGGGGAGGGGGAGGGAAAGCAAGGGCAATGCACGTGACCTCGACACGTGCACCTTCATCCTGTGCCGAAATAAATAAATGAATATATAAATAAAAAATGAAATTTAGAAAATAATGAAATATAGAAAATTTAGAAAATAAAAAATGAAATTTAGAAAATGAAATTTAGGAACAAGAAGATGAGGAGGAGGAGGAGGAGAAGGAGAAGAAGGAGGAGGAGAAGAAGAAGAAGAAGAAGAAGAAGAAGAAGAAGAAGAAGAAGAAGAAGAAGAAGAGGAGGAGGAGGAGGAGGAGGAGGAGGAGGAGGAAGAGGAGGAGGAGGAGGAGGAGGAGGAGGAGGAGAAGAGGAGAAGAAGGAGAATAAGGAGAAGAAGAAGAAGAAGAAGAAGAAGAAGAAGAAGAAGAAGAAGAAGAAGAAGAAGAAGAAGAAGAAGAAGAAGAGGAGGAGGAGGAGGAGGAGGAAGAGGAGGAGGAGGAGGAGGAGAATAAGGAGAAGAAGGAGAATAAGGAGAAGAAGAAGAAGAAGAAGAAGAAGAGGAGGAGGAGAAGGAGAAGAAGAAGAGGAGGAGGAGGAGGAGGAGAAGAAGAAGAGGAGGAGAAGAAGGAGAAGAAGGAGAAGAAGGAGAAGAAGAAGAAGAAGAAGAAGAAGAAGAAGGAGAAGAAGAAGAGGAGGAGGAGGAGGAGAAGAGGAGAAGAAGGAGAAGAAGAAGAAGAAGAGGAGGAGGAGGAGGAGAACAAGGAGAAGAAGAAGAAGAAGAGGAGGAGGAGGAGAAGGAGAAGAAGAAGAAGAGGAGGAGGAGGAGGAGGAAGAGGAGAAAGAGAAGAAGGAGAAGAAGAAGAGGAGGAGGAGGAAGAAGAAGAAGAAGAAGAAGAAGAAGAAGAAGAAGAAGAAGAAGAAGAAGAAGAAGAAGAAGAGGAAGAAGAAGAAGAAGAAGAAGAAGAGGAAGAAGAAGAAGAAGAAGAAGAAGAAGAAGAAGAAGAAGAAGAAGAAGAAGAAGAAGAAGAAGAAGAAGAAGAAGAAGAAGAAGAAGAAGAAGAAGAAGAAGAAGAAGAAGAAGAAGAAGAAGAAGAAGAGCTGGAAGGGAAGGGAAACTAGCACACCCACTGAATGAATTCCCATGACGGCCAAGTCATGTATGTGAGCCCTCGCCCCTGTGTCACTGGTTTCGGATACACTGGTCCCAACGGTTTGCAGCCCGGTGCTGGCCATCTTTCCGTGTCTGTGTGGGGCCCCCGCTGGCCACGGCAGAACTCAGTCAGCCTCATTTCAAGCACCTCCCTGCCCTGCTCCTGCAGGAGTTACCTCCCAGAGCCAGCTGGGTCCCCAGAGAGAACCGGCCACCACCGGGGAAGCTCGAGAGAATTCATTAGGAGCCGCCCATGACAGCCTGTGGTCACCGCGGCAACCGTGGGCACTGGATGCACACACAGGCCCCTTACCCGGGGACGGGGACCGCGGCCCCCAGACCCGTGTCACCCCCGCTGGGGACCGCACGCCCCGAGAGGGGATGGCCCCCGAGAAAGCTCCAGGCTCTCTCAGCACCTGCCAGGGAGGTGGCTGGACGTGGGTGAGCCCAGCTACCTCACCCGAGAGACACCGGACACGGTGGCCTCCACTCCACGCTCCGCGTCAGAGCTCGGGGCAGCGCACGTCACTCACACGGGGCCTCCAGCCCCCTTCTGCCACCTGGTCCCGCAGGATGGATATAAAGCACCTTCGGCACGCAAGGCTGCAAGAGAGAGAGAGAGAGCCTTCCTTACGGTGGACGGCGGGTCCTGAGATGAAGGGGGAATGGACGTGGGGCGTCCACCGCCGTGCAACCCGGGTCCTCAACCTCTTTGTTTATTTATTTTGTTTTGTTTCGTTTCCTTTCGTTTTATTTTATTTTGTTTTGTTTTGTTCTTTTTATTCTGTTTTATTTTATTTCATTTTCTTTCATTTTATTTTATTTTGTTTTATTTTGCTTTATTTTGTTTTGTTTTGTTTTGTTTTATTTTATTTTGTTTTATTTCATTTTATTGTGTTTTATTTCATTTTATTTTGTTTTATTTTACTTTATTTTGTTTTATTTTGTTTTCTGTTTTATTCAGTTTTATTTTATTTCATTTTGTTTTATTTTATTTTATTTTATCTTGTTTTATTTTATTTCATTTTGTTTCATTTTATTTTGTTTTGTTTTGTTTTGTTTTGTTTTATTCTGTTTTATTGTGTTTTATTTTATTTCATTTTGTTTTATTTCATTTTATTTTGTTTTGTTTTATTTCATTTTATTTATTTATTTTTTTTTGAGACAGAGTCTCGCTCTGTTGCCGAGGCTAGAGTGAGTGCCATTGCGTCAGCCTCGCTCACAGCAAAACCTCCAACTCCTGGGCTCAAGTGATCCTCCTGCCTCAGCCTCCTCCCCAGTAGCTGGGACTACAGGCATGCGCCACCATGCCCGGCTAATTTTTTCTATATATATTTTTAGTTGGCCAATTAATTTCTTTCTATTTTTAGTAGAGACGGGGTCTCGCTCTTGCTCAGGCTGGTCTCAAACTCGTGGCCTCAAGGGATCCTCCTGCCTCAGCCTCCTCCCAAGTAGCTGGGACTACAGGCATGCGCCACCATGCCCGGCTAATATTTTCTATATATATTTTTAGTTGACCAATTAAATTCTTTCTATTTATAGTAGAGACGGGGTCTCGCTCTTGCTCAGGCTGGTCTCGAACTCCTGACCTTCAGCTATCCTCCCGCCTCGGCCTCCCAGAGAGCTAGGATGACAGGCGTGAGCCACCACGCCCGGCCTGTATCCACCTGTTGTGAATCAGCGGCACCTGTTAAGCGAACGTGATTCTCCCAGCAGAATGAACACGAGTAGATGTCACCTCTCACACAGTTTCCCAAAGCTTTTCTTTTCTGCTTGGCCTTCCACGTCTTCTTCCCAAGGGGCAAGAAGACTCACTAGGCCGGGCGTGGTGGCTCTCGCCTGTCATCCCAGCACTCTGGGAGGCCGAGGCGGGAGGACCGCTCGAGGTCAGGAGTTCGAGACCAGCTTGAGCAAGAGCGAGACCCCGTCTCTACTAAAAAAATAGGAAGAAATTAATTGGCCAACTAAAAATACATATATACAGAGAAAAAATCAGCTGGGTTTGGTGGCGCATGCCTGTAGTCCCAGCTACTCGGGAGGAGGCTGAGGCAGGAGGATCGCTTGAGCCCAGGAGTTGGAGGTTGCTGTGAGTGAAGCTGATGCAATGGCACTCACTCTAGCCTGGGAAACAGAGTGAGAGTTTGTCTCAAAAAACAAAAAAGAGGAGTAACTAAAATATAAGTTTTTAAAATACGATAGAGTGCTCCTTAGAATATTAGAGAATAAAGATAAAATAAATGAACAGTAATATAAGGAGACCCTGTGAGGTGCTAAAAAAAAAAAAAAAAAGAGGAGAGCCCTGATTTCTCTCTGCAAGAGATTTTATGTGCACAAACCCACAAACGTGAATCCACCATTTACTTTTCCAAGGTAGCATTTAAACATCTAATAGGTTTTGCATTGCCTCCGTTTTTTTTTCCCCACACACGAATCCCCAAAGCATAAAAGCTGGGGAAAAAAGATCTATTTTTGCAACAGGATTCCTGGTATTAGGTGATGGGTGAGATTCTGCCTTTTTAAATAACTGTGGCCCTGGCTGAGAAGAAAAAGGTGCTGAGTTCCTAAAAGACCTGTGAGCACTTGAATCCAGCCACCTCTCCAGGGCGAGAGGTGTTAGGGCAAAGCATTTCTGCTCCTCCTTTCTCCCACCGCTCCCAACACTGTAAGAGAATAAACAAACGGGAGCCAGAAAGACTTCATGCCTGTCATCCTAGCACTCTGGGAGGCCCAGGCTGGAGGATGGGTTGAGCTCAGGAGTTGGAGACCAGCCTGAGCAAGAGCAAGACCCCATCTCTACTGTATTTAGAAAGATATTAGCCAGACAACTAAAAATATATACAAAACAATGAGTCGGGCATGGTGGTGCATGCCTGTAGTCCCAGCTACTCGGGAGGAGGCTGAGGCAGGAGGATCGCTTGAGCCCAGGAGTTGGAGGTTGCTGTGAGCGAGGCTGACGCCACGGCACTCACTCTACCCCGGGCGACAGAGTGAGACTCTGTCTCAAAAAAAAAAAAAAAAAAAAGACCATCTTTTAAGGGATTACAGTGTTTTTTGTTTTAGTTTTTTTCTTTTTTTAATAAAAAAGCAACTTACTGCATGATTCTCAGCAGGATAATATATGAAGATACAAGGATGGAAAAGACACGAGTTGGGTGTAGACAGACACGACGAGTGAGACGTGCACCGTCTGGGGGATGGGCACGCTTGAGGCTCTGACTCGAGGGGGGAGGGGGGTCAAGGGCAATATACGTGACCTTGACATTTGTACCCCCATACTATGCTGAATAAATAAATAAATAAAAGATCATTATCAGAATTGTTACCTAGAGTCTGTGATGATGTCAATAAATATTGTGATGATGTCAATAAATATGTGATGATGTCAATAAATATTTGCAGAATGAGTGCATTAAATGAAAACAAGGAAAGGAAAGGAAAGGAAAGGAAAGGAAAGGAAAGGAAAGGAAAGGAAAGGAAAGGAAAGGAAAGGAAAGGAAAGGAAAGGAAAGGAAAGGAAAGGAAAGGAAAGGAAAGGAAAGGAAAGGAAAGGAAAGGAAAGGAAAGGAAAGGAAAGAAGGAATTCTACTTGTATTGCTTTAAGGTATCTCCACATTGCTTCCACGGAGGCTGATCCAGCAATCCCACGACTGGGCATCTACCCAAAAGATCCAATGACACTCTACAAAAAAGACACCACCTGCACTCGAATGTTTATAGCAGCACAATTCACAATCGCAAAGCTGTGGAAGCAACCCAGGTGCCCATCCATGCACGAGTGGATTAATAAAACGTGGTCTGTGCACACCACGGAGCACTACTCAGCTCTGAGAATCAGCGGTGACCCAGCACCTCTCGTGTTTTCCTGGCTGGAGCTGGAGCCCATCCTACTAAGGGAAGTGTCCCAGGAATGGAAACACAAGCACCACGTGCGCTCACCAGCAAACTGGCGTTGACGGATCAGCACCTAAGTGGACACACAGGAGTGACATCTGTCGGGTGTCGGGCAGGTGGGAGGGGAGGAGGGGACGGGTGTAGACAGACACGACGAGTGAGACGTGCACCGTCTGGGGGATGGGCACGCTTGAGGCTCTGACTCGAGGGGGGAGGGGGGCAAGGGCAATGTACGTGACCTTGACATTTGTATGCCCATAACATGCTGAAATTTAAAAAAAAAAAAGGGACTCTTTCCTCCATACAGCTTCCTCTACTGGAAAAAGGGGACTTTTTCTCCCTGAATCCAAGGAAGGAGGGCGGCCCCATGGGATTTCTGTTAGGGTTTAAGGCAGGCGTCCTCAAACTACAGCCCTCGGGCCACCCACGGGTGTTTTTGCCCCGTTTGTTTTTTTACTTCAAAATAAGATATGTGCAGTGTGCATGGGAATTTGTACATATATATATATTTTTTTTTTTTAACTATAGTTCGGGCCGGGCGCGGTGGCTCACGCCTGTCATCCCAGCACTCTGGGAGGCCGAGGCGGGAGGATCGCTTGAAGTCAGGAGTTCGAAACCAGCCTGAGCAAGAGCGAGACCCCCATCTCTACTATAAATAGAAAGAAATTAATTGGCCAACTAATATATATATAGAGAGAGAAAAAATTAGCCGGGCGTGGTGGCTCATGCCTGTTGTCCCAGCTACCCGGGAGGAGGCTGAGGCAGGAGGATCGCTGGAGCCCAGGAGTTGGAGGTTGCCGTGAGCTAGGCTGACGCCACGGCACTCACTCTAGCCCGGGCAACAGAGTGAGACTCTGTCTCAAAATAAATAAATAAATAACTATAGTCCGGCCCTCCAACGGTCTGGGGGACAGCAGGTTGGCCCCCTGTTTAAAAAGTTTAAGGACACCTGAGTTAGGGCATCACTCACACATAGAGGCCCAGTTTTTCACTCCTCTGCAAAAGGAAAGAATATTAGAGTCAGAAAGTTGGTAGAGGTTATTTTTGTTGTTGTTGTTGTTTTTTTTTTTCCACAAGGAGGAAGGTGTTACGGTAAGCTGCTAGAAGGGTATACTAGTTGCAAGCCACGGAAGCTCAGAGACCCTTCACAGCTAATAGCTTCTCAAATGAGATTCCTACAAGAGCTTCTGAGGTTATACTCTGCACACACACTCAGGTCCTCAGCTGTGGCCCAAGTGGAGTTGGAAATGACCACGGCCCCATTACAGCGCCTCTCAGAGAACGAAATAAAAACATTATGACTAGCAGAGCTGCTCTTTCTTAGAAGAAAACACCAAAAGATCATACTGTTTCCAATAAAATAAAAAAATTAACAGCATGACCTCAATTTCACATCCTGATTAACCATGCCAGAAGAAGCATTTTGCGGTTATCTGCAAGTAGAACAATCTATCACTAGCCAAATCCAATTATCTGATGAACAGAAGCCAAGTCCATTAAAAAAAAAAAAAAAAAAACAAACCCTGGGCGCTATGGCTCAGGCCTGTCATCCTGGTACTCTGGGAGGCCGAGGCGGGAGGATCGTTTGAGCTCAAGAGTTTGAGACCAGACAGAGCAAGAGCGAGACCCCGTCTCTACTAAAAAAAAAGAAAAAAAAAATACAAAGAAATTAGCTCGACAACTAAAAATATATATAGAAAAAAATGAGCCGGGCACGGTGGCGCATGCCTATAGTCCCAGCTACTCGGGAGGAGGCTGAGGCAGGAGGATCGCTTGAGCCCAGGAGTTGGAGGTTGCTGTGAGCGAGGCTGACGCCACGGCACTCACTCTAGCCTGGGCAACAGAGTGAGACTGTGTCTCAAAAAAAAAAAAAAAAGACTTCTAACCACCCCAGAAATGCACCTAAAAATAGGTTTTCTTTTTTCTTTTCTTGAGACAGAGTCTCACTCTGTTGCCCAGGCTAGAGTGAGTGCCGTGGCGTCAGCCTCGCTCACAGCAACCTCACACTCCTAGGCTCAAGCGATCCTCCTGCCTCAGCCTCCCCCCAAATAGCTGGGACGACAGGCATGCACCACCACGCCCGGCTAATTTTTTCTATATATTTTTAGTTGGCCAATTAATTTCTTTCTATTTTTAGGAGAGACGGGGTCTCGCTCTTGCTCAGGCTGGTCTCGAACTCCTGACCTCGAGCGATCCTCCCGTCTCGGCCTCCCAGAGTGCTGGGATTACAGGCGTGAGCCACGGCGCCCGGCCTGATAGGTTTTCCTTGACTGCTCTAAAGTCAAAACAGCGAAACATTTCTTCCAGATCTGGTCAGAGGGAACTTCGTTTTAATAAGAGGCGAAAAATGAAGTCAGGGAGGTTTCAGTCTGACGCTGGGAGCGATTCAGGTTAATCTGTTTATGTGTAAAGGGAGCATGGCTTTACCCCCCTGGCGTTTTATTGCCATGGACGGTTTTCCCTATCTGCCTTTAGGCCTGGGGGTGGGAGGAAATGAGAATCAGGCCTGTAATCTCCCTCTTGCATCTCCCAGAATATTTCCTGTCGTAAATCAGACTGAAGGTTATTCCTTTTGCCTCATTACCATGTTTCCTCGAAAATAAGACAGGGTCATGTATTTATTTTTTCTCCAGAAGACACCCTAGGGCTCATTTTCAGGGTGTGTGTTTTTTGTTTTTTTTGTTGTTGTTTGTTTTTTTAAGTGAGGTACAACCATCTACATTGATTCAAACAGAGTGAAGTCGTCTTCTTCTGGAACATCATCCTCACTCTCCAGACCCCGAATCCCATCCTGAATGTCTTGCGACTCTGTTTCCTTTAGAGCCACCGGCCCCGATCTCTCCTGTCGAGCACTAGAGCTCTCACGGGGCGGATGAGAAGGGCTGCTCGTGTTCTTTCCCGCTCCGCGACGACATGCATGGGTTGTGCAGATGCGCTGCGCAGCCACGCCCCTCACTAGGGCTGATTTTCATAGCCACGCCCCTCACCAGGGCTGATTTTCATAGCCACGCCCATCACCAGGGCTGATTTTCATAGCCACGCCCCTCACCAGGGCTGATTTTCATAGCCACGCCCATCACCAGGGCTGATTTTCATGGCCACGCCCCTCACCAGGGCTGATTTTCATAGCCACGCCCATCACCAGGGCTGATTTTCATAGCCACGCCCCTCACCAGGGCTGATTTTCATAGCCACGCCCATCACTAGGGCTGATTTTTCAGGGTAGGGCTTCTATTGCCCACATGCTTAGACATCCTGCTGGGGCTTTTATTTATTTATTTATTTATTTATTTATTTTTGAGACAGAGTCTCGCTTTGTTGCCTAGGCTAGAGTGAGTGCCATGGCGTCAGCCTCGCTCACAGCAACCTCAATCTCCTGGCTCAAGCAATCCTCCTGCCTCAGCCTCCCGAGTAGCTGGGACTACAGGCATGCGCCACCACGCCCGGCTAATTTTTTGTATATATATTAGTTGGCCAATTAATTTCTTTCTATTTTATAGTAGAGACGGGGTCTCGCTCTTGCTCAGGCTGGTTTTGAACTCCTGACCTCGAGCAATCCGCCCGCCTCGGCCTCCCAGAAAGCTAGGATTACAGGCGTGAGCCACCACGCCCGTCCTTTTTTTTCAGACAGAGTCTCACTCTGTTACCCAGGCTAGAGTGAGTGCCGTGGCATCAGCCTCGCTCACAGCAACCTGCAACTCCTGGGCTGAAGCGATCCTCCTGCCTCAGCCTCCCAAGTAGCTGGGACTACAGGCATGCGCCACCGCGCCTTGCTAACTTTTTCTATATATATTAATTGGCCAATTAATTTCTTTCTATTTATAGTAGAGAGAGACTGGGTCTTGCTCTTGCTCAGGTTGGTTTTGAACTCCTGATCTTAAGCAATCCACCCTCCTCGAACTAGGATACAGGAGTGAGCCTCGTCACCCGGCCTCCTATGGCTTTCTTTTATAGGTGGGTCTTATTGTCAGGGAATCAGGGTAGTAGCATTCTGCAGGGAAACGAAGTCATTGCACCATTCCCTCCATCCTTGCTACAAACTTGGCTTTAGTTAAAAAAAAAAATATCCCCGCTTAGGCATATGGTGGGACCATGTCTGGCTCCTGGGAGACTTGGACGTGTTAAGCACAGCTCGAGGAAAAATCTCACCCTGGCGTGTAGGATCTGCAAGCCCTAGAGCTGTTGCTAAGCCAAGTTCAAGTCCATAAGACTCACATTGCTTTCCACCTGCTTGAGCTCGTTCTCCTTTACTTTTAGGTAATGCGAAAGACCTCCGGGAAATGTATTTTAACTCCACTTACGGCCAGGCGCAGTGGCTCATGCCTGTCATCCCAGCACTTTGGGAGGCCGAGGCGGGAGGATCGCTCTACGTCAGGAGTTCAAAACCAGCCTGAGCAAGAGCGAGACCCGTCTCTACTCTAAATAGAAAGAAATTAATTGACCAACTAAAAATATATAGAAAAAAATCAGCCAGGCGTGGTGGCGCATGCCTGTAGTCCCAGCTACTCGGGAGGAGGCTGAGGCAGGAGGATTGCTTGAGCCCAGGAGTTGGAGGTTGCTGTGAGCTAGGCTGACGGCCACGGCACTCACTCTAGCCTGGGCAACAGAGTCAGAGTCTGTCTCAAAAAAAAAAAAAAAAAAAAAAAAAGTAAGTAACTCCACTTACACCAAAAAAAAATAATTCCAGATCTGGCTTGCTAGACTTGCATTCCTAGAACCCTTTTTGCCGACAGGAATCCTCTGGTCAGGGTCTTCTGAGGCTGCCTTGCTTTGCCATTTAAGTGTGTCCTGTTTCGGCATGACCTTCCCTAATGAGTCTGGGAGCCCGTCAAGTGTGAGGCTGGGCTTGGCCGTATGTTGGTGGTTTTCCACCCTCTTCCCCTCCAGCCCTTCACATGTTGCTTTATTTACCCTGTGTACATTTCGAGTAAGTATCTTTGAAATGGCTTTACTGGATAGCACTATTGTCCTTTATCTAGGGGGAAAAAAATATATGCCTTCAGGCAAACTGATTTATGACTCTGTACAAGTTGATAGTCTAGCCCCCATGGGCAAATTTTTCAAAAACAAAAACAACAACAACAAAAAAAAAACAACGACCAAAAACCAGCCCAATTGCAACAAACATTTTCTCCCAAGGAGTGATGAAACACCAAATCCGAACGGACGATCATCCCGCCTCAAGAAAAGGGCTACGTACGGAAAATGTAACAGTGATATCCCCGAAATTAATTTGGTTTGGGAATCGCGGGCTGCTTTGGAGCGGTGCTAATTCACTTTCCACTTCTCGTCCTGCGGAGTCTGCACATGCCATTGGAGATCGGGCTAATGAAATATTCAATAAGTAAAGACTGATTTGAAAAGAGATTTGCCAGGGGCAAGTGAGTGGAGGGGTAGGGGGAGGGAACGAAATGGGGAGATGTGGGACAAAGGATACAAAGTGGCAGATGCGGAGGGTGACCCAGTCTAGAGATGCAATGTGCAACGCAAGGGATGCATTGTTAATCAAATTGCATCGTCTCAGGGACTTTCGTTGGATAAGTAGATTTTAGTTGGTCTTGTCACAAAGAATTGTAACTGTGCAAGATGATAGATGGGTTCATTTGAAGGAGTCAACATATCAGAAATCCTGCTAGGGCTTATTTTATGGGTGGGTCTTATTCTCGGGGAAAACACAATAGCAGCATTCCGCAGGGAAACCAAGTCATTGCAACATTCAAAGTTCATCGTTGATAACAAACTTGGCTTTGGTTAAAAAGAAACAACCAAAAAAACTAACACAATAGTCAATGGAGTGACTGTTTTGTTATCTGTTTGTATCCCATATTATTATGGGATTGACTATTTTGTTATGTATTTGACTATTTTGTTATCTATTTTTTTGTATCCCATAATATTATGGGATTGAGTATTTTGTTATCTATTTGACTATTTTGTTATCAATTTATATCCCATAATATTATGGGATTGAGTATTTTGTTATCTATTTGACTATTTTGTTATTGACTTGTATCCCATAATATTATGGGCCTATTTTGTTATCTATTTGACTATTTTGTTATCAATTTATATCCCATAATATTATAGGACTATTTTGTTATATATTTGTATCCCATAATATTATGGGATTGAGTATTTTGTTATCTATTTGACTATTTTGTTATTGACTTGTATCCCATAATATTATGGGCCTATTTTGTTATCTATTTGACTATTTTGTTATCAATTTATATCCCATAATATTATGGGACTATTTTGTTATCTATTTGTATCCCATAATATTATGGGACTATTTTGTTATCTATTTGACTATTTTGTTATCTATTTGTACCCTATAATATTATGGGATTGAGTATTTTGTTATCTATTTGACTATTTTGTTATTGACTTGTATCCCATAATATTATGGGACTATTTTGTTATCTATTTGACTATTTTGTTATCGGTTTGTACCCCATAATATTATGGGATTGACTATTTTGTTATCAACTTGTACCCCGTAATATTATGGGATTGACTATTTTGTTATCTATTTGACTATTTTGTTATCGACTTGTACCCTGTAGTATTATGGGATTGACTATTTTGTTATCTATTTGATTATTTTGTTATCTATTTGACTATTTTGTTATCTGTTTGTACCCCGTAATATTATGGGATTGACTATTTTGTTATCTATTTGACTATTTTGTTATCGACTTGTACCCCGTAATATTATGGGACTGACTATTTTGTTATCTATTTGACTATTTTGTTATCGACTTGTACCCCGTAATATTATGGGATTGACTATTTTGTTATCTATTTGACTATTTTGTTATCGACTTGTACCCTGTAGTATTATGGGATTGACTATTTTGTTATCTATTTGATTATTTTGTTATCTATTTGACTATTTTGTTATCTGTTTGTACCCCGTAATATTATGGGATTGACTATTTTGTTATCTATTTGACTATTTTGTTATCGACTTGTACCCCGTAATATTATGGGACTGACTATTTTGTTATCTATTTGACTATTTTGTTATCGACTTGTACCCCGTAATATTATGGGATTGACTATTTTGTTATCTATTTGATTATTTTGTTATCTATTTGACTATTTTGTTATCTATTTGTACCCCGTAATATTATGGGACTGACTATTTTGTCATCTATTTGATTATTTTGTTATCTGTTTGTACCCCGTAATATTATGGGACTGACTATTTTGTCATCTATTCGACTACTTTGTTATCGACTTGTATCCCGTAATACTATGTCACAAACCTCAACTGTAAACAAAAATGAGATTTATTTCAAAAAGAGAAAGAAGGAAAGAAAATCGATGGGGAAAAAAGTAAAAAGGGATTGGCATTTTACGAAAGACCCTCTGAGGCTCTTCTCCGTAAGAGGGAAGCGCTCGTGCGTTGCCCTCCAATTGCAAGGACTGTCTGTCGTCTTAGTGGGACGTGCCTGTCCCCGAGCTGAGTGGTTGGGGGCACCAAAGGCCATCGAGTGACGCGCGTGTGTTGTCACCCTCGCACCTGTGCTCTGTCCCTTTGGAAGGTGGGCGTTTCGTCCCCCCGCCCCACAAGCAAGCCGGAGTCCCGGGCCCTGGGAGGAAGGAGCACGCTCCCTGGATTATGGGAAGCGGCGAGAGAGGGTGTCCCTTCCGTTTTTCTGGAGGAGCCCTGGCGTGAGCCGTGAAGTCCTGCCTCTGTCTGCAAGCATGCAGCTCAGTTTCAGCGTTGGGCTGCAACCTGGCAGCCAGCAACCACGGGCAGGAGCTGCTGGTGGCAAACCTGCTGCCGTGCGGGGAGGTCCCTCGAGTCCCCGACAGCCCCTCAGGCTCACAGGAAAGCAAGGTGACACAGAGAAACTGTGGCCTCACAGCCGGCACCGTGAAACCCTGAGAAATGCTGCACCCTTTTGTTTTATTTTCATTTTTATTGTTTTGAGACTGTCTCGTGAAACCCTAAGAAATGCTGCGTCCTTTTAATTTATTTTATTTTATTTTATTTTTTGAGACTTTCTCGTGAAACCTTGAGAAATGCTGCATCCTTTTATTTTATTTTTATTTTTTTTGAGACTTTCTCATGAAACCCTGAGAAATGCTGCATCCTTTTATTTTATTTTATTTTTATTTTTATTTTTTTTTGAGACCTTCTCATGAAGCCCTGATAAATGCTGCATCCTTTTAGTGTATTTTTTTTTTTTGAGACTTTCTTGTGAAACCGGGACAAATGCTGCATCCTTTTATTTTTTTAATTTATTTTTTTAATTTTTAAAAAAATCTCTTTTGAGACAGAGTCTCGCTTTGTTGCCCAGGCTAGAGTGAGTGCCGTGGCGTCAGCCTCGCTCACAGCAACCTCAATCTCCTGGGCTCAAGCGATCCTCCTGCCTCAGCCTCCCCAGTAGCTGGGACTACAGGCATGCGCCACCTCGCCCAGCTAATTTTTTCTATATATTTTTAGTTGTATATTTTTCTATATATTTTATATATTTTCTATATATTTTTAGTTATATATTTTAGTCTATATATATTTATTTTCAGCTAATTTATTTCTAGTTATAGTAGAGACGGGGGTCTCGCTCTTGCTCAGGCTGGTACCAAACTCCTGACCTCGAGAGATCCTCCAGCCTCGGCCTCCCAGAGTGCTGGGATGACAGGCGTGAGCCACCGCGCCTGGCCTGCTCCATCCTTTTATAACAAGCACCAGCCTCTCCCACTCTCTGCCCACACACTGACCAGCATGTTCCTTTATCCTGGGAATCAACAAAATGCAAGACACTCAGGCCGGGCAGCACGGTGGCTCAGGCCTGTCACCCTAGCACTCTGGGAGGCCGAGGCAGGAAATCACTCAAGGTCAAGAGTTCGAGACCAGCCTGAGCAAGAGCGAGACCCCGTCTCTACTAACAAAATAGGAAGAAATTAATTGGCCAACTGAAAATATATAGAAAAAATGAGCCGGGCATGGTGGCGCATGCTTGTAGTCCCAGCTACTAAGGAGGAGGCTGAGGCAGGAGGATCGCTTGAGCCCAGAAGTTGGAGGTTGCTGTGAGCGAGGCTGACGCCACCGCACTCACTCTAGCCTGGGCAACAGAGTGAGACTCTGTCTCAAAAAAAAAAAAAAAAAATGCAAGACACAGAGTGTTGGAGCTATCTTTTGCAGCAGATCTTCGCATAGTCAAGAGCATGACTAAAATGCATTGATGCTATTTTGTGGCTTGTTGCCCCAGAGGTCCTGGCATTTTGTTGGTATAATTATGTGCATCCAAAATACAGCGTCCAAAATTCCCAGTGAGTGTACAGTTTCTACCAAGATCATTGATAATGAATTCTCTTCTATGAAAAGTCTCCCTGCAGGCAGAGAAAACTTCAGCAGCTGAAGAATGTGCATTGGTCCTTGCAGGAAATCAAATGCCGTGTCATATCCTATTATATGAACTAAGTGTCACTTGAGCATGTCACGCATACTAGACACTGTGCCAGCTGATCTTTGCGTGTTATTGCATTTAACCCTTTAAACGGTCCCGGGGTTCATGCATGCATCACTCCAATTTTTCGCCCATGGAACACGGAGACTCGGAAAGGCTACCCAAGGAATTTAGTACAGTGGTCTGAATTCGAACTCGGGTCTTCCGAATCCAACTACAGAACTGTTTTCACTTTGTCAAGATGCCTCTCAACTGTTGATTTAGCTTTTCAAGCTCTACAAAGAAATGCCAGCGATTTCAAAGTTAGGAACCTTTTCAAAAAAAAAAGGACCGGGCTCTGTAGAGAGAAAAAAAAGAATGTATCCGCTTCATAATTTTATTTATTTGTTTGTTTTTTGAGCCAGAGTCTCACTCTGTTGCCTGGGCTAGAGTGCCCTGGCATCAGATTAGCTCACAGCAACCTCCAACTCCTGGCCTCAAGCTATCCTCCTGCCTCAGCCTCCCCAGTAGCTGGGACTACAGGCATGCGCCACCATGCCTGGCTGATTTTTTTATATATATAGTTTTTAATTGGCCAATTAATTTATTTGTATTTTTTTAGTAGAGACGGGGGTCTTGCTCTTGCTCAGGCTGGTTTTGAACTCCTGACCTTGAGCTATTCTCCCGCCTCGGCCTCCCTGAGTGCTAGGATGACAGGCGTGAGCCACCGCGCCTGGCCCACTTCGTAAGTTTAAAAGCCAGGATGCCCTCTGCTTGGAGCCAAAGTTAAATTGGAATGTACTTCAGTCATATGCTTAAAATATAAAACCAGGCCAGGCGCAGTGGCTCACGCCTGTAATCCCAGCACTCTGGGAGGCCGAGGCGGGAGGATCGCTCAAGGTCAGGAGTTCGAGACCAGCCTGAGCAAGAGCAAGACCCCGTCTCTACTAAAAATAGAAAGAAATTAATTGGCCAACGAAAAATACATCGATAAAATTAGCGGGGCACGGTGGCGCATGCCTGTAGCCCCAGCTACTCAGGAGGCTGAGGCAGGAGGATTGCTTGAGCCCAGGAGTTGGAAGTTGCTGTGAGCAAGGCTGATGCCACGGCACTCACTCTAGCCTGGGCAACAGAGTGAGACTCTGTCTCAAAAAAAAATTAAAAAAAATATAAAGATATATATACATCTTTTTATATATCTATCTTTATATATATAAGATATATATATACAGAAATATATATATCTTTATATTTTATATATATTTTATGTAAATATTTTATATTTTATATAATATATTTTATATTTTATATATATTTTATATATCTTTATATATATCTTTATACATATAAGATCTATATATACAGAGACATATATATCTTTATATTTTATATAAATATTTTATATAATATATTTTATATTTTATATATATATTTTATATTTTATATATATTTATATATATCTTTATATATAAGATATATATATACAGAGACATATATATCTTTATATTTTATATATATTTTTATATAAATATTTTATATTTTATATATTTTATATTTTATATATATTTTATATTTTATATATTTATATATCTTTATATATATAAAGATATATATCTTTATATTTTTATATTTTATATTTTTATTTATTTTTTTATATTTTTATCTTTATATCTTTATATATATATATATCTCATATATATAAGATATATATGGCAATTTTTGGTGCTATGGTAATTTCTCTAAAGAGTAAACTGATGATCCACTCTTTGGGGAAAGCTGATGGGAAATGTCCTGCTCGTTTCCTGCCGCCGTTTCTAGCCCGTTCCCCAGGGCTCAGACAGTAGAAGCCACTAGAAAAACATCCAGCCCACCTGAGGCCTACAGGAGCCACCAAGACAGAAGCCGAGGTTGCCCAGTGGCTAAAAGGAGAGAAACCTGCTGGCGTTGCTGTTTCCCCGCGGCAGGCCCCGGCCCCCCTGCCTCTCCGGGGGAGGGATCACTCCTTAAGCCATTTGCTTTGTATCTGCATTTTCTAATCTTTCTCCAGGAAGACCACGGGACAAAGTCCATCAGGACTCACTGCTACGTCTGAAAGTTTCCGTCAACAGGTCGGGTGATGTTGGAGCCATCCAGAGCAGTCTGTTTTCCTAGGGAAAGGCGATAAAAGTTTATGGCTCTGCGTGTTTGCAGCCAAAGGAAATTGAATCCCATCGTCCTGTCCAAACAAAAGTCCTGCTGTCTAATTGAATAAAGCAAAACGACGGTTGATTATTTTGCCGACGATTCCTCATGGCTGTCCAAGGGGTCATCATCTTTGAATCATTTCATTTCATGTTTTCATTATTTTATTTTTTTCATTATTTTATTTTGTTTTCATTATTTTTTTTATTTTCATTATTTTATTTTATTATTTTTTTTAATGTTCATTATTTTATTTTATTTTATTCTAGTTTTGAGACAGAGTCTGGCTCTGTCGCCCGGGCTAGAGTGAGTGCCGTGGCGTCAGCCTCGCTCACAGCAACCTCAAACTCCTGGGCTCAAGCGATCCTCCTGCCTCAGCCTCCCGAGTAGCTGGGACTACAGGCATGCACCACCACGCCCGGCTAATTTTTTTCTATATATATTTGTAGTTGGCCGATTAATTTCTTTCTATTTTTAGTAGAGACGGGGGTCTCGCTCTTGCTCGGGCTGGTTTCGAACTCCTGACCTTGAGCCATCCTCCCTCCTCGGCCTCCCAGAGTGCTGGGATGACAGGCGTGAGCCACCGCGCCCAGCCTGAATTATTTTGTTGAAACCAGTCTGTGCGTCTTATTTGCAGACCGAGGTTCCTGGTCTTCCTGAATTCACCTTCTGCTCTGAAAGCCGCCCGTCCCAGTAGAGACCGGGATCTCGCTCTTGCTCAGGCTGGTCTCGAACTCCTGACCTTGAGCGACCCTCTCCCTTCAGGATGGGAGCCATGGATAGGAGCACAGAGATGATGAGAACCCTTCCACACGTGTTCAAAGGGAAGCCAAATTGGAGAAAAACTGCCTCTATGAACCACAAATCCACGAAGTTTTTGTAGAAGAATGCTCTCTTCCCCACTTCGGAGACGTGGAGCAGCACAAGGCGTTTTATTGAGATCAGTCCTTCTCAGAACTCTGGGAGGCGTCCTGACCCCTTGGGTAGCTGGTTTATGATTCGGATACCTGGCTGCTCACCTGTTTGGGTGTTCTGATCCTGGAGGTCCAGATAAGGCCTGTGGTCGCATTTGGTTTCCAGCATCCCCTGCGCCCTTCTCAGCTTTACTCTCTTCCTTCCTTCCTTCCTTCCTTCCTTCCTTCCTTCCTTCCTTCCTTCCTTCCTTCCTTCCTTCCTTCCTTCCTTCCTTCCTTCCTTTCTCTCTCTCTTTCTTTCTTTCTTTTCTTTCTCTCTTTTCTTTTTTCTTCCTTCTTTCTTTCTCTTTCTTTATTTTCTTTCTTCTTCCTTTCTTTTTTCATTCTTTCTTTTCTTCTTTCTTTCTTTCTTCCTTCCTTCCTTCCTTCCTTCCTCTCTCTTTCTTTCTTTCTCTTTCTTTCTTTACTTTCTCTCTTTTCTTTCTTTTTTCTTCCTTCTTTCTTTCTCTTTATTTTCTTTCTTCTTCCTTTCTTTTTTCATTCTTTCTTTTCTTCTTTCTTTCTTCCTTCCTTCCTTCCTTCCTTCCTTTCTCTCTCTTTCTTTCTTTCTTTTTCTTTCTTTTCTTTCTCTCTTTTCTTTCTTTTTTCTTCCTTCTTTCTTTCTCTTTCTTTATTTTCTTTCTTCTTCCTTTCTTTTTTCATTCTTTCTTTTCTTCTTTCTTTCTTTCTTTCTTTCACCTTTCTTCTTTCTTTCTCTTTTTCCTTTCTTCTTTCTTTGTTTTCTTATTCCTTCTTTCTTTCTCTTTCTTTCTTTTCTTTCCTCTTCCTTTCTTTCTTCTTCCTTTCTTTTTTCTTTCTTTCTTTTCTTTCTTCTTTCTTTCTTTCTCTTTCTTTCTTTTCTTTCTCTCTTTTCTTTCTTCTTTCTCTTCTATCTTCTTTCTTCCTTCTCTTTCTCTTTCTTTTCTTTCTTTCTTCTTCCTTTCTTTTTTCATTCTTTTCTTTCTTCTTTCTTTCTCTTTTTCCTTTCTTCTTTCTTTGTTTTCTTGTTTCTTCTTTCTTTCTCTTTCTTTCTTTTCTTTCTTTCTTCTTTCTTTTTTTTTCTTTCCTTCTTTCTCTTTCTTTCTTTCAGCATATTATGGGGGATACAAATTTTAAGGTTTCAAATAATGCCCTTGCCCCCCTCCCCCCTCGAGTCAGAGCCTCAAGCGTGCCCATCCCCCAGACGGTGCACATCTCACTCGTCGTGTCTGTCTACACCCGTCCCCTCCTCCCCTCCCACCTGCCCGACACCCGACAGACGTCACTCCTGTGTGTCCACTTAGGTGCTGATCCGCCAACACCAGTTCGCTGGTGAGCGCACGTGGTGCTTGTGTTTCCATTCTTGGGATGCTTCCCTTAGTAGGATGGGCTCCAGCTCCAGCCAGGAAAACACAGGAGGTGCTGGGTCACCGCTGTTTCTCAGAGCTGAGTAGTGCTCCGTGGTGTGCACAGACCACGTTTTATTAATCCACTCGTGCATGGACGGGCACCTGGGTTGTTTCCACATCTTTGCAATTGTGAATCGTGCTGCTATAAACATTCGAGTGCAGGTGTCTTTTTTGTAGAGTGTCCTTTGATCTTTTGAGTAGATGTCCAGTCGTGGGATTGCTGGATCAAATGGTAGATCCACTTGTATCGCTTTGAGGTATCTCCATATTGCTTTCCACGGAGGCTGCACCAGTTTGCAGTCCCACCAGCAGTGCAGGAGTGTTCCTGTCTCTCCGCATCCACGCCAGCATTTATTGTTTTGGGACTTTTTGATAAAGGCCGTTCTCACTGGAAATAAGTGATATCTCATTGAGGTTTTGATTTGCATTTCCCTGATGATTAGAGATGTTGAGCATTTTTTCATATGTTTGTTGGCCATCATTATTATTATTATTATTATATTGATAGCACCAGTCACTTTCTAAGATATTAACCAAATACGTCATCTAATGTGTACAGTGTCTCTTTGTGGGGCTGCCTCTCTCTGTTTTGTCTAACAGCATGGTGTAAACAGGGGGCCATTAGAAGGGAGGGAAGGAAGGCAGACAGGTGATTAGCAATGTGACTATCTCAAAGCCCTTTTGGTCTAGTGTTATAACCAGCTGGCAATGCTGAGACTGCCATTTCCATTTATTTTTTATTTATTCATTTATTTTTTGAGACAGAGTCTCACTGTTTTTGCCAGGGCTAGAGTGAGTGCCGTGGCATCAGCCTCGCTCACAGCAACCTCCAAATCCTGGCCTCAAGCGATCCTCCTGCCTCAGCCTCCCCAGTAGCTGGGACTACAGGCATGCGCCACCACGCCCAGCTAATTTTTTCTATATATATTTTTTAATTGTCCAATTAATTATTTTTATTTTGTTCTATATATACATATAGTTGTTGTTGTTCTTTTTTGTTACCTGGGGAGTGCTATGTCCAATTAATTTCTTTCTATTTTTTTTAGTAGAGACGGGGTCTCACTCTTGCTCAGGCTGGTCTCAAACTCCTGACCTTGAGCGATCCTCCCGCCTCGGCCTCCCAGAGTGCAAGGATGACAGGCGTGAGCCACCGCGCCACACCTGCAATGTCCGTTTAAATCTGTAATAAATGGCCCGCCAGGCACAAACTATTCCTGATTCTTTTGAGGACTGTCACACACAAACCCACTCACCTTAGTCACTCCTCTCTGCCAGCTTCCCTCTCTTGCCTTATTACTCTGACCACACCAAGGACCAGGAAAACCAGGAAAAGTGATGGAAATATCATCGAAGACCGAGATGGGAGTAAATTCGCCCCTTCTCCTTTAAACATGAACATGTGAAAGAAGAAAATTAGAGGCAGAAAACTGAAAGAATTATCTAGATCAAATTTTAGAGGTAATTACATGGAACTCTGGCTGGTGTCTGTCTAGTTAAAAGTGCCATCAACTTCCACGTTAAAAAAAAAAAGCCTTAATAAACTCTACAGAATGTAATGTTTTTGGATCCACTAAAAGCCAAATCTGAATTTCCTTAGATCTCTTCTTTCTGTAAAGTTTGCTATGCAAAACCTGCATTAACGGCCGGGCGCGGTGGCTCACGCCTGTCATCCTAGCACTCTGGGAGGCCGAGGCGGGAGGATCGCTCGAGGTCAGGAGTTCGAGTCCAGCCTGAGCCAGGAGTGAGACCCCGTCTGTACTAAAAAAATTGAAAGAAATTAGCTGGACAACTAAAAATATATGGAAAACATTAGCTGGGCACGGTGGCGCATGCCTGTAGTCCCAGCTACTCGGGAGGAGGCTGAGGCAGGAGGATCGCTGGAGCCCAGGAGTTGGAGGTTGCTGTGAGCGAGGCTGACGCCACGGCACTCACTCTAGCCCAGGTGACAGAGTGAGACTCTGTCTCTAAATAAATAAATAAATTAGGTCCCTGACAGTCTCTATATATTAATAGCCAAGTTTCCTCTTCTGTAATTAACACTTTAAAATTTGAAGACATTGTAGCCGCCAATGACAGTCATTTTGCAAAGTGGCTATAGTCAAGCATTGTTCGTTGTTCTTTTGTAAAAAGCACCAGTGATCATTTTCTAACAACTTTGGTCACATTGACACACCAAAAAATCCTCCGATGTTTCATGCAGTACCATCTTCAAACCTAAAGAAACTATCGATGATCATCAATAACCTTAAATCTGGGCGCAGCATGGATATTTACGTGAATTATCTTATGAGACTGTTAGAATTAGGTTCTTCGTGTATATCACAAGTATTCGAGGGTAGATATTTGGGTCTGCTTTGTTTTTCTAACCTCCAAAGCACAAACACAGTGTTTTGAACTAGGTTGGGGCCGGGCGAGGCGGCTCACGCCTGTCATCCCAGCACTCTGGGAGGCCGAGGCGGGAGGATGGCTCTAGGTCAGGAGTTCGAAACCAGCCTGAGCAAGAGCGAGACCCCGTCTCTACTAAAAAAAAAAAAAAAATAGAAAGAAGTTAATTGGCCAAGTAAAAACACATAGAAAAAATCAGCCGGGCGTGGTGGCGCATGCCTGTAGTCCCAGCTACTAGGGAGGAGGCTGAGGCAGGAGGATCGCTTGAGGCCGGGAGTTGGAGGTTGCTGTGAGCGAGGCTGACGCCACGGCACTCACTCTAGCCTGGGTGACAGACTGAGACTTTGCCTCAAAAAAGAAAGAAAGAAACAAAGGAAGGAAGGAAGGAAGGAAGGAAGGAAGGAAGGAAGGAAGGAAGAAAGAAAGAAAGAAAGAAAGAAAGAAAGAAAGAAAGAAAGAAAGAAAGAAAGAAAGAAAGAAAGAAAGAAAGAAAGAAAGAAAGCTGTAAATTTTAAAACTGGGTTGGGACTTACCACTCAGTATTTCAAGGGTCTGTCTAATGTGTTTTTCTCTTCTAATAGAAGGATGCCCTCACCTTCAAGGTAAAATTTTCACCTGGCCGACTCTAGGTGCCAGTGCCCGGCACATACGCACATTTATTGAATTAAATTATGTTAGGCTGAGTCTGAATTTAATTTGGCATCCCGTTAGCACAATCCTAAAGAGCCCACCAAATAAGCAAAGCGTTGAATCATTACGGCAGTATAACAGGTGCAAGGCCGACTCAAAGTGCAGCTCCATTGCTCCTGAGCTCCCAGACCTTCCTAAAGCACGTGATCATGATAATCCTCAGTTTCCCCAAGCTAACAAGCAGATGGCGATATGGCTGTATAATTATATCCATATCAGCTGCTATTTGCATCCTGCCTGGCACGTGGTAAGCTCCTGATAGTGTTTGCTGTTATATTATCGTTCTTTATGTTGTAGGTAAATCTGATAAGTGGTTTAATACACGATTGGCCCTCAAGGTTGACTTTAATCTCTACAACGGGCGAAAAATAATCCCAATGGCCGATCACAAGGCTTTTCGAAAAGTTGAACTTCACAATGCCAATCAAATGGTCCTGCTTTTCCTTCCGGATGAAACCTGTGTGGGATTCATTAATGCTCAATCAAGACCGAGCGCCAGGCTGGGCGCGGCGGCTCACGCCTGTCATCCCAGCACTCTGGGAGGCCGAGGCTGGAGGATCGCTCGAGGTCAGGAGTTCGAGACCAGCCTGAGCAAGAGCGAGACCCCGTCTCTACTATAAAGAGAAAGAACTTAATCGGCCAAGTAAAAATATATACATAGAAAAAATGAGCCGGGCATGGTGGCGCATGCCTGTAGTCCCAGCTACTTGGGTAGAGGCTGAGGCAGGAGGATCGCTCGAGCCCGGGAGTTTGAGGTTGCTGTGAGCGAGGCTGACGCCACGGCACTCACTCTAGCCTGGGCAACAGAGCGAGACTCTTGTCTCAAAAAAAAAAAAAGACTGAGCGCTAAGTGACTATTGAATTCTGACTTTTTTTTTTTTCTTGCCTAGGGTTTGCCTCCATCCTCTGGCTTGTTACTAGAAGCCATTGGATTTATGCCAGCCACGGAGATGGACAAGTTTTATTACCCCTCAGAGGAGAGCTGATCTTCAAGGTCAAAACTCTCCAGCACAGATTGCAGGATGTTGACTCATCGACTGCCAACACACAAAGCCCTTCCCAGTACAGAATGCCGCCTGTCCCAGGTTGCTTATCTCGCCTGGCTTTTCTTTCCAAGGCTTCTCTCTCTCTCTCGAGATGAGCAGTCCAGGGAAAACAACTGTGCGTGTTCCCTCCTGATCCTCAGACGTCAGGATAAAAATTGTATACGGAGGCAGCTTTCAGACATGGCTGAAAAATCCTCTGATAATCATCTCTGACATCGAGAAGTCCGGAACCTGTTAGGTTCGCCTTTTTCTTGGAATCCGGGTAGGCTCAGGACCGCTTCTATCACCAGAGTATGACAGAAGGGAGCCTGTGACTTTCGAGAACATGTCACAAAAGGCCATGCATCTTGGCAGGGCGCGGTGGCTCACGCCTGTCACCCTAGCAGTCTGGGAGGCCGAGGCGGGAGGATCGCTTGAGGTCAGGAGTTCAAAACCTGAGCAAGAGTGAGACCCCCGTCTCTACTAAAAATAGAAAGAAATTAGCTGGACAACTAAAAATATATATATTTATATATAAATATATATATATATGAAATTAGCAGGGCATGGTGGCGCATGCCTGTAGTCCCAGCTACTCGGGAGGCTGAGGCAGGAGGATCGCTTGAGCCCAGGAGTCTGAGGTTGCTGTGAGCGAGGCTGACGCCATGGCACTCACTCCAGCCCGGGCAACACAGCGAGACTCTGTCTCAAAAATAAATAAACAAATAAATAAAAAATAAAAGGTCATGCCTGTCACACTGGGTTCACTAGAGCACTCACAAAACTGCCCTGGGCTGCCACTTAAAGGAGACACCCATGCCACATGGCCACAGGCAGACTTTCTGGTCAATGGTTCCAAGTGAAAGCAATGACTCCAGGCATCACGGCCCAGAATTTAGACATGTGCATGAGGAACCTTCCAGATCACTCCAGTCCTCAGCCGGTCCATTCACCACCACGACTATTTTCCCCACTCTTCCCACCTGAGGCCCCAGACATGAGTCAGAGAAAAGGGGGTCCCCAACTTGCTCTGTCAAAATTCCTGGTCCCCAGAACCCGTGAGCACCATCAAACGATTGCTGTTCGGTGCCATGAAAATCAGGTGTGGTTTGTCAGGCACCGGTAGAAGCTAGAACATTTAAACAGGAACCACAACGGAAGCTACTGGGTTGGAAATTCAGAGGGAAAAAAAAAAAAAAAAAGAAAGAAAGAAACACTGGAGTTGTGCATGAAAGAACATTGTTGCCAGGAAACTAGATACAAGCGCTTACTGTACATATATATATAGCATCTCCTATCTTCTTCTTTTTAGGGCCAGTGAATATTTCATTTTCTTTCTAAGCCTTTGCCTCTGTCTCTTGTTGCATGATCTCTGGAGCTGTGCCAAGCGGCCCCAAAATAAAAACTTCAAGGCAATTTCCCTGATTAATTCTATGCAAAATGCAGCTCTGTATGGGAAGAACATTTTCAAATACCATGTTTCCCCGACAGTAAGACCTACCCGTGAAATGAGTCCCAGCAGGATGTCTAAGCACGTGCGCAATAGAAGCCCTACCCCGAAAATCAGCCCCAGTGATGGGCGTGGCTATGAAAATCAGTCCTAGTGGTGGGCGTGGCTATGAAAATCAGCCCTGGTGATGGGCGTGGCTATGAAAATCAGCCCTAGTGATGGGCGTGCCTATGAAAATCAGTCCTGGTGGTGGGCGTGGCTATGAAAATCAGCCCTAGTGGTGGGCGTGGCTATGAAAATCAGCCCTGGTGGTGGGTGTGGCTATGAAAATCAGCCCTGGTGGTGGGCGTGGCTATGAAAATCAGCCCTGGTGATGGGCGTGGCTATGAAAATCAGCCCTAGTGGTGGGCGTGGCTATGAAAATCAGCCCTGGTGGTGGGTGTGGCTATGAAAATCAGCCCTGGTGGTGGGTGTGGCTATGAAAATCAGCCCTGGTGATGGGCGTGGCTATGGAAATCAGCCCTAGTGACGGGCGTGGCTGCGCAGCGCATCTGCACAACCCATGCATGTGGTCGCAGAGCGGGAAAGAACACGAGCTGCCCTTCTCATCCGCCCTGTGAGAGCTCTAGTGCTCGACAGGAGAGATCGGGGCCGGTGGCTCTAAAGGAAACAGAGTCGCAAGACATCCAGGATGGGATTCGGGGTCTGGAGAGTGAGGATGATGTTCCAGAAGAAGACGACTTCAGTCTGTTTGAATCAATGTAGATGGTTGTACCGTACCTAAAAAAAAATAACACATCCCCTGAAAATCAGCCCTAGGGTGTCTTCTGGAGGAAAAATAAATAATTATTTTCGGAGAAACATGGTATGAGAGAAAGAGATATCTTTCCTGATGCAGTAAGGAAAGAAAAGAACATGAGTTTGGAAAAGCTGTTTTTTTCTAAAAGTTACTCTTTGACCCTATTACATGGAAAGTAAAGATTAGGTCTGGAAGAATGAGAGAAAATAGACTTTTTAAAACAACCTAGTAGGAAAAAAAACCTAGTAGAAAAGAAAAATGCCTTAGTAGTTCATCTTAACAAATTATGAACAAAATCATATGGTACCTACAAGCTCCTAGATATTTAATAGTGTCTGTTCCAGCCTCTCTGATTTGGTGTGTCTTGACACTATATTTATGTGACAAAATATTTAACACTTAGCTATAACAATTCACAATTGCAAAGTTGTGGAAACAACCCAAGTGCCCATCAATCCATAAGTGGATTAATAAAACGTGGTCTGGGCCGGGCGCGGTGGCTCACGCCTGTAATCCTAGCTCTTGGGAGGCCGAGGCGGGCGGATTGCTCAAGGTCAGGAGTTCAAAACCAGCCTGAGCAAAAGCGAGACCCCGTCTCTACTATAAATAGAAAGAAATTAATTGGCCAACTGATATATATATAAAAAAATTAGCCGGGCGTGGTGGCGCAAGCCTGTAGTCCCAGCTACTCGGGAGGAGGCTGAGGCAGAAGGATCGCTCGAGCCCAGGAGTTTGAGGTTGCTGTGAGCGAGGCTGACGCCATGGCACTCACTCTAGCCTGGACAACAAACCGAGACTCTGTCTCAAAAAAAAAAAAAAAAAAAAAAACGTGGTCTGTGTACACCATGGAGCACTACTCAGCTCTAAGAAACACGGTGACCCAGCACCTCTTGTGTTTTCCTGGCTGGAGCTGGAGCCCACCCTTGGAAGTGAGGTATCGTGTTTCCCAGAAAATAAGACAGGGTCTTCTATTTATTTTTCCTCCAGAAGACACCCTAGGGCTTATCTTCAGGGGATGTGTTATTTTTTTTTTTTAAGTACGGTACAACCATCTGCATTGATTCAAATACAGTGAAGTCGTCTTCTTCTGGAACATCATCCTCACTCTCCAGACCCCGAATCCCATCCTGAATGTCTTGCGACTCTGTTTCCTTTAGAGCCACCAGCCCCGATCTCTCCTGTGGAGCACTAGAGCTCTCACGGGGCGGATGAGAAGGGCTGCTCGTGTTCTTTCCCGCTCCGCGACCACACGCGTGGGTTGTGCAGATGCGCTGCGCAGCCACGCCCATCACTAGGGCTGATTTTCATAGCCACGCCCACCACTAGGGCTGATTTTCATAGCCACGCCCATCACTAGGGCTGATTTTCATAACCACGCCCCTCACCAGGGCTGATTTTCATAGCCACACCCACCACTAGGGCTGATTTTCATAGCCACGCCCATCACTAGGGCTGATTTTCATAACCACGCCCATCACCAGGGCTGATTTTCATAGCCACGCCCATCACTAGGGCTGATTTTCATAACCACGCCCCTCACCAGGGCTGATTTTCATAGCCACGCCCACCACTAGGGCTGATTTTCATAGCCATGCCCATCACTAGGGCTGATTTTCATAACCACGCCCCTCACCAGGGCTGATTTTCATAGCCACGCCCATCACCAGGGCTGATTTTTTTCACAGCCACGCCCGCCACTAGGGCTGATTTTCATAGCCACGCCCACCACTAGGGCTGATTTTCATAGCCACGCCCACCACTAGGGCTGATTTTCATAGCCACGCCCATCACCAGGGCTGATTTTCAGGGTAGGGCTTCTATTGTGCACATGCTCAGACATCCTGCTGGGGCTGATTTTAGGGGTGGGTCTTACTTTATGGGAAACGCGGTATTTTGGCAGCTCCTGTCATCTGATCCTCAAAAAGGCTGCCTTGTAGATTATAGTCCCGACGTGAGAGAACATTTATTTTGATTGGTACTCAACAAGAACCACATCCTTTACAGCACTTGGCAACCTGAGGCATCCAATGATTGAAATAACTTTGTACAAATTATCTTTTGCATCTATACCTGTGCAGCCTCGTGTCTCCCCTGCTACCCACATGCTTTGGTGCCAGTGTAGTGGATCTCACCACTGATCACACTGATCACAGATCACACCACTGATCTCGAATCTTCCTGTGTCACGCCAGTAGCGGAAAACTGTTATCAAAAAGGAAAAATCAGCAATAATTTAGCTGACTTTATTTTATTTTATTTTATTTTGAGACAGAGTTTTACTCCGTTGCCCAAGCTAGAGTGCTGTGGCGTCAGCCTCGCTCACAGCAACCTCAGACTCCTGGGCTCAAGCGATCCTCCTGCCTCAGCCTCCCTCTCAAGTAGCTGGGACTACAGGCAAGTGCCACCATGCCTGGCTAATATTTTCCATGTATTTTTAGTTGGCCAATTAATTTCTTTCTATTTTTAGTGGAGACAGGGTCTCACTCTTGCTCAGGCTGGTCTCAAACTCCTGGGCTCAAGCGATCCTCCTGCCTCAGCCTCCAGAGTAGCTGGGGCTACAGGCATATGCCACCATGCCCGCCTAATTTTTTCCATATATTTTTAGTTGGCTAGCTAATTTCTTTCTTTCTTTCTTTCTTTCTTTCTTTCTTTCTTTCTTTTTTTTTTTTTTTTTTTTTTTTTTGAGTAGAGACGGGGTCTCGCTCTTGCTCAGGCTGGTCTCGAATTCCTGACCTTGAGCGATTCTCCCGCCTCGGTCTCCCAGAGTGCTGGGATGACAGGCGTGAGCCACCGGGCCCGGCCAATTTAGCTGACTTTAAATCATAAATGCACGCTTCATGAAATACACTCTCTTCTCAAGATTTCAAAAAAAAAAAAAATGTTCACATCCGCTTAGGGGCCACCTAACAGGAGAGCTAAGTATGGCAGAGAGGAAATCAAATGAGCAAGACCAAGGTCTGAAGAGACTGCAGTTAGATATTGTGCATTGTTGCAAATTTTGCAAAAACACATGTCCATAGGAAAACATTGCTTGTGGCCTTCCTGGGGGGGATTTTAGAAGGATCTTGTTCCAGGGTTGGGACTTGGTGTTTAAGTTTCATTGACCACTTCTGTCTTCCTAAAAAGGGTGGTTGGTAGACAAGAGTCTTGCAGAAAAGATTAGAAAATTATTAGTAGCTCAGAAAGCTTCTGTTCCTTTTTTGACCTGGACTTTCTTTAAACCAGTTTCAGGGGAGAGTCGAAATTCTAATTGTCTGAGGATCACTCCACCGTGCTTTTTCTTCGCCAGGGAACTTCATCTATGCAGGGCCATCATGGAGCAAAACGAGGCTCTTAAGATTTTTCCAAGTAATTTAAGATGCAGAAACCACTTCATCTCGATCAATTAAAAAAAATGTTCTCGACTGGCTTCATTTGCATGTTTATATCCATTCTCCGCTTCCCTTGGATTATGTAATCTAAAGGGAAGTGGTTTAATTATAGCACAAACCCTCATTTCTCAGCTGCCACTGGTATTAGCAGTAAATAAGCATTATCCATCCACTCGGTATAAAGTACCACACATAATAGACCGAGAGGAGCAATCTTTGAGCTAGAGAGTGTTGAATGAACATCGTTGCAAAGGGAATGAAAACCCAGGGTAAGTGGAAAGCAGTTGGGAAGAAAAAAAGAAAAAAAAAAACCTCTTTAGTGGCTTTAAATAAACACAAGTCTCCAGCCAGAAACGATTTCCCTTCCAAAGCACTGGGAGAATTTGCAAATCCGAACACTGCTCACTTTGCTAACTTCTGCATAATTACAGAAAACAGAGGAGATGTTGAGAATTCAGAAATGGAAAAGTGGCCCATTCTAAAAAAGAGCAGAGACATGTATTATTTGGAAAAAAAAAAAAAAAACACACACACACACACACACACAAGACCAAGAAATCTTAATGTCAATGCTTCACAAAATGTTAAAACGGATGATGATTTTTTTTTTTTTTTGCAAGTAGCAATGCACCAGCACCCAGTCGATAAAGTCAAATTTGAGTTTCTGGCTACCAGCCACGATTCTCTCTGATAGAGAAAACAATCTCTCCTCATTTCTAAGTTACAATCTATCCGAGTTAGCCGTTTCCTCACTCATCTAGGTTTGTCACTGGGAGAGCGTTTTTAAGACCCTCTCTCATATATATTTTTCGCCCTGGAGGAGGATCCTGAGTTCTAGGTGGAACACAAGACGCATTCGTGTCATCTTGCCTCTTGGCAGGGAGGGACCTGATTATATTCTGAGTTTGCTCTTTCTACCCACATCCTGTGTGAGCCTCCTCTTCCACATCTACTGAGCGTTCTGGAAGGAAGACAATGGACCCTGTCCACTCCAAAGGCAGCCCCGGTGGGCGCATGGAGTGGGCCGGCTGCCACCGTGTCTAGAAAATTCCCCCCGATCAGCTTCAGCCTGACATGAGGCAAAGGCTGAGGCCACAGCGGCTGCTGACTCAATTGTTTAAAGATAACCAGTTCCATTCCAGTTTGTTCGTAAACAGCCCCCAGCCCTGGCAGGTTCCTGCTGCTTCTATGAATTCTGAAGGACCCTCCAACGGGCAGAGGTGAAAACTGACAATGCACAAACTAAGGGGTGGCATATAAGGAAAAAAAATACCCTAAATTGCCCGAGAAATTGCATAATTCAATAGAATCCTTTTTTCTTTCTTTCTTTTCAATTTTGGAAAATTACACTTTCTGCTAAGGAGCAGAATGGGAGGTCAAGAATGAAGTGAAGCTTAGTTTAAAAAAAAAAAGGCCAGCAGAGGTGGCTCACGCCTGTCATCCCGGCACTCTGGGAGGCCGAGGCAAGAGGATCGCTCGAGGTCAGGAGTTTGAGACCAGCCTGAGCAAGAGCGAGACCCCCGTCTCTACTAAAAAAGTAGAAAGAAATTATCTGGACAACTAAAAATATATATAGAAAAAATGAGCCGGGCATGGCGGCGCATGCCTGTAGTCCCAGCTACTCGGGAGGCTGAGGCAGGAGGATCGCTTGAGGCCAGGAGTTGGAGGTTGCTGTGAGGGAGGCTGATGCCACAACCTTCTAGCACGGGCAACAGAGTGAGACTCTGTCTCACTAATAAATAAATAAATAAATAAATAAATAAATAAATAAATAAATAAATAAAATAATGTCCTACTTTTGCATAACTAAGCTAATAACAGCCTCCAGAATTCAAACCTGATAAATATACCTGTCTTTTAAGAACTTAGTAAAGAAAGAACTAAGAAATAGCCCACATGAGTTTACAAATAATAAGTCCCCTTAAACTAACCTCTGCTTTCTTTCTTTCTTTCTTTTTTCCTTAAGGAAAGAAATTGGTGAAATTAGGGAAAAACCATAAATATGTATCTGGACTGAAAGAAAAGTAGTACGTGTTTCAAGGCATCTCAGGGGCCGAAAATGACCTGGGAGAAAGAAAGACTTCAAATTCTAATCGTTGCAATGAGGAAAATGAGGCTCAGAGAGGTCAAGGGACATCCTCAAGGTCAAAGTGTCGCAGGGCAATGAAGACAAAACAAACTTGGAATCTGGGATCTCAGCACTCAAGATATCCACAGACCTGCCGTGTTGTGGTGTTCTCTGCTAGACGTTGAGGGTGTAAAGATGAGTAGCAGAGGTGATAGTTCTGTGCAGCTCAGAGCTAAGTCAGGGTCATTAAATAAACCCCGGCTGGCTTCGGGCTCCCGGCCTAGGGGAGCTCCTGGGACTATCCTCAGAGGGGCTGTGCCAGGGCTGGCTCTCAACCGTCACCGAAGTTATTTACGTCTTCTCTTCCCAACTCTGTGTGAAGTGACATTGCATTATTACCGTGTTTCCCCGAAAATAAGACAGGGTCTTCTGTGTATTTTTCCCCCAGAAGAAACCCTAGGGCTTATTTTCAGGGGATGTGTTATGTTTTTTTAAGCACGGTACAACCATCTGCATTGATTCAAATAGAGTGGAGTCGTCTTCTTCTGGGACATCATCCTCACTCTCCAGACCCCGAATCCCATCCTGAATGTCTTGCGACTCTGTTTCCTTTAGAGCCACCGGCCCCGATCTCTCCTGTCGAGCACTAGAGCTCTCACGGGGCGGATGAGAAGGGCTGCTCGTGTTCTTTCCCGCTCCGCGACGACACGCACGGGTTGTGCAGATGCGCTGCGCAGCCACGCCCGTCACTAGGGCTGATTTTCATAGCCACGCCCATCACCAGGGCTGATTTTCATAGCCACGCCCACCACCAGGGCTGATTTTCATAGCCACGCCCATCACCAGGGCTGATTTTCATAGCCACGCCCACCACCAGGGCTGATTTTCATAGCCACGCCCATCACCAGGGCTGATTTTCATAGCCACGCCCGTCACTAGGGCTGATTTTCATAGCCACGCCCACCACCAGGGCTGATTTTCATAGCCACGCCCCTCACTAGGGCTGATTTTCATGGCCACGCCCACCACTAGGGCTGATTTTCATGGCCACGCCCATCACCAGGGCTGATTTTCATAACCACACCCACCACTAGGGCTGATTTTCATAACCACGCCCATCACTAGGGCTGATTTTCAGGGCTTCTATTGCGCACATTCCTGCTGGGGCTTATTTGATGGGTGGGTCTTATATTCAGGGAAACGCAATAGTGATAGTTACAATAGGCAATGTATGAAAACAATCTAAGGGTCTGTCAACAGATGAATGGATAACGAGAATGTGTGTGTGTGTGTACACACGTATATATATCGCTCACATACACATACACACAATTGATTATTCAGCCTTAAAAAAGAAGGGGACTCTGCCATTTGCAAACATATGGATAAAACTTGAGGACATTATGGTGCATAAAATGAGCCAGACACAGAAACAAAAATCCTGCATGATCTCTCTTCTATGTGGAATCTAAAAAATCTAACGCACAGTGGATTAATAAAACGTGGTCTGTGTGCACCATGGAGCACTACTCAGCTCTGAGAAACACGGTGACCCAGCACCTCTCGTGTTTTCCTGGCTGGAGCTGGAGCCCATCCTACTAAGGGAAGCGTCCCGAGAATGGAAACACAAGCACCACGTGCGCTCACCAGCGAACTGGTGTTGACGGATCAGCACCTAAGTGGACACACAGGAGTGACATCTGTCGGGTGTCGGGCAGGTGGGAGGGGAGGAGGGGACGGGTGTAGACAGACACGACGAGTGAGACGCGCACCGTCTGGGGGATGGGCACGCTTGAAGCTCTGACTCGAGGGGGGAGAGGGGGCAAGGGCAATGTACGTGACCTTGACATTTGTACCCCCATCATATGCTGAAATAAAATAAATAAATAAAACTCATGAAAGGTTTGGGGACATTAAAGAAATAAAAAAATTAAAAATTAAAAAAATTAAAAAGTCTAATGCATAGAAACAGAGAGTAGAATGAAAGTTACCAGAAGTAGTGAGATGTTGGTCAAAGGATACAAAGTAGCAAATAGGAGAGATGAACCAGTCTAGAGGTCTAACGTGCAGCATGGTAACTGTAGCTAATAGCACAGTGTTCCCAGGAAAATAAGCCCTCCCCATAAAACAAGCCCCAGCAGGATGTCTAAGCACATGCGCAATAGAAGCCCTACCCCGAAAATCAGCCCTAGTGGTGGGCGTGGCTATGAAAATCAGTCATAGTGGTGGGCGTGGCCATGAAAATCAGTCCTGGTGATGGGCGTGGCTATGAAAATCAGCCCTGGTGGTGGGCATGGCCATGCAAATCAGTCATGGTGATGGGCGTGGCTATGAAAATCAGCCCTGGTGGTGGGCGTGGCCATGCAAATCAGTCATGGTGATGGGCATGGCTATGAAAATCAGCCCCAGTGATGGGCGTGGCTATGAAAGTCAGCCCTGGTGGTGGGCGTGGCTATGAAAATCAGCCCTGGTGATGGGCATGGCTATGAAAATCAGCCCTAGTGGTGGGCGTGGCTATGAAAATCAGCCCTAGTGACGGGCGTGGCTGCACAGCGCATCTGCACAACCCATGCGTGTGGTCGCGGAGCGGGAAAGAACACGAGCAGCCCTTCTCATCCGCCCCGTGAGAGCTCTAGTGCTGGACAGGAGAGATCGGGGCCGGTGGCTCTAAAGGAAACAGAGTCGCAAGACATTCAGGATGGGATTCGGGGTCTGGAGAGTGAGGGTGATGGTCCAGAAGAAGACGACCTTCACTCTATTTGAATCAATGTAGATGGTCGTACCATACTTAAAAAAAAATAACATATCCTCTGAAAATAAGGGTGTCTTCTTGAGGAAAAATAAATAGAAGACCCTGTCTTATTTTGGGGGAATCACGGTACTTCTTAGGTTGTGAGGATTAAAATGTGCAACAGGAATTAAACAATAATCCTCCTAGCAATCTGTCTGCAGACTTCCTGGGCTCGTTCTGGACCCAAACCGAATCGGTTTGGCTTCTGCTAAGTCTCAGTCTTCACCAGTGCGTGTGGTCACTTCTCCCTACCTACCACAATCCCAGCTTTGGTGCCCTGTGGGCTGGTTTCCTAGTGCCCCGTCTTCTTTCTGGGTAGGGTTGAATGCCCTCATTCCCAGCGGGCTTTGTTGCCAGTGTAGACGTGTGTGCTATCTCCCTGTTGTCTTTAAGCCTTGGGAGAGGGAAGGAATAAAAAACAAGAACGTGTGTTATCTCTGGTGCTCCAATCTGTGTCACCTGTTGGCACCACAGCGTGCTGATGGATGGGGTGTTTACCACCATGGACCTTGTCCTAATGTCCTCCATTCTTCTAGTCTCCACCGCCAAGAGGAGTAATGTCACACCCCCACCCCAAGGCACACCCTGTGCCAATTTTTATTGCACATGCTGCAATCATATGCATTAACTGGAAAACAAATCCCATTCACAAGACCATAAACTTTATTTCCCTCTTTAAGGGAAGCAGACAAGATCATTGGGATTGAAATACAGAGATATCTTTTGCATTCGCTGAAGAATGTATTTTTAGGGTACTTAACCCTTTGCACTCGGATGTCGGGTGTGACTCGACACGGCTAGCAAAAATTAGAGGGATTAAAATCGCTTTTTCAATGTATCAATAATTTGAAATATAAAAAAAGCCAAATAAATGGATTTTTTGTATGTATTTACAAAAAACATATATACAATTTTTTGTATATATATATATAAATTCATAAATAAATGAGTTTGTATGAAATGGAACTCCAGTTTTTTATTCTACTGCCGCACCTCGTAAAATCTGGGGTATTTAAAAAAATTAAATCCCGAGTAGAATAAAGGAACTGAGAAAAAAGCAAGCAAGCGCAAAGGGTTAAAGTATATTCATGGACTGGGCGTGGTGGTGGCTCAGGCCTGTCATCCCAGCACTCTGGGAGGCCTAGGCAGGAGGACTGCTGGAGGTCAGGAGTTCCAAACCAGCCTGAGCAAGAGCAAGGCCCCCGTCTCTACTAAAAATAGAAAGAAATTAATTGACCAAGTAAAATATATATATATATATACAAAAAATTAGCTGGTGCATGCCTGTAGTCCCAGCTACTCGGGAGGCTGAGGCAGGAGGATCGCTTGAGCCCAGGAGTTGGAGGTTGCTGTGAGCGAGGCTGACGCCACGGCACTCACTCTAGCCTGGGCAACAAAGCGAGACTCTGTCTCAAAATATATATATATATATTTATATATATATTAATATATATATTATATAGTATATAATATATAATATTATATATATTATATATTATTATATAAGTTATATTATATATTATATATAATTATATATAATATATATTAATTAATATTATATATTATATTTATAATATTATATATAATATATTTATAATATGTATAATTATAATTTATAAATATAATTATATTTAAATTATAATATATAATATATTAAATATAATTATATTTAAGTTATAATTATAATTTATAAATATTATAATAATTATATATATTTATAATATTATATATAATATAATACATAATATTATATTATATACATTAATATTATACATTAATATAATATATAATAACATTATATATTATATTATATATTATATATATTTATGCATATAAATATATATATAGATGCCTTCACCAGAAGATGATAGCTGGTATACAAGGTGACATTCATTTGCGTCAGCATTTCCTAGACCTGGTCACGAAGCCGTCTCCGGGCACGCTCGGAATGAAGACCGGTCTTGCTTCTAGAAGCACATTTCACTTCTCTCCCTGTGCGAGTTTGGAGGCGGCCCCGGGCGACGGGCGGCGGCGGTGCAGGGTGGCGCGGCCCTGCAGGACAGCTGGCCTGCGTGGGGGGGTGACA
Source organism: Microcebus murinus (assembly GCF_040939455.1). Lineage (NCBI taxonomy): Eukaryota > Metazoa > Chordata > Mammalia > Primates > Cheirogaleidae > Microcebus > Microcebus murinus. The sequence goes on along the minus strand of NC_134132.1, from coordinate 14,834,275 downwards.
GCTGGCTCCCAGGCAGCTGCTGAAACGGAATAATCACGGGCCGGGAGAGGAGAGGAAGCGTTTTAAGGACTCACTGAAGCGCAGCTTCCAGAAGCAGAGAAGAAAAAAAAAAAAAAAACCGGAGACAATCAGGAAACCCGGGCAGCTGCCAGGAAGACAGCTTTTCTTTTCCAACAAAAGGCATCCAGCCAGCTAACTGGGAAATGGTCAGGGGCTGGGCAGAGTCGGTTTCCGATCGCCGTGGCCAGGGCCGCTTATTAAAGCACATTTCCTCCGTGCTCCGTTCAGCGAAGACGAGCTGGATGGCGCAGGGTATTTTTGGCTACCTGCTCGTGCAGATTTCAACGCCTTCTATTCGAGGAGGAGCCATCAGATGGTCCCTCTTGCTAATCTCCCCGCTGTGTGTTTTGCAGGGAGTGCAGGAGCCTTCCGGTCATGGCTTGCTCAGATCAAAAGGCAGTGGCCCCAGCTCAGGAGGTCACTGAGCCGGACTTGTGGGTGAGCTGGCAAGCTGACACTTCAGGAATGCAATGGGCTAAGCCGTTCCTAACTCAGCAGCAACGTGAGAATTTGCTTCCACGTCTATACACTGCAGAAAAAAGTACCTCTCATGGTTTTCTAAAAAAAATCAATGTCTAGTGACATCATGATTAGACACCCGGGAAATATTATTAGTCTCAGATGCCAGGAAATGGTCCACAGCATCCAGGTGGTCCCTGGCAGTGAGCCCAGCTTTCTACCGTGTTTCCCCAAAAATAAGGCAGGGTCTTCTCTTTATTTTTCCTCCAGAAGACACCCTAGGGCTGATTTTCAGGGGATGTGTTATTTTTTTTTTTAAGTACGGTACAACCACCTGCATTGATTCAAATAGAGTGAAGTCGTCTTCTTCTGGAACATCATCCTCACTCTCCAGACCCCGAATCCCATCCTGAATGTCTTGCGACTCTGTTTCCTTTAGAGCCACCGGCCCCGATCTCTCCTGTGGAGCACTAGAGCTCTCACGGGGCGGAGGAGAAGGGCTGCTCGTGTTCTTTCCCGCTCCGCGAGGACACGCATGGGTTGTGCAGATGCGCTGCGCAGCCACGCCCGTCACTAGGGCTGATTTTCATAGCCACGCCCACCACTAGGGCTGATTTTCATGGCCACGCCCACCACTAGGGCTGATTTTCATAGCCACACCCACCACCAGGGCTGATCTGCGTAGCCACGCCCACCACTAGGGCTGATTTTCATAGCCACTCCCATCACCAGGGCTGATTGTCATGGCCACGCCCACCACTAGGGCTGATTTTTCATAGCCACACCCAACACCAGGGCTGATTTTCATAGCCACGCCCACCACTAGGGCTGATTTTTCATAGCCACGCCCACCACTAGGGCTGATTTTCATAGCCACGCCCACCACCAGGGCTGATTTTCATAGCCACGCCCATCGCTAGGGCTGATTTTCGGGGTAGGGCTTCTATTACGCACATGCTTAGACTTCCTGCTGGGGCTTATTTGATGGGTAGGGCTTATTTTCAGGGAAACATTGTAGGTTAAGACCATTTTTTTCTTTATTTTCAGCTGAATGGGACTTTCAAACTCTAGACCATACGTCCTCAAACTACAGCCCATGGGCCACATGCCGCCCACCGAGGACGTTTACCGGCCCGCCGGGTGTTTCTGTCCCCACCGCTGCCTGTCCTGCTTAGCAGGGACTTGTCCTGGGCCCACACTGCGCACTGTCCAACGGTCTGAGGGACGGTGACCTGGCTCCCCGTTTAAAAAGTTTGAGGACGCCTGCTGTAGACAGATGGTCAAATTTTAATTTCAGTGCAATTAAGCAGTTTGCATGAGGTTTTTTTAATTGTTGTTGTCTGTTTTATGGCTTTTCTGTATAAATATGAAAGAACAAGAGGGGGAGGGAGGTGAGAAAAGTATTTCGTTGCTTTTGTTTGTTTGGTTGGAAACGATGCTATTTTGGTGATCACATGTGATTATTGCAAAGACGACTGCCCAGAAAGTCATGCCGAAAAATATGAATGACTCATTTTTTTTTCTGTAGCTCCTTTAAGGATAGAATAAGGTAATTCAGGGCACGAGCTTTGGAGCTGCCCACTCCCTGTATGACTTAGCGACTTCAACCTTTCCAACACACAACTTACTTTCTCGTCTACGGAATACGGGTTATTAAAATATCTCATTGCGGGGAAGAAATTATACAATGCATAGAAGCCAGTGTAGACACCTACAAACAGTGGCTATTTTAGTAGGGGCTACATCCGTCCCTGCGTTATTTCGGGGCCAGCCTCATGAGTGACAAGAGTAGGCTTTGCGTTCTAATCTGAGTTACGCCCCGTGATTTCCTCCCTCACCCTGCCGCTGGCCTCACGGAACGAAGGCTCTTGCATCTAGTTTATTGAATAAACTGGATTCAGCACAGAACAAGCAAAAAAAAAAAAAAAACACACAACTGTTTTCCCTCCCTGCCCCTGTCTCTTTGAACCCACTCTCTCAACTTGTTCTTTCTCTGATTCTAGGGGAATCTCAGGGCAGGTTTCGTAGCTCACCGGATCACTGCGTGTTAAATAAGCAAAACACCGGCCAGGCGCGGTGGCTCACGCCTGTCATCCCAGCAACTCTGGGAGGCTGAGGCGGGAGGATCGCAGGAGGTCAGGAGTTCGAGACCAGCCTGAGCAAGAGCGAGACCCCGTCTCTACTACAAATAGAAACAAATGAATTGGCCAACTAATACATATAGAACAACAAAAAAAAAAATGAGCCGGGTGTGGTGGTGCACGCCTGTAGTCCCAGCTACTCGGGAGGCTGAGGCAGGAGGATTGCTGGAGCCCAGGAGTTGAAGGTTGCTGTGAGCGAGGCTGACGCCACGGCACTCACTCTAGCCTGGGCAACAGAGTGAGACTCTGTCTCAAAATTTAAAAATAAAAATATATAAAATAAATAAATAAGCAAAAACCTAACCTCATGCAATAACCGCATACCTGCATACTCACATTCAGTTTCCCAGACTGTGGAGGTGAAGGATTGGAGTCCTGGCCTCTTCCTTACTTCCTTCTCCTCGTTCTTCCTTCAACGATGTCTGGGAGAAGGACATGGTAAGCCAGGATTAGCTCCCAACATCCCAATTCAAATTAGCTTATTAAATTATTGGCCGGGAGCGGTGGCTCTCGCCTGTCATCCTAGCAACTCTGGGAGGCCGAGGCGGGAGGATCGCTGGAGGTCAGGAGTTTGAGACCAGCCTGAGCAAGAGGGAGACTCCTGTCTCTACTAAAAATTAGAAAGAAATAAACTGCCCAACTAAAAATATATAGAAAAAATGAGCCAGGTGTGGTGGTGCATGCCTGTAGTCCCAGCTACTCAGGAGGCTGAGGCAGGAGGATCGTTTGAGGCCGGGAGTTGGAGGTTGCTGTGAGCAAGGCTGATGCCACGGCACTCACTCTAGCCCAGGAAACAGAGTGAGACTCTGTCTTAAAAAAAAAAAAATTATTGCCAGGCGAGGTGGCTCACGCCTGTAATCCTAGCACTCTGGGAGGCCGAGGAGGGCGGATTGCTCAAGGTCAGGAGTTCGAAACCAGCCTGAGCAAGAGCGAGACCCCGTCTCTACCAAAAATAGAAATAAATTAATTGACCAACTAAAAATATATATAGAAAAAATGAGCCGGGCATGGTGGCACATGCCTGTAGTCCCAGCTACTCGGGAAGAGGCTGAGGCAGGAGGATCGCTGAGCCCCGGAGATTGAGGTTGCTGTGAGCCAGGTTGACGCCACGGCACTCACTCTAGCCTGGGCAACAGAGTGAGACCCTGTCTCAAAAAAAAAAAAAAAAAAAAAATTATTAGCAGCTCTCAACCCCTGATTTCTTAATGGCTGGTGGTGCTAATTCCTTCTATCAACAAGTGTGGTGGTGCCTGTCTGGGCAGGAAGAGAAAACACAGGGGACTCAGGGACCTCCTGGGTCTGGCTCCCTCTTTGCACAGGGTCCTAGCCAGGCTGGTGGTCCAGCGGTAACCATGGAAACGGGCTGAGCTGGCTGGGGGCCACGCATCCCAGACATCCTTTGCAAAAATCTCGTGCAAAACGAAAATTCAGGATCCTCATACAAAGAGTATTAACCCTTTGCACTCGCTTGCTTTTTTCTCAATTCCTTTATTCTACTCGGGATTTGATTTTTTAAATACCCCGGATTTTACAAAGGGGGGCAGTGGAAAAAAAAAACAACAAAAACTGCAGTTTCTTTTCATACACACTTATTTATTTGGATTTCTTTTATATATATATATTTCAAATTATTGACACATTCAAAGAGTCATTTTGATGACTCTGTAATTTTTCATGGTGTGATATTTTTTTGAAACATTCACCCACACGAGGACCTGGTTATACATTCGAATGTTTCAAGAATACAAATCGCCTCTCTTCTTCCTCCTCTGATTTTTCTGTTAGAAGGAACAACGCAGTCTTTGTGTTTCTTTGTTAGGGTGAGGTTTGATTGTATGGAGTTTTCCATCCAAACGTTGCTCTAAGTCAGTGGATAATAACCTACCCCTGGAAGTCTGAATTCTCCAACAAGATCACGTACTAGTTTCCCAATAAATTTCACAGGCTTGTTATCAGTTTTTTTCATTTTTTTTTTTTCTTTTTGGCATTCTTTGCACAACATATAGGAATTTACAACAGGGACCCTTAGAGCCTCCAGAAAAAAACAATGGACGCCAGCCTTTGAGAGTCTTCCTCATAAAACAGTGTGTGCTTGTGTAGTGATCAGCTATCTCAACAGCCCCCATACCCTTTGCTTTTTTTGTTTTTTTTTTGTTTTTTTTTTGAGACAGAGTCTCGCTTTGTTGCCCAGGCTAGAGTGAGTGCCGTGGCGTCAGCCTCACTCACAGCAACCTCAAACTCCTGGGCTTAAGCGATCCTCCTGCCTCAGCCTCCTCCCGAGTAGCTGGGACTACAGGCATGCGCCACCACGCCCGGCTGATTTTTTCTATATATATTTTTAGTTGGGCAATTAATTTCTTTCTATGTTTTAGTAGAAAAATAGCTCACAGCAGCCTCCAACTCCTGGCCTCAAGCGATCCTCCTGCCTCAGCCTCCTCCCGAGTAGCTAGGACCACAGGCATGCGCCACCACGCCCAGCTGATTTTTTCTATATATATATTTTTAGTTGGCCAATTAATTCTTTACATTTTTAGTAGAGACGGAGGTCTCGCTCTTGCTCAGGCTGGTCTTGAACTCCTGACCTCCAGTGATCCTCCTGCCTCGGCCTCCCAGAGTGCTGGGATGACAGGCGTGAGGCACCGCGCCCGGCCCACTTTGTATAGTTGGTCACGCCCTTGGGTTTGAGAACTACATGGCTCCACGTACGAGCTGCCACCAAATGCTCACCGTTTCGAGTCACACTCGACGTCCGAGCCCAAAAGGGTTAAGAGTTTCAGGACGGGAACGGCAAGGCATGAAACCAAGCTGTGCGCACCCAGGCCCTGAAGTTATCTCTGATGGTGGAACAGATGGAGGAGGGAAGGGTGACGGGAAATCAAGAGAATTAGGAGGCTTCTGCTTCCAGGCAGGGGTGGAGACAAGGAACAGAGTCCAAAGGAGGAGGTTTGGGAAGGGCAGGAAGGATTCCCAGAAAGAGATTTGAAGGAAGCTGGGCTGGCTCGTAAAGCCATAACTGGGCCGGGCGCGGTGGCTCACGCCTGTCATCCCGGCACTCTGGGAGGCCGAGGCGGGAGGATCGCTCAAGGTCAGGAGTTCAAAACCAGCCTGAGCAAGAGCGAGACCCCGTCTCTACTATAAATAGAAAGAAATTAGCTGGACAACTAAAAGTATATAGAAAAAATTAGCCGGGCATGGTGGCGCATGCCTGTAGTCCCAGCTACTCGGGAGGAGGCTGAGGCAGGAGGATCGCTTGAGCCCAGGAGTCTGAGGTTGCTGTGAGCGAGGCTGACGCCACGGCACTCACTCTAGCCCCGGCGACAGGCGTGAGAGCCACCACGCCAGCCTCTTAATGTGCTTTCAAAGCCTACAAAAGAGAGACCAATGATCCCAATATTTTAAAAGAAATCATGCTTTATAGTATAATGGATATTATTATATAATTTTAGTGTCAAATAATATGACCCAATACAAATGATATAATTCATTAGTATTTTATATCTATGTATAAAGAAAGACGGAGAAAAAGAAGATGGGGAGAAAATTCACCAAAAAACTTACAGCAATTCTCTGGGGAGTGGAATTGGAGATGGTTTTTATTTCATTCTTTACATTTTTTTTCTCTGCTTTTCAAATGTTTTATATCGATAACACATTTCGTATTAGCAGAGGAGACAAACTCTTATTTTTAAATGTCCCTTGGGAGCCAATAACACATGTTTATTGAAACATTTCCAGGTTTAAAAAACATTCCTTTGCTATAGTTTTTGACTTTTTTTTTGCAATATATGTGTTCACACAACTCCTTTCCCTGCTAGGCTTTATTTTCTTAAGATCTGTTCTTTACTTGTTTTTATGTTCCAAGCTACTCACCTATCTGATATACATAATAAGTACTTAATAAATGATTTTAGGATAAATGAATGAATTTATGAATAAATGCAAGTAAGCCACTTTCTAATTCAGACTCAGTTAAATAACTCTACTTTTTTGGTTGCTTTTTCCTCCTTTTTTTTTTTATGATTCATTTTGCATACTGATTTTTTGGCATGCCAGTTTTTTGTTCATTGCTGCATACTAAATTTTTATGATTCATTTTGTGTACTAATTTTAAGTAACTCCATTTTAGACGTTTCTAAAATATTTCATTTTATTTTCATAAAAACCAAGAAACCCATCTAGCTTCTTTTCATTACTTCTTCTTTGGTTTCCCTCATATTCCATCCAATTGCAGAGTTACAGGCAAGCACAGTGGCTCAAGCCTGTGATCCCAGCTATTTAGGTAGGAGGCTGAGGCAGGAGGATCATTTGAGGCCGGGAATTTGAGTTATAATTGTGCCACTGCACCCCAGCCTGGGCAACAGAGCAGGGCCCCATCTCCAAACTAAACACATACATACATTTTAAAATTGCATAGTTGGCTGGGCACAGTGGCTCACTCCTGAATCCTAGCACTCTGGGAGGCCGAGGCGGGAGGATCGCGCAAGGTCAGGAGTTCGAAACCAGCCTTAGCAGGAGCAAGACCCCGTCTCTACTAAAAATAGAAAGAAATTAATTGGCCAACTAAAAATAGATAGAAAAAATTAGCCGGGCCTGGTGGCGCATGCCTGTAGTCCCAGCTACTCGGGAGGAGGCTGAAGCAGGAGGATCGCTTGAGCCCAGGAGTTGGAGGTTGCTGTGAGCGAGGCTGACGCCATGGCACTCTAGCCCAGGCGACAGAGTCAGATTCTGCCTCAGAAAAAACAAAAATAAAAAATAAATAAAATTGCATAGTTATAATAACAAGCACAACTGGCAGGAACACGCTAAGTTTAAAAACAACAGACTGGGCCGGGCGCAGTGGCTCACGCCTGTAATCCCAGCACTCTGGGAGGCCGAGGCGGGAGGGTCGCTCGAGGTCAGGAGTTCGAAACCAGCCTGAGCAAGAGTGACACCCCGTCTCTACTATAAATAGAAAGAAATTAATTGGCCAACTAATATATATATAGAAAAAATATTAGCCGGGCATGGTGGCGCATGCCTGTAGTCCCAGCTACTCGGGAGGCTGAGGCAGGAGGATCGCTTGAGCCCAGCAGTTTGAGGTTGCTGTGAGCGAGGCTGACGCCATAGCACTCACTGTATCCTGGGCAACAAAGCGAGACTCTGTCTCAAAAAAAAAAAAAAAAACCGACTATTAAGGGCCACACAAATCAACAGTGGAAAAAGTGATGCAGAGAGGGGTCCCAGGGCAGTAAGCGTTAGTGTATTTTCTTAGAAAAATCAAGCAAGTGAGCTAAGTGGGAATTAGTTGAGACAGCTCTGACAGTCATCAAGCCCCGTTAGTTTGCCTACAGGATCCTTTTGAGGGTATTAGCACCCTGTTTATCACTCACTCTTTGGAAGCAAAATGAAATGACTGAAAAACATTAAACAGCCCAGGCGTGGTGGCTCACGCCTGTCATCCTAGCACTCTGGGAGGCCGAGGTGGGAGGATCGCTCAAGGTCAGGAGTTGGAGACCAGCCTGAGCAAGAACGAGACCTCGTCTCTACTATAAAATAGAAAGAAATTAGCTGGACAACTAAAAATATATAGGATAAATGAGCCGGGCGTGGTGGCGCATGCCTGTAGTCCCAGCTACTTGAGAGGGAGGCTGAGGCAGGAGGATGGCTTGAGCCTAGGAGTTGGAGGTTGCTGTGAGTGAGGCTGAGGCCACGGCACTCTAGCCCAGGAAACAGAGCAAGGCTCTGTCTAAAAAAAAAAAAAAAAAAAAAATTATACAGAAGAAACTAAACAGGAGAACCCAAATCTTTCTATTCAGTATGCCTGTGTGTGTGTGTGTGTGTGTGTGTGTGTGTTTCTGGCAGCTGAAAGAGTTAAATCTTGGAAAAAATAAATCAATTAGATTCGAGAGGGGAGGAATAAAAAACCTCTAAAGTCACTTTGTTACAAAAATATCCTAAATTCTGGGAAATCGGCCCAAATCCTAGGAAGATTTGGATTTCATATTAAACAAGCAGAGTCAGCCATAGAAGAACTTCCTGGTTAAAAAAAAAAAAAAAAAAAAAATTGTGTGCATGAAAAAGACTGGAATTAGTTGGAAGAGAAAAATTGGAAAAAAGAAAACATGAAAAAGGTCAGAATCATAACCTGCATTTGGTTTATTTCGAAGTTACCCTCGAACTTTATTTTTAAACGTACTGTTTGCCTGCTTCGGTTTACACGGTTTGATAGATTTTTTTTTTCCCCCCTCAAAATAACTATTTAGTTAAAGCCTTTTTATTAACAGCTTAAGCCTTGTTTGAGTTCTATAACCATCTTAGTATTCTTGGATAATGCAGGGCATCAACGCTTCGAAATTTAATTTTGATGAGTAAACAAAACTAAACCTGGGTATAAGAGCCACTGTATACACACAGCGATCTATATGTGCATATACAAAATCATAGCTAAAGAACTTCGCTCCACCCTTCCTCTCCAGATGGGGGGAAAAAAAACTCAAGGAAAGTTTTTTGCTTTCCACACTGAACTAAATAGGCTTATTTTTCCTTCTCTGCACCTAGCATTTTCCTTGATTATATATTATTAAGTTATATTATTAGAGGGTGTTTAAGAGTAGATGAAAAAGTGTTTTTGAAAGGCGAATTGTTTTCTAATGAAATCAGCACTATTTCTTGCAGCAGATCTACTGAATATTGCGGGCGTGGCTCATAAAATACCTGTCAACAGACCGGGGAGGAAATCTAATTGTGTAGTAGGTAGAAGGTACATGCATCTTGTTTTGTATAATAAAGCTATTATGTTCAGAAGAAGTTCAAGACTTCTATGTACACCCAGTAATGATATATACACAAAAGTCAAGCAGCTTAAAATCGATCATTAAATCGTACTCAAACAATTCATTTGACCTATCCTGGTTTTAAAGGAAAATGTACAATACATTCATGGTTGTTTCCATTTCTAGAAAACCATGAAAAAAAATCTAAATGTAAATATTCGATGGATTTACTTAGCTGATATAATATGTTTTTTTTCTACAGATGAGCAGTACAATAAACACCGCTAGTAACAAGCAGTTGTTCAAATTTGTTTAATATTTATCCCTTATTAATTCTTTTCTTAGCGTTTTCTATCTTTTTCTCTTTTTCTTTTCACCACAATGTAAACTGTAGAAGAGCAGACACCCATCTTCTGAAACTGTCCTTCCTTTTACACTTAACGTCACGGTAATCATTAATGTCATTTGGACATCTTAATCAGGTTTTCTCTTTGTTCAAAAAGATTTAATCTTACGCCAAAAGCACTATAACAAAAGGAAAAATAGATAAATTGGTTGTCAGCAAAACTGTAAACTTTGTGCTATACAGATCGAGGTAAAAAAAGTGAACAAACATTGATAGTAAGAAAGGGGAAGAAATGAGGGTGTAAGGAATAAAAATCTACCTTTGGGCCGGGCGCCGTGGCTCACGCCTGTCATTCCAGCACTCTGGGAGGCCGAGGCGGGAGGATCGCTCGAGGTCAGGAGTTCGAAACCAGCCTGAGCAAGAGCGAGACCCCGTCTCTACTAAAAATAGAAAGAAATTAATTGGCCAACTAATATATATAGAAAAAATGAGCCGGGCGTGGTGGCGCATGCCTGTAGTCCCAGCTACTCGGGAGGAGGCTGAGGCAGGAGGATCGCTTGAGCCCAGGAGTTGGAGGTTGCTGTGAGCGAGGCTGACGCCACGGCACTCACTCTAGCCTGGGCAACAGAGTGAGACTCTGTCTCAAAAAAATATATATATAAAACAAAAAAGTTTACCTATGTTCACTATTCTGGCAGTAGGCACACTAAAAGCCCTGACTTTAGCATGATATAATTCATATAACAAAAAGCATTTGCACCCCATACAATTTTTGATATTAAAAAGGTGTGAAAGATGATGCATACAACAGGAGAAAAGTTTTTCAAATTATATATTTGATAAGAGACTTGCATCTAGAATATACAAAAAAACTATTACAACTCAGTAATAAAAAGACAAATAATCCAATTTGCAAAAAAAATGGATCATAGGTTTGGATAGACATTTTTCAAAAGAACATAGACAAATGGCCAATAAACATATAAAAAGATGTTCAGGCCGGGCGCGGGGGCTCACGCCTGTCATCCCAGCACTCTGGGAGGCCGAGGCGGGAGGATCACTCAAGGTCAGGAGTTCAAGACCAGCCTTAGCAAGAGCCAGACCCTGTCTTTACTAAAAATAGAAAAAAATTAGCTGGACAACTAAAATATATACATATATATATATATATATATATAAATTAGCCGGGCATGGTGGCACGTGCCTGTAGTCCCAGCTACTCGGGAGGCCGAGGCCAGAGGATCGCTTGAGCTCAGGAGTTCGAGACCAGCCTGAGCAAGAGCGAGACCCTCGTCTCTACTAAAAGTAGAAAGAAATTAGCCAGACAACTAAAAATATATAGAAAAAAATTAGCCGGGCATGGTGGTGCATGCCTGTCATCCCAGCTACTCGGGAGGAGGCTGAGGCAGGAGGATCGCTTGAGCCCAGGAGTTTGAGGTTGCTGTGAGTGAGGCTGACGCCACGGCACTCTCTCTAGCCCGGGCGACAGAGTGAGACTCTGTCTCCAAAATAAATAAAAAAAATAAAAACAAAAAAACCAGTTAACCTTTCTGAGTCCCAGCAAGACAGAGATCATAGTAACCACCCCGCAAAGGCGCTGTGAGGTCCCATCAGTTAAAAGGCGCCATGAACTATAAATTATCACGCAACTATTAAGTGCCTGCTGTCATCAATTTTGCAGAAAACCAGGGCCTGGAGAAGTCTGGCTGAAAGAGACCCGGCCCCCGTCAAATCCAGGAGCCCCGGATCTTGATTTAAAGTGAGAGAGCACGCTGCCAAGCAGATGGCACCAAATACAATTTTTGAAATTAAACAAAAAAAAAAGGTGTGAAAGATGGTGCACACAACAGGAGAAAAGTTTTTCAAATTATATATTTGATAAGAGACTTGCATCTAGAATGTACAAAAAAAACTATTACAACTCAGTAATAAAAAGACATGTCAGTCTGTCCACTCAACTTCCTTCAGGAGGAGAGAAATCTACCCGGGAAGCCCCGGAGACAACCGGGGAGGTGACTTAGAGAACGCAGAATCTAGGCCAGGGAGCTGGGTTATCCTGGGAGCTTTTGTCACAAAGATACGGCAAGCTGAGGATGAGTCACTGCCCTTCTCCACGGGGCTAGAGCTGTCACACAGACTGAACATCATTCCTTCTTCAGTGCAGGAGCCTGCTCACAAATGTGCCCTTGTGCCTCTATTTTTCCAGCCAACCCACCTCCCAGCTCCGGGTATTTACAACGACCTCACCTTCAGCATGCTTCCGCCCGTCATTATTGCAAGCCGATTCCCAATTTCAAACTTCTTTTTTTTTTTTTTTTTAATTTATGACATCTTCCAGGTAGACCTGGTTTTTCCCCGGCGACATCTGGTGGCATATGCAATTTTCCGCTCTCACCCGTAGAAACATCCATCCACTCAAGGCGTTTCCCAGAGAAAGTTGACCTTGTCTACACGGCGTGGCTTCTCTCCCGGGCCGGTTGTCTTTCTTCCTTCCAGACGACTTACCTTCTGACCCCAAAAAAACGACTCTAAAGATGTGGATTAGCGTCATCATCGCTGTCAAGTTGTGCCGATCAAGGCCGGGCGAGGGGTGGCTCACGCCTGGCATCCCAGCACTCTGGGAGGCCGAGGAGGGAGGATCGCTCGAGGTCGGGAGTTCGAGACCGGCCTGAGCTAGAGCGAGACCCCCCAGTCTCTGCTAGAAAAATAGAAAGAAATGAATCGGACAACTAAAAATATATAGAAAAAAATGAGCCGGGCGCGGTGGCGCATGCCTGTAGTCCCAGCTACTCGGGAGGCTGAGGCAGGAGGATCACTTGAGCCCAGGAGTTGGAGGTTGCTGTGAGTGAGGCTGACGCCACGGCACTCACTCTAGCCTGGGCAACAGAGTGAGATTCTGTCTCAAAAGAAAAAAAAAGTTGTGCCAATCAATGCCTTGATGGTTGGCTGCCATGTCATGGTTAGAACCTTCCAGTAAAACAGTCTTTAGTCTCTCTAACTTTTCTGTTGTACTAGCAAACCCAGACTACCATTAAAAAAAGAAAAAAAGGCCGGGTGCGGTGGCTCACGCCTGTAATCCTAGCAACTATGGGAGGCCGAGGAGGGCGGATTGCTCGAGGTCAGGAGTTCGAAACCAGCCTGAGCAAGAGCGCGACCCTTGTCTCTACTATAAATAGAAAGAAATTAATTGCCCAACTAATATATATAGAAAAAATCAGCCGGGCGTGGTGGCGCATGCCTGTAGTCCCAGCTGCTCGGGAGGAGGCTGAGGCAGGAGGATCGCTTGAGCCCAGGAGTTGGAGGTTGCTGTGAGCGAGGCTGACGCCACGGCACTCACTCTAGCCTGGGCAACAAAGCGAGACTCTGACTCAAAAAAAAAAAAAAAAAAAAAAATCAGCTTTGCTTTGAAAGAAGTTCCATACTAAAGAAATGAAAAATATTCACATCACTGGCCCAACTGATGTTCATTTTTATCCTCGTTGAAAGTTTTCTAACATTCTAGAAGGAAAAATTAATTTTGAACAATTTATTTTTTCCCAGCAATGCAGATATCATTGTAGATCCTGCATGGACTTGCCGTGGAAAGATTGTGGATTTGGGAATCAGAGTTGGTTTTCTACGGTGACCCAGCCTTTTAGGAGTGGCGTGTCTTGATCCAGTTACTTAACCACTCTGAACCTCACTTTCTTTGTCCAGTACAAATGTTTTACTGGGGGTGTCCTGCAGCAGTCAAAAACAATGCAAGATAGCAAGCAAAGTGACTGGCATGTTGTCTGTATAACATAAAAGACAGCTATTGTTTTTTATTTTATTTTTATTTTATTTTTTTTTTTGAGACAGAGTCTCACTCTGTTGCCCAGGCTAGAGTGAGTGCCGTGGCGTCAGCCTCGCTCACAGCAACCTCCAACTCCTGGGCTCAAGCGATCCTCCTGCCTCAGCCTCCCTCCCAAGCAGCTGGGACTACAGGCATGCCCACCATGCCCAGCTAATTTTTTCTATATATATATATTTTTTTTAGTTGGCCAATTAATTTCTTTCTATTTTTTTAGTAGAGACGAGGGTCTCGCTCCTGCTCAGGCTGGTCTCGAACTCCTGACCTCGAGCGATCCTCCCGCCTCGGCCTCCCAGAGTGCTGGGATGACAGGCGTTGAGCCACCGCGCCCGGCCTGCGTTCTTTAAAGAGGCTTCTTCTATCCTTGTGAGTTTAAAATCAGTGTCAGTCTTAACTTGGTGATGCGACATTCTGAAAGTCTGGGTCTGTCTGTTCGTTACTGGAAAAGCGAAGACAAAAATGACATTTTTCACGTTTCAAAGTAATAATCGTGTGGTTCAATAAGCGTTCCTCGGGCACACTGAATTTTTTCTCTTATGCATTTCTAAAAGGGAGCTCGTTGCATTGCAGAACATAATGAGTGAGGTTTATGGGGCAGTCTCTTAAAAAAAAAAAAAAATTTGACCTCTGAAAAGGAACACAAACGGTATCTCTCTGCATTTGCCCATCTGATCTCAGCTACTTTTTCCAGAGAGAGAAGCTCAGAGCATCTCATCTGTCTGACTTCAAAGCCTCTTGCTTTTTAAACTGCTGTTTGACTTGGAAAAAAAGAAAAAAAAAACCATGGTCAGATACTCAGGCTTTAAAAAAAAAAAAAAAAAAATCAAACACCATTTAAAAGTCCTGCGCTCTGCATTCCCCGGTGTTTTGTTTTTTTTTTTAAACCTGATTCTTTTCCAGAAATCAGAAAAAAAAAAAAATGACCTGTGCAAGGAAAACTACGTAATGGCACATTTTTAGTGAGTCCGATTTTTTTTTTATAATTTCTTTTTTTTTTTTTTTTTACTTTCTAAAAGGGCTATAATTCTGAAACTATGGCTGTCTGCAGTATATATATATATATATATATATATATATATATATATATATGTATATATGTATATATACATATATATATAAAGAATTCAGAAAATTAAAATATTAAAAAAACAGGGGGGCGAAGGGCATTTATTGAAACCTTAAAATCTGTATCCCCATAATATGCCAAAATAAATAATAATAACAATAAAATAAAAAATAAATAAAATAAATAAAAAATAAATAAAAAAATAATAAAAAATAAAAGGGCTATAAGCATGGTTGATATTGGCACAACTCTTGTGCTTAAGAAAACAGATGTGGAAAATACAAACATGCAAGATGAAAAGGCCTGGTACTGAATACTAAGTGGAAGACAGAAAGGAAGCAAAAGTGGTTTTAATTTTTTTTTTTTTAGATTTCTTCTCTAGATGATGCTTTTGGGGCTCCTCGTGATTTTTCTTTCTTTATTTTTTTTTGGTGGGGAGGCAGGGGATTGCAGACACCCCCCTCTCCCCACCTTGAGGGCTGCCCTTGTCCCGGTCATAGCATCTCTCGGTCTTGCAAAGAAGGGTTGACCCCCCCTGCGCCCCCATTTTTCATCGGCCCCCTTTGTGCTAGTCTGCTTGGGCCACCAAAACAAGACATGGCTTGCTCTGGCTGGCCTCAAGCACAGATGTTGTGTTCTCTCCCGGTTTGGGAGGCTGGAGGTGCCCAGATCGGAGTGTCGGCGTGGTCAGGTTCTTTCTGGGGGAGGCCCTTCCTTCCTTGGTTCTGGAAGGTTCCATCTCGCCGTGGAATCCGAGATCCTTTTTTTTGTGCACGCAGGGAACGGAAGCCAGCTCTCTCTGGAGTCTCTTCCTATATAGAGGACACTAATCCCGTCCTAAGGACCCCAACCGCGTGACCTCATGTCACCTCTGTCACTTCCCAAAGGCCCCAACACCATCGCGTTGGGGGCTAAGGCTTCCATGTAGGAATTTTGGGGGAGGGACAGAATTCCGTCCGTAGCACTTGTCCAAACCTCTCCCCACCATAGCGCCTTGCCAAAATGCAATGGCCTCCTGGCTTCTTCTGCCTTCTAATGTCATAACCAGTCGCCGGGTGAAGTGAAGTGAGGTGTTGATGGAAGTTGCGCAGAAAAGTTAAAACCTGCCCCCTTTTATTTTATTTTATTTTTTGAGACAGAGTCTCGCTCTGTCGCCCGGGCTAGAGTGAGTGCCAGGGCGTCAGCCTCGCTCACAGCAACCTCCAACTCCTGGGCTCAAGCGATCCTCCTGCCTCAGCCTCCTCCGGAGTAGCTGGGACTACAGGCATGCGCGACCATGCCCGGCTCATTATATATATATATATATATATATATATATATATATATATATTTTTTTTTTTTTTTTTTTTTAGTTGGCCAATTAATTTCCTTTCTATTTTTAGTAGAGACGGGGATTCTCACTCTTGCTCAGGCTGGTCTCCAACTCCTGACCTTGAGCAATCCTCCTGCCTCAGCCTCCTCCCAAGGAGCTGGGACTACAGGCATGCGCCACCACTCCCGGCTAATTTTTTCTATATATATATATTACTTACCCAATTAATTTCTTTCTATTTATAGTAGAGACGGGGGTCTCGCTCTTGCTCAGGCTGGTTTCGAACTCCTGACCTCGAGCAATCCGCCCACCTCGGCTCCCAAAGTGCTAGGATGACAGGCGTGAGCCACCGCGCCCGGCCCCTGCCTAATTATTGATCTGTAACTACTTTAGTCTATTTTTGAACTTTGCATAAATGTAGTCACACGTTATTTTGTATCTGACTTCTTTTTCTTAATTTTGTTTTTAATTTTCATCCCTCATGTTGGATATAGTTGGAGTTCATTCGTTTTCATTACTGTGCAGCATCCCATTCTATGACCATAACACAAACCACTTATCTATTCTACTTCTGATAGCAATTATGTTTGGTTCCAGTTTTGTCTATTCCCAATAAAGCTTCTTGGAACATATTTGTATATATCTCGGGGTGCATCTATTAAAAAAAAAAAACAATCGCATGGACATTCTGCAATTGAAAAATGCAACAGATGAAAATAAGAACTCAGCAGATGTGTTTAACAGCAGCAAATGGGGATGATCCAAAGGGAAGAAAGATCACTGCAAAAGGATGCACATTGAAGCACGGGAAAAACAGGATTGGGAGAAAAACAAAAACAGAAAACCTCCAGTGTTGGATTATGTAACCTAACCTAGTTCCAGCTGATCAAAGTGCTGGTATTCCCTGAGCCCCAGGACTGGGTCAAGAGTTGGCATGTGATCTGGGCTGCTACGATCAGAGCTAATGTTGGGGCTTGGGCTTGAACCACCTGAAGGAGATGCTCTCTTTTCCTCTGAACTTGAACCTGAGGCTTGGGGGTTCAGCCTAGAGCTTCTGGGCTAGGACCCAGTTTCGTGTCAAGGGAGGAGAGAAACGGGCCTGATAACATCATTTGAGATCCTGCAGAGAGCTGCAGCAATACCCTTGCTTTAGGTTGGTTAGAGCTGGCTTTTGTTTGGCTTTTCTCACCGCAACGAGAACCGTAACTATAAATACTTCTTTACCTTTTGCGTAATTCCCAAATGCTCTCTTCCACGCCTTCCAAGAAGAAAGGTGGATCTCGTATTATGGAAAACTTTAGACCAATGCTCTGGGCTCTCTCCCAGCTTGTATACGATCTTCATTCTGAACTATTCCCAATAAACCTGCAGAGCTACCGTGTTTCCCCGAAAATAAGACAGGGTATTTATATTTATTTTTCCTCCAGAAGACACCCTAGGGCTGATTTTCAGGGGATGTGTTATTTTTTTTAAGTGTGGTACAACCATCTGCATTGATTCAAACACAGTGAAGCCGTCTTCTTCTGGAACATCATCCTCACTCTCCAGACCCCGAATCCCATCCTGAATGTCTTGTGACTCTGTTTCCCTTAGAGCCACTGGCCCCGATCTCTCCTGTCGAGCACTAGAGCTCTCACGGGGCGGATGAGAAGGGCTGCTCGAGTTCTTTCCCACTCCGCGACGACACGCATGGGTTGTGCAGATGTGCTGTGCAGCCACGCCCGTCACTAGGGCTGATTTTCATAGCCACGCCCACCACCAGGGCTGATTTTCATAGCCACACCCATCACTAGGGCTGATTTTCATGGCCACGCCCATCACTAGGGCTGATTTTCATGGCCACGCCCATCACTAGGGCTGATTTTCATAGCCACGCCCATCACCAGGGCTTATTTTCATAGCCACGCCCATCACCAGGGCTGATTTTCATAGCCATGCCCATCACCAGGGCTGATTTTCATAGCCACGCCCATCACTGGGGCTGATTTTCATGGCCACGCCCATCACTAGGGCTGATTTTCATGGCCACGCCCATCACTAGGGCTTATTTTCATAGCCACGCCCATCACCAGGGCTGATTTTCATAGCCACGCCCATCACTAGGGCTGATTTTCATAGCCACGCCCCTCACTAGGGCTGATTTTTCACAGCCACGCCCACCACCAGGGCTGATTTTCATAGCCACGCCCCTCGCTAGGGCTGATTTTCTGGGTGGGACTTCTATTGAGCACATGCTTAGACATCCTGCTAGAGGCCGGGTGCAGTAGCTCACGCCTGCAATCCTAGCACTCTGGGAGGCCGAGGCGGAAGGATCACTTGAGGTCAGGAGTTCGAAACCAGCCTGAGCAAGAGCGAGACTCCGGTCTCTACTAAAAATAGAAAGAAATTCATTGGCCAACTAAGATATATATAGAAAAAATTAGCAGGGCATGGTGGTGCACGCCTGTAGTCCCAGCTACTCGGGAGGCTGAGGCAGGAGGATCGCTTGAGCCCGGGAGTTGAGGCAGCTGTGAGCTAGGCTGACGCCACGGCACTCACTCTAGCCTGGGCAACAGAGTGAGACTCTGTCTCAAAAAAAAAAAAATCCTGCTAGGGCTTATTTTCGGGGAAACACGGTAGTTACTCTAGGAGCTTTACTCACAGCACAGCTTGACTCACTGCCCTGACACCTTTCTCTTCCTGGGATCCCAGCTGACCTCTATGCATCCAGCATGCCTCTGCATGCCTCTGTGACCTGCTCATATTATTTTTTGGACCCCCCCCCAAGTTTAATATATTGTTTTAATTAACATTTTAGGAGCTGCACTCAGAGAGCAGCGATTATGTTGAGTGGCGGGTTTGTGATTACACTCGGAGCTGTATCCTATTCAAAGCGAAGGAACTGCTTGCGAAATTCAGTCGCCCCTGCTTCTGAGTCTGAGAATAAACCTAAGGTTGACAACGGCCATCAGAAAGAGAAGGGAGCCTGTTGCTCACACCTCTGGAAACTGGCTTATCTGAGCCTCCCAGCTCTCTCCTGCTCAATTCTCACCCCACTCCCCTCTCCTTTCTGGACAAAATAACCTAGAGACCTTGAACTCTGGGCAAGCCACTTTTTTTTTTTGAGACAGAGTCTCGCTTTGTTGACCAGGCTACAGTGAGTGCCGTGGCGTCAGCCTCGCTCACAGCAACCTCCAACTCCTGGGCTCAAGCGATCCTCCTGCCTCAGCCTCCTCCCGAGTAGCTGGGACTACAGGCATGCACCACCATGCCCGGCTCATTTTTTATATATGTATTAGTTGGCCAATTAATTTCTTTCTATTTTTAGTAGAGACGGGGGTCTTGATCTTGCTCAGGATGGTTTAAAACTCCTGACCTCGAGCGATCCTCCCTCCTTGGCCTCCCAGAGTGCTGGGATGACAGGCATGAGCCACCGCACCTGGCCTAGGGCACTTTTTTTTTATTGCATGGCTATTTGACCCATAGGAAAAAAAAAGAAACCTCCCTCATTTGAAACTAGATTGAAAAATCTCTTTCTCTTCAAGTTTTACATTATTCATTTTTTTCCTTTTTTTACTGGAATAATAATATTTTTTTTAAAACCTCAAGGATAAAGTTTGAGTTTCAATAATATTTCTTTTTTTCTTCTTTGCTTGCTTATTTGCTCTTTTTACACCCCCTGCCCCTCCTAAACCCACACGCACACACACACAAAATTAACCCAACTGGCAGGCTGCAAAGCTGGCCCAGAGATATGCTTCATTTTGCCTTTTATTTTATTTTATTTTAGAGTTTTGTCTGTGTTGGACTCAGTTAATATCAGGAGATGCTTTATGTAGCGATTCTCACTGCAAGATGCTCTTGGAATACCAGGACACCTGGCAGCCGGGCAGGGATGTGTGGGTAGACAGGAGAGCGGGAAGACATCAGCAACTGCTATGAGTGAATAAACGGTAGCCAAGACCGGAAGCCCCAGGGCCTCAGAATTGCAAGGAACAGAATGAGGAAAGGAACAAACGAAGTCACCCGATCGAAAATAAGGCAGCACGGGAGAAGGTCGAGTTTACAATGAACAGCTTAACGCCCTTCCCCTCCCATCAAACAAAATGTGGTGCTTGGAGGAGATCACAAAATACTCTTGGCTAAAGAACTACACGTTTCCTTCATTCGCCCATCACTTGATGGGCAGTTGGGTTGGTTCCATGTCTCTGCAGTTTGTAATCACCAGAGCAATGCAAATGACAGCCACATGGAGATAGCACCTGGTACCTGTGAGAATGGCCATCATTAAGAAGTTGAAAAATAGGCCTGGGGCACCGTGGCTCACGCCTGTCATCCCAGCACTGTGGGAGGCCGAGGCGGGAGGATCGCTCGAGGTCAGGAGTTCGAGACCAGCCTGAGCAAGAGCGAGACCCCCCCCCCGTCTCTACTATAAATAGAAAGAAATTAATTGGCCAACTAAAATATATATATATAGAAAAAATGAGCAGGGCATGGCGGTGCATGCCTGTAGTCCCAGCTACTAGGGAGGAGGCTGAGGCAGGAGGATCACTTGAGCCCAGGATATTGAGGCTGCTGTGAGCGAGGCTGACGCCACGGCACTCACTCTAGCCTGGGCAAAAAAGCGAGACTCTGTCTCAAAAAAGTAGAAAGAAATTAATTGGCCAACTAAAAATATATAGAAAAATTAGCACGCCTAATAGTGGCTCACGCCTGTAGACCCAGCTACTCAGGAGGCCAAGGCGGGAGGATCGCTCGAGGTCATGAGTTCGAGACCAGCCTGAGCAAATGAGAAAAAAAGCAAGCAAGTGCAAAGGGTTAAACCACCTGCCCAGCATCACGGGGCTGAATGAGTAAATGCTAGAACTAGTATATAATCCTAGGTCAATCTGGCTCTACACGCTCAAACTACACTTTGGCCCGTCTTCTGCTCGTTGTTGGTACCTTGCTCTCTTGCTCTCAGTTTGACTGAGTAACTCTTTCTTTCTTTCTTTCTTTCTTTCTTTCTTTCTTTCTTTCTTTCTTTCTTTCTTTCTTTCTTTCTTTCTTCTTTCTTTCTTTCTTTCTTGATATGGGACATAAATATCAAAGAACTGTATATTCATGTAATTTTCTTTTGTTAGTTGGCCAATTAATTTCTATTTTTTTTTTTTTTTAGTAGAGACGGAGGTCTCGCTCTTGCTCAGGCTGGTCTTGGACTCCTGACCTCGAGCAATCCTCCCGCCTCAGCCTCCCGAGTATCTGGGACTGCAGGCATGAGCCACCATGCCCCAGCTCATTTTTTCTATACATATTTTTTTAGTTGGCCAATTTAATTCTTTCTATTTTTCAGTAGAGATGGGGGGGTCTCGCTCAGGCTGGTCTCAAACTCCTGACCTTGAGCGATCCTCCCCCGCCTCGACCTCCCAGAGTGCTAGGATTTACAGGTGTGAGCCATCGCGCCCCCGGGCCTATTTTTTTTTTAATTTATTATTCTGTAACCCATTTTATCCCTTGTCATGAAATGTATTTGTTCCCTTAAGTATTATTGGGTGCCCTCACTTTGTTTATTTCCAAATACCTAGTAGCTATATTCAACATGGTCCATTTCCAAAGAAATGCAGTGATCTTTGCACGTCCGATTCATTTTTTCCCCTGGGGGGTAACTGTAGGGGCTATTTTTGGCTGCCTGGTGTTTTTTAGGGCTCCCCCATGGCCTGCCCCAGCGGAGACCTTTTTCGCGCCCTTTGAAGCTGAGAAATGTCCCACACCTGCCCCACACCTGCTGCGCCACGCTGCCCCCTAGTGGCCGAAGTGAATGCAGCATCTGTTCCAGCAGCGTTGACAGCTTACTGGTCCAGAAGTTGCATGTTCTACTTTTTTTATTTTTTTTTTTATATATTTTATATATTTGTATATATTTTATATTTTTCATATTTTTTATATTTTTTATATTTTTTTTAAATTTTTTTTTGAGGCAGAGTCTCACCCCATTGCTGGTGCTAGAGTGAGTGCCGTGGCGTCAGCCTCGCTCACAGCAACCTCAGACTCCTGAGCTCAAGCAATCCTCCTGCCTCAGCCTCCTCCTGAGTCGCTGGGACTACAGGCATGCGCCACCATGCCCGGCTCATTTTTTCTATATATCTTTAGTTGGCCAATTAATTTCTTTCTATTTTTTAGTAGAGACGGGGTCTCGCTCTTGCTCAGACTGGTCTCAAACTCCTGACCTCCAGTGATCCTCCCGCCTCGGCCTCCCAGAGTGCTAGGATGACAGGCGTGAGCCGCCGCGCCCGGCCAGAAGTTGCATGTTCTTACAGAGCCCAGATGCAACCAGATTTAGGGGGGAACCTACATCCAGTCTCAGTGCGAATCTTTAAAATAATTCGCATGCATTTACTATTTGGAATGTCATGCACAAGAGCAGTGGTATTCCATCACTGCCCAGCAATCCAGGATTGGGATATGGGTGCAAAACTTCCAAAAGAAACATGCTCACGCCTGTCATCCTAGTTCTCTGGGAGGCCGAGGCGGGAGGATTGCTCAAGGTCAGGAGTTCGAGACCAGCCTGAGCAAGAGCGAGACCCCGTCTCTACTATAAATAGAAAGAAATTAATTGGCCAACTAAAGCTATATAGAGAAAAAAATTAGCCGGGCGTGGTAGTGCGTGCCTGTAGTCCCAGCTACTCGGGAGGCTGAGGCAGGAGGATCGCTTGAGCCCAAGAGTTGGAGGTTGCTGTGAGCGAGGCTGACGCCACGGCACTCACTCTAGCCCGGGCAATAGAGTGAGACTCTGTCTCAATAATAATAATAATAATAATAATCAAAGGTTAGTGTTTGACGCATTTCAAAATTTGGCAAAATTTATCTTTCCTAGACTAAGCCCACTTAGAGAGATAGAAAACAGTTTGATAAAAAGATTAATTTAAGTCCTTCATTCATAAGATTTAAACTTTATGCATTTGGGGGATTCAGATTGTGAATAATCAAAAGAATATTTATATTTGGTTATCAACTGTGGAGATGCATGTCAGTAAAAAAAAAAAAAAAAGGGCCGGGCGCGGTGGCTCACGCCTGTCATCCTAGCTCTCTGGGAGGCCGAGGCGGGTGGATTGCTCGAGGTCGGGAGTTCGAAACCAGCCTGAGCAAGAGCGAGACCCTGTCTCTACTATAAATAGAAAGAAACTAATATATATAGAAAAAATTAGCCGGGCGTGGTGGCACATGCCTGTAGTCCCAGCTACTTGGGAGGCTGAGACAGAAGGATCGCTTGAGCCCAGGAGTTGGAGGTTGCTGTGAGCGAGGCTGACGCCACGGCACTCACTCTAGCCTGGGCAACAAAGCGAGACTCTGTCTCAAAAAAAAAAAGAACAACAACAACAAAAAAGACATGCACAAACATGCAGACCATTTCAACCCAATTCGTTTTAGTATCCGGACTCTTTATAGCTCTACTCTTTTTTTATTGACTAGACTCTTCTAAGGAACCAGGAAAAGGAATAACCCACGTTGTGAACAGCCATAAAAATCGCCAATCTATAGCTAATCATTAGAAACTCCCCTGTGATAGTGAATGGATGCAAATTTTTAAAGGGAAGAATCGGAGTAGTGCAATTGAAAAAGGAAATGTAATGGTAAACCCCAAGATGTCTTTGTGTTAATTCAGCAGAAAACTGAGTATCATTGAAAGAGAGCTATTAACATCACAAGGGAAACATAAATGTGTGCATAACAGTGATTCACAGTTGCAATATAGAATGTAATTATGCCTTGCATTACTATGTGTTTTCATCTTTTCTGCTGCGTGAGTTCTTCTATTAAATAATAAAAGCAAAAAAAAAAAAGGGAGGTGAGAACATTTTAAAACATTTCGCTGGACTCCTGAATTTTTTTTTTTATTATTCATAAAAGTTAGAGAGAGTCTTAAACCTGGAAAACACTTTAAAAGTTCACCTTCTCATCCACAATCACTCAACCTTATATAAGAATCTTCTATCTGGGAGGCTGAGCCAGGCAGATTGCTCAAGGTCAGGAGTTCGAGACCAGCCTGAGCAAGAGCGAGACCCCCGTCTCTACTATAAATAGAAAGAAATTAATTGGTCAACTAATATAAATAGAAAAAATGAGCCGGGCATGGTGGCGAATGCTTGTAGTCCCAGCTACTCGGGAGGAGGCTGAGGCAGGAGGATCGCTTGAGCCCAGGAGTTGGAGGTTGCTGTGAGAGAGGCTGACGCCACGGCACTCACTCTAGCCTGGGCAACAAAGTGAGACTCTGTCTAAAAAAATAAAAGAAAGAAAGAAAAAAAATTCCCTCATACCTAAGCAATTTTTTCTGTATGTCTATTTCAATAAAAAAAAAATTTTTTTTAAAGAACTATATGATATTTCCAAATGAGGTCACACAAGAAAAAATAAATAAATAAAGAACTATATGAAATAGAACGAGTTGTAGCTATTTGAGTTCATTTCTGTTAAAAATATTAGCCTTGTCTATTCAGATCTGTCCTGATTAAATCAAGTTCTTGGGGTTCACATGCCCCGGGGTGTAGTTTAAACATATTTTCTTCACCTGCAATGAGAAAGACCACTTTGGGGATGTATTGGAGGCTTGATTTTTATTCCGTGCTCGTGAGATACATTGTAGCAAAAACTCTAAAGAATCGAACCTGGAAAAATGTATTCTCGTAACAGGTACCACCTGCTACATAGAAGTACCATGGCTCCCTTCCCGGGCTCGTTTTTATTTTTTGAGACAGAGTCTCGCTCTGTTGCCCGGGCTAGAGTGAGTGCCGTGGCGTCAGCCTCGCTCACAGCAGCCTCCAACTCCTGGCCTCAAGCAATCCTCCTGCCTCAGCCTCCTCCCGAGTAGCTGGGACTACAGGCATGCGCCACCGTCCCTGGCTAATTTTTTCTATATATATATATATATATTAGTTGGCCAATTAATTTCTTTCTATTTTTAGTAGAGATGGGGGTCTCGCTCTTGCTCAGGCTGGTTTTGAACTCTTGACCTGGAGTGATCCTCCCGCCTCGGCCTCCCAGAGTGCTAGGATGACAGGCGAGAGCCACCGCGCCCGGCCCCTTTCCAGGCTCCTTTGTGGGCCTCACCATAGACAAGAGGCCTGGGAACTGAGGGATCTTGATTTTTTTTTTTTAGCACATAAACCTGTGATATAATCACAGTAAAGAAAGGAACTTTCTGCCCACTTGTCAAAGTCAGAAATGGTGACAGGGTTTCCCAGTGACATTCTCCGTGAAGCTATATATTCGCGGGTCCACGAGCATTGAGTCTGACATCCATCCTGCGTCTTAATTCTCCCCTGTCACTTGTGTGCGAGGTGTCTGAATATGTCTGTAGGTATTTTTTTTTTTTCTGCAGGTGAGAGAGAGAGGCTGAAAATCGCATTAGAAACAGGGAGACCCCGTCTCTACTAAAAATAGAAAGAAATTAGCCAACTAAAAATATATATAAAAAATGAGCCGGGCGTGGTGGCGCATGCCTGTAGTCCCAGCTACTCGGGAGGAGGCTGAGGCAGGAGGATCGCTTGAGCCCAGGAGTTGGAGGTTGCTGTGAGCGAGGCTGACGCCACGGCACTCACTCTAGCCTGGGCAACAGAGTGAGACTCTGGGTCAAAAAAAAAAAAAAAAAAAAAAAGAAATGACTAGGTTTGATTATTTTTTCTTTATATTTTGTTCATGCAACAGGCACTTTCTGAGCTTCTGTGAACTATTGGGAAAAACAAGACTTAACAAGACCTTCCCAGTTTCTGCCTGCAAGAAGCAGAAGGTAGCTTTAGCTGACGGTGTTGGACAGACCCCCAGCGTCCTCCAAGACCTCGACAGACAATCAATATGAGACGCTGGGAAGATTGTTCTGCTCAGCGAGACCCAAGCCAGGAACCATCTCTGCACGCTCAAGCGTGAAGAGCATTGCGAGCTATTGGAGACCGGAGGCTCGCTGTCTCTGGGGCTTCATAAGTGGCAGGTGGAACTGCCTCCAATAACTGCCATCATCATCACCCACACCTGACCTCTTCTTTTTTTTTTTTTTTTGAGACAGAGTCTCACTCTGTTGCCCAGGCTAGAGTGAGTGCCGTGGCGTCAGCCTCGCTCACAGCAACCTCAGACTCCTGGGCTCAAGCGATCCTCCTGCCTCAGCCTCCTCCCCGAGTAGCTGGGACTACAGGCATGCGCCACCACGCCTGGCTAATTTTTTCTATATATTTTTAGTTGGCCAATTAATCTCTTTCTATTTATAGTAGAGATGACGGGGTCTCGCTCTTGCTCAGGCTGCTCTTGAACTCCTGACCTTGAGCGATCCTCCCCCCTCGGCCTCCCAGAGAGCTAGGATGATAGGCGTGAGCCACCGCGCCCGGCCCTGACCTCATCTTTTATGTGACAAGAACAGGGAGGGAGGTGGGGGGAGAGGAGAAGCCAAAGGGTGAAAGGGTCTTTGGCCTGAAGTGGGTAGAACCATAGCTTGTCCGTATTGTTGCTCTCTCAGCCCAAATACCAAGTAGAGAAGGCACGAGGGAAGGCTCCCTTAGAAACTGGGCCTTTAAGAAGAGCTGGACATCTAGGCCAGGCACCGTGGCTCACGCCTGTCATCCCAGCACTCTGGGAGGCCGAGGTGGGAGGATGGCTTGAGCTCAGGAGTTCGAGACCAGCCTGAGCAAGAGCGAGACCCCGTCTCTACTAAAAAAAAAAAAAATAGAAAGAAATTAGCTGGCCAACTAAAAATATATAGAAAAAAAAAATAGCCGGGCATGGTTGTGCATGCCTTTAGTCCCAGCTACTCTGGGAGGCCGAGGCGGGCGGATCGCTCAAGGTCTGGAGTTCGAGACCAGCCTGAGCAAGAGCGAGACCCCCGTCTCTACTAAAAAAATAAAAAGAAATTAATTGACCAACTAAAAATATATAGAAAAAATTAGCCGGTCGTGGTGGCGCATGCCTGTAGTCCTAGCTACTTGGGAGGAGGCTGAGGCAGGAGGATCGCTTGAGCCCAGGAGTTGGAGGTTGCTGTGAGCGAGGCTGACACCACGGCACTCACTGTAGCCCGGGCGACCAGAGCGAGACTCTGTCTCAAAATAAAAGTGACTTTGGAAGAATTATCATTTACCGAAGCAATAACACCTTTCTTGGTGCTGAATTCTTTGTGAAGATCTTACTGATCATTGTACATATATTAGCATATTTAATCTTCCCCCCAAAAAACCCTGTGAGGTTGGTACTATCTAGAGTCCCAGGTTACAGTCGAAAAATCGGAGGCCACGGTTATGTAGAAAGCCTTAAACCAGGCGTCCTCAAACTACAGCCCAAGGGCCACGTGGGGGTGTTTTTGCCTGTTTTTGCTTGTTTGTTTGTTTTGGGTTTTTTTACTTAAAAATAAGATCTGTGCAGTATGCATGGGAATTTGTGCATAGTTTTTTTTTTTTTTTTTTTAACTATAGTCCGGCCCTCTAACCGTCTGAGGGACAGTGAACCGGCCCCCCCTGTTTAAAAAGTTTGGGGACCCCTGGTTTAAACTCACATCTGGGCCAGTGGGATAATAACATTGCTCTGTGTGTTCGCATTTTTTTTTTTTCTGCACTCTTATGGAAAATTGTCCAGACTGCGGTTCTCACGTTTACTCGTGATCACACTGAGTAATCGCTCCTAGCTGTGGACGTTATAGCCGGTAAAAATGATGTCGAAGTTCTCTGGCCGGAGTTCTCAGACCGAACAGCCGTGCCGGGGGCCTGGTGGCGAGAGCAGTCCTGATCGGAAAGCGGCCTGGACTCCATGACAAAGGCCAAAGGGAGGCTGAGCAGCTGCGAGGTTTGCAAAGGTTAAGGTTTCCTCTGTGTGGTGCATTGCAGAGTGTCCCCATGAGCGGAGGGGGTGGCTGAGTTTGGTGACAATATTTGCCTTCACCATGCCCTGGGTGTGAGCAAACGGGTTGCAGGTGGCTCACAGATGCCGGGACTGCCTCTGTGGTTTTTTTTTTTCTTTTTCCATTGGAAACTTGTTATAAATCTGTTCCTTCAGCCACCTGCTCCGTTGACTTTTAATTTAGAGGATGTCGGGTAAGTCCCCGTCTATAACCGTCATATAAGTGTGTGGGGAGAGTTGGTTTGCGGGTAGAAACCCCCGGAGGGTCCTTAGATGTATCGAAGGGCTGGGTTACCATGGGCACTTTGGGGAGTTTTTTATTTTTTTATTTTTTGAGACAGACTCTCCCTCTGTTGCCCAGGCTAGAGTGAGTGCCGTGGGGCCAGCCTCGCTCACAGCAACCTCAAACTCCTGGGCTCAAGCGATCCTCCTGCCTCAGCCTCCCGAGTAACTGGGACTACAGGCACGCGCCACCATGCCCAGCTAATTTTTTCTGTATATTTTTAGTTGTTTGGCTAGTTTATTTCTATTTTTATTTATTTATTTATTTATTTATTATTATTAGGAGACAGAGTGTCACTCTGTCGCCCAGGCTAGAGTGAGTGCCGTGGTGTCAGCCTCGCTCACAGCAACCTCAACCTCCTGGGCTCAAGCGATCCTCCTGCCTCAGCCTCCCCCCCAAGTAGCTGGGACTACAGGCATGCGCCACCATGCCTGGCTCATTTTTTCTCTATATATTAGTTGGTCAATTAATTTCTTTCTATTTATAGTAGAGACGGGGGTCTCCCTCTTGCTCAGGCTGGTCTCGAACTCCTGACCTCGAGCGATCCTCCCGCCTCGGCCTCCCAGAGTGCTGGGATGACAGGCGTGAGCCACCGCGCCCGGCTAATATCTGGATGTATTAAAACCCCAGGAACCATTTATAACTTTTCCTATCACAGATAACCCTTTCAAAGGAAAAGCAAAACTTGTCTCTAAGACGGACCAAAGAGTGGAAGCAAAGGAGGCTACGCCAGGTAATCAAGAATTCCACCCTCGTGTTTCCCAAGCAAACATTTTATCCAACATTCACGTGCATCAAACTAGCAACATTTTAAAGAGAGATTATCATAGTTTTGAAAAGACTATATTAAGTGAAGTCAGAGGCTATCAAGAATACCTCCATTCGCAATACAAAGGTTTGCCAGTGAGGAAAAAAATCTGCATTATATTCCTAACTCCACTGGATGTGTATTTTTAAGAAGCATGCATCCATTTGGCCCTGGCAGGAATATCCTCAAAAGTCAACCAAAAATGCTTGGTTTTACTAAATTTTTTTCCTAGTAGTTTAAGATGTTTTATTCCTGTCTTATAATATGTTACTTCATTTTAATGATCAAATTGACTATCTGGGAGTAGAAATGGGATTCCAGGGATAAAATCTTTAAGTACAGTGTTGAACCCTAAGAAATAAGAGTCTTACATATTATGGTCCAATTTGTAAGGGCTGTTCAGGAAATGTTTCCCCAAAAACAAGAGAGGGTCTCATATTTATTTTTCCTCCAGGGCTTATTTTCAGGGCATGTGTTATTTTTTTTTAAGTACGGTGCAACCATCTGCATTGATTCAAATAGAGTGAGGTTGTCTTCTTCTGGAACATCATCCTCACTCTCCAGACCCCGAATCCCATCCTGAATGTCTTGCGACTCTGTTTCCTTTAGAGCCACCGGCCCCGATCTCTCCTGTGGAGCACTAGAGCTCTCACAGGGCGGATGAGAAGGGCTGCTCGTGTTCTTTCCCGCTCCGCGACACACGCATGGGTTGTGCAGATGCGCTGCGCAGCCACGCCCGTCACTAGGGCTGATTTTCATAGCCACGCCCGTCACTAGGGCTGATTTTCATAGCCACGCCCATCACCAGGGCTGATTTCCATAGCCACGCCCATCACCAGGGCTGATTTCCATAGCCACGCCCATCACCAGGGCTGATTTCCATAGCCACGCCCATCACCAGGGCTGATTTTCATAGCCACGCCCACCACCAGGGCTGATTTTTCATAGCCACGCCCACCACTAGGACTGATTTTCATAGCCACGCCCATCACCAGGGCTGATTTTCATAGCCACGCCCATCACTGGGGCTGATTTTCATAGCCACGCCCATCACCAGGGCTGATTTTCAGAGCCACGCCCATCACTAGGGCTGATTTTCGGGGTAGGGCTTCTATTGCACAGGTGGTTAGACATCCTGCTGGGGCTTGTTGTATGAGGAGGGCTTAATTTTGGGGAAACATGGTAGACCAACCATGGATGAAGTGTGAGTCTGTGAGTCCCCCCATTGGTGTCCAACAATGACAGCAGAGAGAGATAATGGACCTAAAATATGGCCAGTGCATCCGGCTTTGGAAGAATCCAGAATGAAGCCGGGAAGGACAGCTAGAGGGGCAGACTGCTGGGCTTCTGGAACAGAACTTCCAGTTTCAAGAAAGAAAGAAAGAGAGAGAAGGAGAGAGACTGAGAAAGAAAGGAGAAAGAGAAGAAAGAAAAAGAAAGAAAGAAGAAAGGAAGAAAAGAGAGAAGGAAAGAGAGAATGAGAAAGAAAGAAGAAAGAGAAAAAAGAAAGAAATGAGGAAGAAAGAAAAGAGAGAAAGAATGAGAAAGAAAAAAGAAAGAAAAGAGAAAGAGAATGAGAAAGAAAGAAAGAGAAGAAAGAAATAAAAGAGAGAGAATGAGACAGAAAAAAGAAATAACAAAGAAGAGAGAAAGAGAATGAAAGAATGAGAGAGAAAGAAAGAAGAAAAAAGAAAGAGAAAAGCAAAGACAGAAAGAATGAGAAAGAACAAAGAAAGAGAAGAAAAAGAAAGAATGAAAGAGAGAATGAGAAAGAAGAAAGAGAAAAAAGAAAGAAATAAAGAAGAAAGAAAAGAATGAATGAGAAATAAAGAAAGAAAAGAGAGAAAGAAAATGAGAAAGAAAGAAGAAAAAAGAAAGAAGAGAATGAGAAAGAAAAAAGAAAGAACAAAGAAGAGAATGAAATAAAAACAAAGAAAGATAGAGGAAAGAAAGAAAGAGAAATAAACAAAGAAAGAAAAAGAAAGATAGACAGAGGAAAGAAAGAAGGAAGGAAAGAAAGAAAGAAAGAGAAATAAAGAAAGAGAAAGAAAGAAAGAGAAATAAAGAAAGAGAAAGAAAGAAAGAAAGAGAAATAAAGAAAAAAAAGAAAGATAGACAGAGGAAAGAAAGAAGGAAAGAAAGGAAAGAAAGGAAAGAAATAAAGAAAGAAAGAAAGAAAGAAAGAAAGAAAGAAAGAAAGAAAGAAAGAAAGAAAGAAAGAAAGAAAGAAAGAAAGAAAGAAAGAAAGAAAGAAAGAAAGAAAGAAAGAAAGAAAGGAAAGAAAGAAAGAAAAAGGCCGTTAGATAGTTGAGCGGTGTGGTCTTTGCCGCCATCCAGTGGCTAAAACAAGGATAGCGCTAAACGAATTTTAAATGAATTGATTTTTCCAAGCAGCAGGGAGGTTGCAAGCTATGCAATTTGAAAGTGAATCGGGTCTGATAAGCCTTTATTTCAGCAGGGCACCATCACGATTCTGGAAAGTTTTCCTCTTTTTTTTTTTTTTTTCCATGAGTTCTACATTCATTTTGTCAACGGAAAAAAAAAGCCAAACTCTGCAAAATAATTTCAAAGAGATTCACTCTGAGCCGAATTTGAGGACCGTGACCCGGAGCCACTGCCAAGAGGCCTTGGGCAAGTGGACTGGCTGTGGCTGGGTCACAGTTTGGTTTTTATACATTTCAGGGAGAGGCAGGGGTTACAGGTAAAGCCATCAATCAATGCGTGGGAGGCAGACATTGGCTTGGCCCGAAAAGGTGGGCCACCTCAAAGGGGGCGGGGCTTACAGGTGACAGGTGGGTTTAAAGATTCTTTGGCTTGGAATTGGTTAAAGACATGCAGCTTTGTCTAAAGGCTTGGAACGTTTCCACCTGAGAAGCTGTTCCCAGAGATAAGCCACTGGCCGGGCGCGGCGGCTCACGCCTGTATAATCCCAGCACTCTGGGAGGCCGAGGCGGGAGGATCGCTCGAGGTCAGGAGTTCGAGACCAGGCTGAGCAGGAACAAGACCCCGTCTCTACTATAAACAGAAAGAAATTAATTGGCCAACTAAAAATATATATATAGAAAAAATTAGCCGGGCGTGGTGGCCCATGCCTGTAGTCCCAGCTACTCGGCAGGAGGCTGAGGCAGGAGGATCGCTTGAGCCCAGGAGTTGGAGGTTGCTGTGAGCGAGGCTGACGCCATGGCACTGTAGCCCGGGCAACAGAGTGAGACTCTGCATCAAAAAAAAAGAAAATTAATTTTTTTCGCTCCAGTTTCCTTCTCTGTAATATGGGCATAAATAACCCCACAAAAATAAATAGTAATCATTTTCCATTATCACTTGCCTCCTTTCTCACGGGTACTTCTTGTAGTATTCCATTCCCTGGACAGAAAAAGGTGCCATGCTTTCCTTAATTCGCACTAAAGTGTGTGTGACTGCCGTGCCATTTCCTAGTTGTGGCAGTCCATAAAATGCAGGTGTGAGAGAAAAACATTGATTTTTATCACGGAACATAATTTTCTAGATTTTAGGTCCTCCCCTTCCCTGTACGTTGGCAATTTCTAGGTGTTTTTTTTTTGAGTCCAGCTCAGTTAGAAGTTCAAAGTGGAGATTCATTTAACTCAATTTAAGAATGTAAGTACTAAATTCCCAATTTTTTTGTCTGAAAATATTTTTTTCTCAGCATATGATGGGGGTGGAAAAATGTCAAGGTCACGTATATTGCCCTTGCCCCCCTCCCCCCTCGAGTCAGAGCCTCAAGCGTGCCCATCCCCCAGACGGTGCACGTCTCACTCGTCGTGTCTGTCTACACCCGTCCCCTCCTCCCCTCCCACCTGCCCGACACCCGACAGATGTCACTCCTGTGTGTCCACTTAGGTGCTGATCCGGCAACACCAGTTTGCTGGTGAGCGCACGTGGTGCTTGTGTTTCCATTCTTGGGACACTTCCCTTAGTAGGATGGGCTCCAGCTCCAGCCAGGAACACACAAGAGGTGCTGGGTCACCGTGTTTCTCAGAGCTGAGTAGTGCTCCGTGGTGTGCACAGACCACGTTTTATTAATCCACTCGTGCATGGACGGGCACCTGGGTTGTTTCCATATCTTTGCAATTGTGAATTGTGCTGCTATAAACATTCGAGTGCAGGTGTCTTTTTCATAGAGTGACTTTTGTTCTTTTGGGTAGACGCCCAGTCGTGGGATTGCTGGATCTAATGGTAGACCCACTTGTATCGCTTTGAGGTGTCTCCATATTGCTTTCCACGGAGGTTGCACCAGTTTGCAGTCCCACCAGCAGTGTAGGAGTGTTCCTCTCTCTCCACATCCACGCCAGCATTTATTGTTTGGAGACTTTTTGATAAAGGCCATTCTCACTGGAGATAAGTGATATCTCATTGTGGTTTTGATTTGCGTTTCCCTGATGATTAGAGATGTTGAGCATTTTTTCATAGGTTTGTTGGCCATTATTCTGTCTTCTTTAGAAAAGTTTCTGTTCGTGTCCTTTGCCCACTTTTTGATGGGGTTGTTTGATTTTTTTCTTGATGATTTTTCTGAGCTCTACATAGATTCTAGTTATCAGCCCTTTATCGGATGTGTAGCTTGCAAAAAATTTTCTCCCATTCTGTGGGTTGTCTGTTTGCTCTCGTGACAGTTTCTTTGGCTGTGCAGAAGCTTTTTAGTTTGATCGGGTCCCATTTATTTTTGTTGATGCTGTGATTGCCTTTGGGGTCTTCTTCATAAATTCTTTCTCTAGGCCAATGTTTAGAAGAGTATTTCCAACAATTTCCTCTAGAATTCTAGTAGTTTCACACCTTAGATTTAAGTCTGTTACCTAGCGTGAGTTGATTTTTGTGAGAGGTGAAAGGTGTGGGTCTTGTTTCAGTCTTCTACATGTGGCTATCCAGTTTTCCCAGCACCATTTATTCAATAAGGATTCTTTTCTCCAGTGTATGTTTTTGTCTGCTTTGTCGAAGATTAGTTGGCTATATGAGGATGGTTTTATATCTGGGTTCTCTGTTCTGTTCCACTGGTCAATGTCCCTGGTCTTGCGCCAGTACCAAGCTGTTTTAATTACTATAGCCTTGTAGTATAGTTTGAAGTCTGGTAAATTGATCCTTCCTATTTTGTTTTTATTGCCTAGGATTGCTTTATCTATACAGGATCTTCTCTGGTTCCATACAAAGCATAAAATTATTTTTTCTATATCTGTGAAAAATGATGATGGTATTTTGATAGGGATTGCGTTGACTCTGTAGGTCACTTTGGGTAGTACAGACATTTGAACAATGTTAATTCTGCTGACCCATAAGCATGGTATATTCTTCCACCTGTTTACGTCCTCTGCTATTTCCTTCTTCAGTGTTTCATAGTTCTCCCTGTAGAGGTCTTTTACCTCCTTAGTTAAATATATATTCCTAGGTACTTTATTTTCTTTGTTGCTATTTTGAAGGGAATTGAGTCTTTGATTTTGTTCTCACTTTGACTGTTGTTGGCGTATACGAATGCCTCTGATTTGTGTGTATTGATTTTGTATCCTGAGACTTATCCAAATTCATTTATCAGATCAAGGAGTCTCTTGGTTGAATCCTTGGGGTTTTCTAGGTATAATATCATGTCATCAGCAAAGAGTGAGAGTTTGATCTCTTTTGCTCCCATTTGGACGCCCTTAATTCTGCTCTCTTGTCTGATTGCTGTAGCCAGGACTTCCAGCACCATGTTGAACAGAAGTGGAGATAGTGGGCAGCCTTGTCTTGTTCCAGTTCTAAGTGGGAATGCTTTCAATTTTTCCCCATTCAGTATGATATTGGCTGTGGGTTTGTCGTATATGGCTTGTATCATTTTTAGGTAAGTCCCGTCTATGCCTATTGCATTAAGTATTCTTATCATAAAAGGGTGTTACATTTTGTCAAATGCCTTTTCTGCATCTATTGAGAGGATCATATGGTCTTTGTTTTCGCTTCTGTTTCTGTGGTGTACATTGGTTTATTTATATGCATTTTTCCCAATAAATATATGATAAAAATTTTTAGAGATCTGCAAACATCTGAAAAAGGAAAAAAGACTTGCAGATGAACCGTGAAGCCTAGAAAAAAAGTTAAGTGTTTGAAAGAAAATTAAGAAAAAGTTGGCTGGGCACGGTGGCTCACGCCTGTAATCCCAGCACTCTGGGAGGCCGAGGCGGGCGGATTGCTCGAGGTCAGGAGTTCGAAACCAACCTGAGCAAGAGTGACACCCTGTCTCTACTATAAATAGAAATAAATTAATTGGCCAACTAATATATATATAGAAAAAATTAGCCGGGCATGGTGGCGCATGCCTGTAGTCCCAGCTACATGGGAGGCTGAGGCAGGAGGATCGCTTGAGCCCAGGAGTTGGAGGTTGCTGTGAGCGAGGCTGACGCCACGGCACTCACTCTAGCCTGGGCAACAAAGCGAGACTCTGTCTCAAAAAAAAAAGTAAGAAAGAAAGTTAAGTGTGTCATGAGCACCTAAAATGTATGTGAGTACTAGCTTATCATTTATCACCATAAAATAGACACAGATCTGTTATAAAAAGCTGAAATGTCTCAGGAGGAGGAGGAAGAGGAGGACTTCTTCCTGGATTAGGACTTGTGGAGCGTTCACAGCCCAAAGAAAGAAGATGTCCACGCTAAAGAAGATGGAGTGGGTCCCGGTTTCCTTCAGGGCAGAACTTTCCCTTCCACATGTGTCCAACTCAGCACGCCACCCTGTCTAGACAGCCTCAAAGGAGGTCCCTCCTCTGGACCGAGAAGGTGGAAGTTGACACCATGCAGAAGCAGACTCTGATCATCGCTTCTCCAAGTCTCGGTCTTTTAAGCCAAACAGTGACTCACTCGTAGACGACTAGATGTGCTCAGGCGGTGTGTGTCTGCGATTCTTATCTACCTACGCCAACAAGCGCAATTGCGACAGCTGTGTTGTCTACACAGCAAAGCTACTTTTGTGGTCTTCAGAGATTACGGGTTCTTGATCTAGCACCTTTGAAGTCGTGCAACAACTAGTCTTGCAAAAAGGCTGTTTTCTGATTCTGGGTCTGGGTATCTGGTCAGGGCAAAAACTGATCACTCCTTTTTTTTTTTTTTACTATAGATGTTTTCTTTTTTTCTTTTTTTTTTTTCTTTTTTTTGAGGCAGAGTCACACTCTAAACTACAGCCCACAGGACAAATTCATTCCACCTTTTGTCAATTACTTTTTTTTTTTTTGAGACAGAGTCTCACTCTGTTGCCCAAACTAGAGTGAGTACCGTGGCGTCAGCCTAGCTCACAGCAACCTCCAACTCCTGGGCTCAAGCGATCCTCCTGCCTCAGCCTCCCTCCCGAGTAGCTGGGACTACAGGCATGCGCCACCACGCCCAGCTCTAATTTTTTATATATATGTTTAGTTTGCCAATTAATTTCTTTCTATTTTTAGTAGAGACGGGGTCTTGCTCTTGCTCAGGTTGGTTTCAAACTCCTGAGCTAAAAAGATCCTCCTGCCTCAGCCTCCCAGAGTGCTAGGATTACTGGCGTTAGCCACCGCGCCCAGCCCCAGTTTTTTTGTTAATGATGGATTTATATATTATTATTATAGATGGACTCATTGTCTTGATTGTTGGTACTAATTGGTAAACACAGGAGATTTCTAACAATCTCATAATCATATATTTTTTTTTAAAACTCTGCATGGTTGAGATCTTCTTTGTTGATTTCTGATAATAGTGCCACCCATGATGACAATGGATTGGAATCACTTACACTGATACTTATTTTCAAATTCCAGAGGTTTTAGGGGTGCATTTGAAATTTATTCAGCTTGGCGCAGTGGCTCACGCCTGTCATCCTAGCACTCTGGGAGGACGAGGTGGGAGGATCGCTCGAGGTCAGGAGTTCGAGACCAGCCTGAGCAAGAGCGAGACCCCCTGTCTCTACTAAAAATAGAAAGACATTAATTGGCCAGCTAAAAATATATAGAAAAAATGAGCCGGGCGTGGTGGCGCATGCCTGTAGTCCCAGCTACTCGGGAGGAGGCTGAGGCAGGAGGATGGCTTGAGCCCAGGAGTTGGAGGTTGCTGTGAGCGAGGCTGATGCCACGGCACTCACTCTAGCCCGGGCAACAAGAGTGAGATTCTGTCTCAAAAAAAAAAAAAGAAAAAAGAAAAGAAATTTATTCAGCCATAGAAAGGGAAACCTGGGAACCCCAAATGATACACAGACGGATAATTGCCTTGTTCAAACACAGAGCGTGTTATTTACTGAGTGCAGATAAACCACCACAGTCAGCTGCATACATAATCGCGTTGCAAAAAATTTAACAGCGTTCACATATTCAACTGCCGAGTCTCAGCCGAGTTGATAACACGTTCTGCTAGACTTACTTTCCCACAATGATTCATCCAGAGAAAGATGATTTCATGCTAACTTTCATTTGCTACAAGCAGCGTAGGTGGGGAGAAGGGAAGAAAGCAAACTTTGTTTCACAGTAGAAAACCCACTGGTTGGGTGCCCAACAGGAAGTACATACCGTGTTTTCCCAGAAAATAAGACAGGGTCTTCTATTTATTTTTCCTCCAGAAGACACCCTAGGGCTTACTTTCAGGGGATGTGTTATTTTTTTTAAGTACGGTACAACCATCTACATTGATTCAAACACAGTGAAGTCGTCTTCTTCTGGAACATCATCATAACTCTCCAGACCCCGAATCCCATCCTGAACGTCTTGTGACTCTGTTTCCTTTAGAGCCACCGGCCCCGATCTCTCCTGTGGAGCACTGGAGCTCTCACGGGGCGGATGAGAAGGGCTGCTCGTGTTCTTTCCCGCTCCGCGACCACACGCATGGGTTGTGCAGATGCGCTGCGCAGCCACGCCCGTCACTAGGGCTGATTTTCATAGCCACGCCCACCACTAGGGCTGATTTTCATAGCCACGCCCACCACTAGGACTGATTTTCATAGCCACACCCATCACCAGGGCTGATTTTCATAGCCACGCCCATCACCAGGGCTGATTTTCACGGGCACGCCCACCACCAGGGCTTATTTTCGGGGTGGGGCTTCTATTGCCCACATGCTTAGACATCCTGCTGGGGCTTGTTTTATGGGGAGGTCTTATTTTCGGCAAAACACAGTAAGTTTCTTTCTTCTAAGAAATACCAGTTCCCTTCCTCCACTTTAAGTCCCTAAATTATGAACTACCAATTATTACCTAGAAATCCTAAACTAGATCATGTGCCCACAAACTTAAGGATGCTAACAGTTAGCAATAGTGCAAGACAGCTGCCTCATCCTGTCCGGAATTCACACACATTCGGATGTTTTATCTCACATTAGAATTTCAGAGAACTGAAGCAGGGTTTCAAGCTTGCAAAGCAGAATTTAGCCCGGCTGAAGGCTGCTAGCAGTGTAAAGAAATTTGGGTACCTGGGAATTTTCTCACTGCATTAAGTTAAAAAAAAATGCATCCTTTAAGAGGAGTTGGTTTTTAAGTACAATATCGTATTTAAAAACCAACTGCCAATATTAAGGCAGTGGGTGCATTTTGCACAAAACTGTGTTTGCAGTTTTGAATGACAGGTCTCCAATCTGTAAAATTTGGGTACATAACCCTCGAACCCCCACATTTCTTAATTAGCATTGAGAAGAGTCAAATGATCTCAATTTGAGAGAAATGAAGCAATTGATCCAATCACTCAAACCTGGGAAAAAAAAAAAAAAGAAGGAAAAAAAAACCTCCTTTGGCCTGAATCATCCAGAAAGTGCCTGAATTTTCTGTTAAAACTCCAGAAGCTCAAGTCTGACAAAGTTTGTTTTTAAAGTGTCTTAAGGGGTAAAGCAAGGCCGGGCGCGGTGGCTCACGCCTGTCATCCCGGCACTCTGGGAGGCCGAGGCAGGCGGATCGCTCGAGGTCAGGAGTTAGAGACCAGCCTGAGCAAGAGCGAGACCCCGTCTCTACTATAAATAGAAAGAAATTAATTGGCCAACTAATATATATAGAAAAAATTAGCCAGGGGTGGTGGTGCATGCCTGTAGTCCCAGCTGCTTGGGAGGAGGCTGAGGCAGGAGGATCGTTGCTTGAGTCCAGGAATCTGAGGTTGCTATGAGCGAGGCTGATGCCATGGCACTCACTCTAGCCCGGGCAACAGAGGGAGACTCTGTCTCAAAAAAAAAAAAAAGAAAATCTTGCCACCAGAGGAGAGATTGGTACTCCCAGGGCTAATTCTGAGAGGCAGCAAGGGGCTGGGCCAGGAATCTCCCCGGCAAATGCTGAGAACGTACCTGCAACCTTCCCCTTGGTATGGAACGCTCACACCCCAGGGAAATACAGAAATTGCCCCAAATCATCCGAGGCCCAGGGACCAGGCAAGAAGAGTCCACCCCCAGCCCAGAGCCCCCTGGAATCATTCAGACCAGCCCCGCCCTGTGTTTCCTGCAGGAAAGCCAACCAAG
The DNA here is from genome assembly GCF_040939455.1 of Microcebus murinus. Taxonomy (NCBI): domain Eukaryota; kingdom Metazoa; phylum Chordata; class Mammalia; order Primates; family Cheirogaleidae; genus Microcebus; species Microcebus murinus. Next base: position 14,794,971 of record NC_134132.1, on the reverse strand, counting down.
GCCACGGCCTTCACTTAGGCTGCTGACCAACGACTGGTGCTTCCCCTGTGGTCCTCTCTCTCCGGAAATGTGAGTAATGGTCATCGTTCAGCGGCGTTGGCCTCTTTGTGTCATTACTCGGCCGACTCCTGTGGTTTAAAATCTCTTGCCTACAAAGGCGACCATTGGCCGGGCGCAGTGGCTCACGCCTGTCATCCTAGCACTCTGGGAGGCCGAGGCGGGAGGATCGCTCCAGGTCAGGAGTTCGAGACCAGCCTGAGCAAGAGCGAGACCCCGTCTCTACTAAAAAAGTGGAAAGAAATTAATTGGCCAACTAAAAATATATAGAAAGAAAAATTAGCCGGGCATGGTGGCGCATGCCTGTAGTCCCAGCTACTCGGGAGGCTGGGGCAGGAGGATCGCTTGAGCCCAGGAGTCTGAGGTTGCTGTGAGCGAGGCTGACGCCACGGCACTCACTCTAGCCTGGGCAACAGAGTGAGACTCTGTCTCAAAAAATATATATATAAAAGAAACTGTCTCCTAGACGGATCAAAGTTCAATTTCTATTTCTGATTCTCATTTCTTTGAGTATTAGGGTGATTTTTTAAGACGAGAGAGGTTGGAAATATGTCTCCTCTCTTGAAACCGGGAAATCCAGAAATCATGACTTTAATTATAATGGGAATCACTGGGGGTGGCTAAATAAATTACAGCGTCAAAAGAAATTTTTTTCTCTCTCTTAAATTTCCTTTCTGCTAAAAGCTAACACATGGATGTTATAAAAACATATCTTTTTCTTGGATTTGTGAGGGCAGGCTGGAAAACAATGGAAGTAATCGATCATGGCTGAAAATCACATCGCAGCATTTTTTCCTCATTGTTGATGAAGTAGGGGTTTCTTTTCGTACAAATTCATAACTTTCAGATCACATCAAGGTTAGAATATAATGGAAGATAGGCCGGGCGCGGGGGCTCACGCCTATAATTCTATGTAGCACTCTGGGAGGCCGAGGCGGGAGGATCGCTCGAGGTCAGGGGTTCGAAAGCAGCCTGAGCAAGAGAGAGACCCCCGTCTCTACTAAAAAATAGAAAGGAATTAATGGGCCAACTAAAAATATATAGAAAAAATGGGCGTGGTGGCGCATGCCTGTAGTCCCAGCTACTCGGGAGGAGGCTGAGGCAGGAGGATCGCTGGAGCCCAGGAGTCTGAGGTTGCTGTGAGCGAGGCTGACGCCACGGCACTCACTCTAGCCCGGGCAAGAGACTGAGACTCTGTCTCATAAAAAAAAAAAAAAAAAAAAAAAAAAAAAAAAAAAAAAAAAGATGACAGGGTCTATGCTAAACACTTAGAGAGTGCTTGGCAATTATAATATTTAGGAAATACACGCTATTATTCATTTTTAGAAAATAAAGGGCGGTGCACGGACTCCTAAGGCAAATTCCTCCAGGACAGACGCGTGTTCGGGTTGTCACTTGAGCTGATCTATCGTGACCACAGCCCGCCCGCCTGCCCGCCCGCCCGCCAACCCCACCCGTGAAAGGAAAGAACGATGCCACCACTCCGGGCCTCAAGGTACAAAATATATTGATGATCTGTCAAAGGGACAACTTGGGAGAAACCGCAGGTTTGCTGAGATGAAAAGCAGCATGGAGGCAGACATGCTCTGGTTTTTGGAAACAAGTTGTTAAGTTTTCGAATACATCTCTGTTTTGAACGTGGTGTTTGTTTTTGCTTTTGTTTCTTTTTTTTTTTTTTTGTCCATTGGCATGGATTTCTACTCTACAGTTTTCTCCTAGAGTTAAGTGAATATAATCGCTGTTGGCCGAGCAACTACTACGGGCTGGTTGAGATGTTTGACGAGCCGGACTATTTGACAATTAGATCCACCGTTCACAGCAACGTGTTTTTCCTTTGTTTCGTTCGCTGCTATCTTTGCGGGTGGCCACATTCCCAATTGATCCTGCGTGGACATGTGCAGTCACCAACAGACTCCGAAAAAGTCATGAAAAAATTAACAGTTAGTTAAAAAAAAAAGAAACAAAAAACTAAACTGTAATTTTTATGCCGTGGGGTTTTCCCCCAAGACCCTGAAAAGCCAGATCGTTTAAAATTTACAAGAGGGAAAAAGAAAAACAAAAAAGAGGCTTCATGGAAAACAACGAAATAACAAACAAACAAACAAACAAAAAAACTACTCAAAAATACATCTGTGGAACAGACACACAGTGGTCAGTTGTAAACAGCTTAGAAAGGCAAAAAAAAAAAAAGTCCTTCTAGAACGTTCAGCAGTCCCAAACAGACTCTGCTTTTTTTTTTTTTTTTTTTTTTTTAATTCCTAGTGGCTATTTTCCTACCACAGTGTTTGAGCTTCATTATTATATTAAATAACTTATCGTGGGTAAAAAGGAGTTGGCTAGCCAGCAGCCAACTCAAGGTCTTGCGGGGACAGGAGTTTAGGAAATACCACACACACGGAAGGGAAACTGAGTCCACCGCCAGCGTCTGACCAACCAGTCTTCTCACCCTCTCTCTGGCCACGCCGATGGAGCTGTGCTTTTGGGGATCCAAAATTGGGGTGGAGGGGTGGGGTGTCTTTCAGATCCCTCCTCCTCCCCCCTCTCCCTCCTTTTTCGTTTAATTTAAACAAAGAAACGCACGGGCTTCCAAAGAGCCAGTGCTCAGAGCCGGGCAAGTCCCATTAGCAGCAAATGTCCCAACGATAAAAACACACGCGCAGACACACACAAAAGAAAACCCCATCCAGGTGCAGAGCCGTGAGTCACGGGGAAATTCCAGGAGATGAATCACGAGCAGAGCCGGGAATCCTTCGGAAGATTCTTTCTCCCGTGGTCTCCCGGATTTCAAATCTGAGTCCCATCGGTCCCCAGCCGATAGGACGTGAGTTCCCATCTTCTGCTTGCAAAGCTGACCGGGGTTGGGATGGGTGGGGGGGAGGTTGCTCCGGTGACTGCCGGGGTCTCCGTGGTTTTTTTTCCTGGTCCCACAAGCCAGGAGGAGGCAAATGCCAGCTCCCGGACGATGTGCACACGGTGCAGCGGCGGCAATTAGCAAACGGATCCCTGCATGTTAAACTCTGCCTAGCAGGCTGGATCTGGAAGACAAAGCAAAACAGCGTAAGACAGAACGTGGTGGACCATCAGAGCCAGGATTCAAATGCCTCGGCCTGATACTTAGTTGTATCTTTCCTAGGTTTTAAGTTTGATTTTGGCAGGATTAAAGCCAGGAAGTAAAAAAAAAAAATAATAATAATAATCAAGCGTTGGAAGACTTCACTGGTTCTTTGGGAAAGCTGCTAGTCACTGCAAAACGAATATTACTGCAGGTGGCAAAAGTTTTGTTTGGAGCTGAATCTACATCTTGAGTGGGTTTAGAGTACACAAACGAATGCAAACAGAAAGCCAAAGATCATGAATGATAAAGAGCTTCTAGGGAGGAGATGGTCTTATCACAGACAGTTTTGCTTTACTGCATTATAAGCATCCTTAGGACACATTCCCTCAACCTTGGGAATGTTTAAACAGTAGTGACAAGAAGGGGGTCAGCCCCAGAGTTGGGTTTGCCATTGACGAATCTAAGTGTCTGCAGTGAATGGCTCTACTGTGTTTCCCCGAAAATAAGACCTCCCCATAAAATAAGCCCCAGCAGGATGTCTAAGCACGTGCACAATAGAAGCCCTACCCCGAAAATCAGCCCTAGTGATGGGCGTGGCTATGAAAATCAGCCCTGGTGGTGGGCGTGGCTATGAAAATCAGCCCTAGTGATGGGCGTGGCTATGAAAATCAGCCCTAGTGGTGGGCGTGGCTATGAAAATCAGCCCTGGTGGTGGGCGCGGCTATGAAAATCAGCCCTAGTGATGGGCGTGGCTATGAAAATCAGCCCTAGTGATGGGCGTGGCTATGAAAATCAGCCCTAGTGGTGGGCGTGGCTATGAAAATCAGCCCTAGAGATGGGCGTGGCTATGAAAATCAGCCCTGGTGATGGGCGTGGCTATGAAAATCAGCCCTAGTGATGGGCGTGGCTGCGCAGCGCATCTGCACAACCCATGCGTGTGTCGCGGAGCGGGAAAGAACACGAGCAGCCCTTCTCATCCGCCCCGTGAGAGCGCTAGTGCTCGACAGGAGAGATCGGGGCCAGTGGCTCTAAAGGAAACAGAGTCGCAAGACATTCAGGATGGGATTCGGGGTCTGGAGAGTGAGGATGATGTTCCAGAAGAAGACGACTTCACTGTGTTTGAATCAATGCAGATGGTTGCACCGCACTTAAAAAAAAACAAAACACATCCCCTGAAAATAAGCCCTAGGGTGTCTTCTTGAGGAAAAATAAATATAAGACCCTGTCTTATTTTCGGGGAAACATGGTATCACCAGTACGGATGCCTTCCTACCCCAGCCCTTGTCAGAGAGAGGTGCAAAGAAGGCGGTCCAACTTTTCCTTTGAAACAAAGAAAACTGCACAAAACCAAGTAAACAGGAGGAATCTTGGTGCACGAAGTCTGGCCTAGTACCAGGTATAAAGAAGGCACCCACGAGTGGTTCAGGGACCACAAAACGAAGATAAGAACACGCATTTGTCAAACCCAGTACAAAAAGGTACACAGTCCCAGAGTTTCTTAGCAGAAATGACAGCAATCTTGATTATAGTATACTATATTCCAGGCACTTTTTTTTGCCTATTAAAGCATCTCCAATGTTTAAAATACAAATTTAGTAGGAAAAAAAAAAAAGAGTATGAAATAAATTATTTTATACAAAAAGATTTTTTCAAAATCTTGGGAACTTTGAGACTAAATAGCAAAAAGAAAAAGAAAAAAAGATTATGAAATAAATTATTTTAGAAAAGAAATTTTAAAAAATAAAATACAAATTTAACCCTCTAGTAGTTTTGTTTGAAAAACACTAATAGAAAAAATTTTAAATTTGGAAAAAAGCTCCAGATTATGTCCAAAGTCTCAACTCTCTCTCAAACTAAAGAGGGGGTTGAAATCTCTTTGGGAAGGGACAAACTCAACCCCGCTAAGCCAACTGGCAGTTTACTTCTTTTTTTAAAATTATCTCAGGTCAAATAAAACTTCTAATATTAGAACGACTCAGAAATAAAGTCTGGGCTGGACGAGGTAGCTCATGCCTGTAATCCCAGCACTCTGGGAGGCCCAGGCAGGAGGATTGCTCAAGGTCAGGAGTTCGAAACCAGCTTGAGCAAGAGCGACACCCCCCCCCACCCCCTGTCTCTACTAAAAACAGAAAGAAATTAGCCAGTCAACTAAAAATGAAACAAAAAATTAGCCAGGCATGGTAGTGCATGCCTGTAGTCCCAGCTACTCGGGTGGAGGCTGAGGCAGGAGGATCGCTTGAGTCCAGGAGTTGGAGGTTGCTGTGAGCGAGGCTGATGCCCTGGCACTCTAGCCCGGGCAACAGAGCAACAGAGCGAGACTCTGCCCAAAAAAAAAAAAAAAAAGAAAACAAAACAAAAGAAAGGAAAAGAAAAGAAATAAAGTCCGAACTTCTGATCTAAGCTTTAGACAAGGAAAATCAGTCAATTTCTTTTTTTTTAAGAAAAAATCATCCTATGGGGTGATTTCAGTTCTGACAAAGAAAGAACTGTATATCTGTCCATATACAAAGAACTGTATATCTGTCCATATGCAAAGAACTGTATATCTGTCCATATGCAAAGAACTGTATATCTGTCCATATGCAAAGAACTGTATATCTGTCCATATGCAAAGAACTGTATATCTGTCCATATGCAAAGAACTGTATATCTGTCCATATGCAAAGAATTATATATCTGTCCATATGCAAAGAATTGTATATCTGTCCATATGCAAAGAACTGTATATCTGTCCATATACAAAGAACTGTATATCTGTCCATATGCAAAGAACTGTATATCTGTCCATATGCAAAGAACTATATATCTGTCTATATACAAAGAACTGTATATCTGTCCATATACAAAGAACTGTATATCTGTCCATATACAAAGAACTGTATATCTGTCCATATGCAAAGAACTGTATATCTGTCCATATGCAAAGAACTGTATATCTGTCTATATACAAAGAACTGTATATCTGTCCATATACAAAGAACTGTATATCTGTCCATATGCAAAGAACTGTATATCTGTCCATATGCAAAGAACTGTATATCTGTCCATATGCAAAGAACTGTATATCTGTCCATATGCAAAGAACTGTATATCTGTCCATATGCAAAGAATTGTATATATCCATATAAAAAAAAAAAAAGGTAAGAAAACTGAATAATGGTCACAAGAATTCTAAGCCACAAACATTCAGTTAAAAGGAAGTGCAAGTGACTTAGAACAGGAAGGCCGTGGCTTCCCCTGGGAAGCGTGTGGCTTTCTTCCAGCAAGCCAGCATTCTGACACCCACCTTAACGACTTCCACCTGTCTTTCTCTATGTGGTTCTCAGGTCCTTCACTTTCATAAGAGGCCAGGTAGAGAGCTGCAATCGACCAAAGGAAAGTGCATGAACATCAAAGCCCTCTTAATGCATCATCGACGCCACCCATTGCAAACCCGACAGCAAAACACACCATTGATTGATCGACTGATTGAGAGACAGAGTCTCGCTCTGTCGCCTGGGCTAGAGTGAGTGCCGTGGCGTCAGCCTCGCTCACAGCAACCTCCAACTCCTGGGCTCAAGCGATCCTCCTGCCTCAGCCTCCTCCCGAGCAGCTGGGACTACAGGCATGCGCCACCACGCCCGGCTCATTTTTTTTTTTAAACTATATGTTTTTCGTTGTCCAATTAATTTCTTTCTATTTTTTTTAGTAGAGACGGGGGTCTCGGTCTTGCTCAGGCTGGTCTCGAACACCTGGCCTCAAGCGATCCTCCTGCCTCAGCCTCCCGAGTAGCTGGGACTGACTACAGGCAGGCACCACCATGCCTGGCTAATTTTTTTTTTTCTTTTCTATGTTGGCCAATTTCTTTCTTTCTATTTATAGTAGAGACGGGGGTCTCGCTCTTGCTCAGGCTGGTCTTGAACTCCTGACATCTAGCGATCCTCCCGCCTCGGCCTCCCAGAGTGCTGGGATGACAGGCGTGAGCCACCGCGCCCGGGCCCAAAACACACCCTTTAAAATAGCAAATCACGACCAAGAAGCTTCATGAGAAACACACAACATCGCTTTCCCTTGGACTGACCATCCCAACAAAAACCGCTCAGCCTCTAGGCCGTAAAGGCATTTCATTGACTAAGAATTTAGGAGGCCAAAAAGCTCACAAAATGCCAGCCAAATGCTGTGGTCACACGGTCAGGTCTATGGTCCTTACAAAGAAAGATTTGGGGGATGAGGTTCTCTCCTGGTAGCCTTGGTTTTTAAAAAAACACTTAGTAGTAGGTAATTTATTTATTTATTTTTCCTTTGGGAGGAAGGAAACCAAAAAAAAAAAAACACTTAGTAGGTAATTTCAATCAGAAAGACTCTTCATCCCAAAATTTAAATGTTTGTTATTTTAATCCCATTTATGGAGATTAAAAACGAGCAAGCCCCCTTTCTGGAACAGGCAATATTAATTCAAAATGTTCTTCAGTCATTATTGGAAATGGTATCCACTCTACTATGAGAAATTGTTGCTAGGAACGACTAAGTCTTATTATACTAGGGGATAACAAATCCGTAGAATAAATCCCCAAATCTTTTATGAACTCTGACTCTCTTCCGGTGAGTTTTTTTTTTTTCTGTGCATACTCAATCACGTTTCTATCTCGGATTCCCTAAGGTTTTAACATGTCAAGACTTTCTACTACTTTTTCTGAATAGCAGCGGGTTGCAATGTACTACTGTTCTGGGTTTTTTATTTTTTTCCCCTCCTAAATTATCTTGACTGTCAACGTGCTAACAAAAACCCTTTCTCTCCATGGATGGAAGGTCAAATGGGGGAAAAAAGAAAAAAAAAAAATCTTTCAATAACTCCATTTGTGCTCAAAGATCTGGAAAGATCTGATATGATCGAGAATGTTTAAATGCAGAGACAGGCCGGGCCTGATGGCTCACGCCTGTCATCCCAGCACTCTGGGAGGCCGAGGCGGGAGGATCGCTCTAGCTCAGGAGTTCGAAACCAGCCTGGGCAAGAGCGAGACCCCCGTCTCTACTATAAATAGAAAGAAATTAATTGGCCAACTAAAAATATATAGAATAAAATTAGCCGGGCGTGGTGGCGCATGCCTGTAATCCCAGCTACTTGGGAGGAGGCTGAGGCAGGAGGATCGCTTGAGGCCAGGAGTTTTTGAGGTTGCTATGAGCGAGGTTGACGCCACGGCACTCACTCTAGCCCGGGCAACAGAGCGAGACTCTGTCTCAAAAAAAAAATAAAAAATAAATAAATAAAAATAAATGCAGGCCGGGCACGGTGGCTCACGCCTGTTATCCTAGCACTCTGGGAGGACGAGGCGGGCGGATTGCTCGAGGTCAGGAGTTCGAAACCAGCCTGAACAAGAGGGAGACCCCGTCTCTACTATAAATAGAAAGAAATTAATTGGCCAACTAATACATATATAGAAAAAAAAAAATGAGCCGGGCGTGGTGGCGCATGCCTGTAGTCCCAGCTACTCTGGAGGAGGCTGAGGCAGGAGGATCGCCTGAGCCCAGGAGGTTAAAGTTGCTGTGAGCGAGGCTGACACACGGCACTCACTCTAGCCCGGGCGACAGAGCGAGACTCTGTCTCAAAAAAAAAAAAAATAAATAAATAATAAATAAATAATAATAAATGCAGAGACATACTGCTATGGGTGACTCTTAAATGCAAATACTTTTAGGGGTACATCGTAAGGTCTTCTGTGAAGCAGGAAAACTCTCGAGATGGAAGAGATCGGAGGGCAGACCTCGTGTTACACGAGGAACCGAGCCCAGGTATTTCTATACGGATTTCCTAAACACGGGATTCGGAAGGGCCAGCTCCCAACAGATGTCCTCACCGTCTTCGCTGAAGACTGGAATCGTGACCAGATACTGCAAGATCTTCCGGTCCCTCTGGAACGGACACTCCACCTGCTTCCACGTCATGAATTCGCTCACTTGCTTGGCCAACTCCCAGAATTTCTGGGGAAAAAAGGAGAAGAGAAGAAAGGAATTTAAAAAAGGGGTCGTGGTCGGAAATGACCAGCTTGGAAGAGATCGTTTCGTTTAGAACGCTTCCTCCTTCTGGTTTTTTTTTTTTTTTTTTTTTTGCATCTTCTGAATTATATGCTTGTCTTAATTTAATAGAAGCTAAATCTGCTAGACATAGGTAAAAATTTTGTCCAAGGTCCCTCAGATAATAACAATATTGATAATCATCATCATAATAATAATAGTACAACTACTCTATTCTACAACTACTCTATTCTTGATATATTTTTTTTTTTTTTTGAGACAGAGTCTCACTCTGTTGCCCAGGCTAGAGTGAGTGCCGTGGGGTCAGCCTCGCTCACAGCAACCTCAAACTCCTGGGTTCAGGAGCGATCCTCCTGCCTCAGCCTCCTCCCGAGTAGCTGGGACTACAGGCATGCGCCACCACGCCCGGCTCATTTTTTCTATATATTTTTAGTTGGCCAATTAATTTCTTTCTATTTTTCTAGTAGAGACAGGGGGTCTCGCTCTTGCTCAGGCTGGTCTCGAACTCCTGACCTCGAGCGATCCTCCCGCCTTGGCCTCCCAGAGTGCTGGGATGACAGGCTCACTGAGCCGCCGCGCCCGGCCTCTACCTGGTATTCTTAACGTCTTACAAAATCGTAGGCAAAGAGAAAATTTGTTCTCCAGCTGCAGAGCCAGCTTTGGGCTGCCTGGCCCTGGGTCTCAGTGCTAGAGAACCTGCCCCCCCCTCTCTCCCCGTGCTCAGATTTTCTGCATCCGACTTTTTAATAAAACTCACCTCGAAATTGACGTGGCCATTTGGCAGGCGGTTGGCACAGCCCTCATTGAGGAAATAAATATCTTTGATTAGGAGACTGAAGAACGGTATCACAATCTAGAAGAAACATAAGACCCTGGTTGGTTCGGACAGAGGAACGCTCAGCCTCTCATCAAACGACCCAAGAGATGAAGGGACAACATTAACTTGGGATTACATGAAAACCACAAGGAATTAAGGCACTGTTTTTGGGGATTTTTTAATTTTTTTTACAGGGCAGCATTTTCCTCCCTTACAGAAGTTTAAAGCGCAAATGCTACCCTGTTTCCCTGAAAATAAGACAGGGTCTTCTATTTATTTTTCCTCCAGAAGACACCCTAGGGCTCATTTTCAGGGGATGTGTTTATTTTTTTTTTAAGTGCGGTACAACCATCTGCATCGATTCAAACACAGTGAAGGCGTCTTCTTCTGGAACATCATCCTCACCCTCCAGACCCTGAATCCCATCCTGAATGTCTTGCGACTCTGTTTCCTTTAGAGCCACCGGCCCCGATCTCTCCTGTCGAGCACTAGAGCTCTCACGGGGCGGATGAGAAGGGCAGCTCGTGTTCTTTCCCGCTCAGCGACGACACGCATGGGTTGTGCAGATGCGCTGCGAAGCCACGCCCGTCACCAGGGCTGATTTTCATAGCCACGCCCATCACCAGGGCTGATTTTTGTAGCCACACCCACCACCAGGGCTGATTTTCATAGCCACGCCCCTCACTAGGGCTGAATTCATAGCCACGCCCATCACCAGGGCTGATTTTCATGGCCACGCCCATCTCTGGGGCTGATTTGCATAGCCACACCCATCTCTGGGGCTGATTTTCGGGGTAGGGCTTCTATTGCCCACATGCTTAGACATCCTGCTGGGGCTTATTTTATGGGGAAACATGGTATCAATAACCAAACCACAGCAAGGTCAAGTGCTTTTGGGAAGTGGATAGCTTAGTGATTTTTCCTACCATTTGTTTCTGTTTTATGTCAATGCAGTAGTAGCATGCAATAAAACCTGAAAAGTCTAGCTATAGGGAAAGAGGAAAATGCGTAAAAGAACTGCTTTCCACTTCGCAACCCCTTAAGCAAAATGTTAATGGAATACCTATCACGGTAGAGACCGAGATTGTAAGGCGTGTGACCCAGCTCCCGGCTAGACTCCTAGTGTTGCCGTATCGTTTAGATGTCTGCATTTCAGAGGAACTTTTTTCAGATGAACATTTTATTTTTGCCTTGAAGACATTGCTCAGGATAACCTGAGAGCTCAAGGTTTTAGGCAATCGTAGCTGCAAACTGCCTATTGAGTAAACCCAGCCTGTGCACGACAGGACAAGTCTGCACCTGCTCTCGTGGGAAACCACCTAGAATGTTCTTGCACAAGATGTTGGGGACAGAATGCCCCAGGGGAAGGAGGGATGTCAGTGTGTACATTAAAATTAATGGCTGTTCAAAAACAATACGCCCTCTTCATTTTATTTTTTGAGACAGAGCCTCGCTCTGTCGCCCGGGCTAGAGTGAGTGCCGTGGCGTCAGCCTCGCTCACAGCAACCTCCGACTCCTGGGCTCAAGCGATCCTCCTGCCTCAGCCTCCCCCCTCCCCGAGTAGCTGGGACTACAGGCATGCGCCACCATGCCCGGGTAATTAATTTTTTCTATATATATTTTTTAGTTGGGCAATTAATTTCTTTCTATTTATAGTAGAGATGCGGGGGTCTCGCTCTTGCTCAGGCTGGTCTCGAACTCCTGACCTCGAGCGATCCTCCCACCTCGGCCTCCCAGAGTGCTAGGATGACAGGCGTGAGCCAGTGCGCCCGGCCTTATTAGTCATCTTATTTTTTTTTTCTTTTCTTTTTTTCTTTCTTTTTGTTTTTTTCCCTTAGGCCTGTACTCTGTAATGGGACTTATTAGTCATCTTAACGCGACTTCATTCGTTGCTTGAAACGCAACAAAGATGGGGTGAAATAATAATCATTTAAGGCACGTAATAATAAGCACAGAAATATGCATCTGCTAAGTTCTACACCAAGGCAGTTTCCCTTTCCGCAGCCCCCTTCCCTGTGCGGCGGCTGGTGACATTTCCACCTCTCTCCTTCCTCGATCCCAACAAGTACAAAAAGCTCAGGGTAGCAGTTCTCGGAGAGATTCGGCGACACGGTGACTCTACCGCGAACAACACGCCACTGTGAGCACACACCTTTTCTCTGTTGCTATGAGCAGTTAGAGATCTTTGCGCGGCCCCGCGGAGAGCTGTCCGGTAGTTATAGAAATTGCTGGAAGGGTCCATCTGATGCTGCAGACAAAAGAGAGAGAAGAGCGTCAACTATTCAAGCCTCACCTGTAAGAGGTTTTACAAGATCACACTGTTAGCTATACCGTAAAAAAATTTCAACTGGGAGGCCGGGGCGGGAGGATCGCTCGAGGTCAGGAGTTCGAGGCCAGCCTGAGCAAGAGCGAGACTCTCCCCCGCCGTCTCTACTAAAAAATAGAAAGAAATTAATCGGCCAACTAAAAATAGATAGAAAAAAAAAATGAGCAGGGCGTGGTGGCGCATGCCTGTAGTCCCAGCTACTCGGGGGGGAGGCTGAGGCAGGAGGATCGCTTGAGCCCAGGAGTTGGAGGCTGCTGTGAGCGAGGCTGACGCCACGGCTTGGGGCGACAGAGTGAGACTCTGTCTCAAAAAAAAAAAAAAAAAAAATTCAAAATAAGTTAGAGAGCTCAGTAACAATTCGATGTCTCTCTCTCACACACAAACAAGTACACAAAATACATTAAAACAAATGTTTTCTTAGCCAGGAAAAAATCCTTCTGTAAAAAAATAAAAAAAATTTAAAAAAAAAATGTTTTCTCTCCTGGGGTTTGGTTTAGTTGTGTAAACTAAGGTAGCTTCAGTAACATTAAACCTAAACCACACTCTTTGCAGTCTAATTGTTGAGATTAGCCCTAAAACAGATAAGAGTCAAACGCTGTTAGCATTAGGACAATTTTCCTGGTTTCATCTGAGGCCAACGGGCCACTTGGAGATTGGCCACGTGCAGTGATCGAAAACCTGGTAGTGAACTTGGGCTTTGCATTGGGCTCCAAATCATTCGAAAATAAATGAGGCTCACCACTTTGCAAGAAGGAATGGAAACGTATTAGAGAGTATGAATAAGAGCATCCCGTAACACATAGCAGTAATTTCCAATTTGGGGAAAAACTTAGGAAAGAACATTTTTTTTATTTCTTCCAAAGATAGTATTCACTCTGGGAGGCCGAGGCAGGAGGATCGCTCGAGGTCAGGAGTTCGAGACCAGCCTGAGCAAGAGCAAGACCCCCTCCCCGTCTCTACTAAAAAATAGAAAGAAATTAATCAGCCAACTAGAAATAGATAGAAAAAAATGAGCCGGGCGTGGTGGCGCATGCCTGTAGTCCCAGCTACTCCGGGGGGGAGGCTGAGGCAGGAGGATGGCTTGAGCCCAGGAGTTGGAGGCTGCAGTGAGCGAGGCTGACGCCACGGCACTCACTCTAGCCCGGAGCGACAGAGTGAGACTCTGTCTCAAAAAAAATAAATAAACAAGATAGTGTTCAAAGCACCAACCCACCAAGGTACTACTGAGATGAGCTATGATTCAAACACACAAACCCTTGCGCCCAATTCTCATTATCCTCGGAATCATATGGGAAAGGCGTCTTCCCACCTCAGCGAGATGTGCTAAGAAGAGGATGGCATGAACATTTCTGCAGGCATGGGAACTCCTGCCCCAGGGCACCACAGATAAAAGGAGTAGTAGCTCGAAGTGAAGTAAAACCCTCAACTCTTAGAGCCCAAATTGTTTTCTGGCACTCAAGGTTGATGGACAGGTCACCGTTTGTCAAAATTAACCCCCAATATAGACAACCTCTACCTATAAAAGGACAAGTCCACCCCGATTTATTTCCTCCTCTTTCTTTCTTTCTTTCTTTTTTTTTTTTTTGAGGATAATCTCATGTGTTTTATTTTGTTTGTTTTTGTTTTGTTTTGTTTTGTTTTTTGAGACAGAGTCTCGCTTTGTTGCCCAGGCTAGACTGAGTGCCATGGCGTCAGCCTCGCTTACAGCAACCTCAAACTTCTGGGCTCAAGCAATCCTCCTGCCTCAGCCTCCTCCCGAGTAGCTGGGACTATACAGGCATGGGGCCACCACGCCCGGCTGATTTTTTTCTATATATATTAGTTGGCCAATTAATTTCTTTCTATTTATAGTAGAGACGGGGGTCTCGCTCTTGCTCAGGCTGGTCTCGAACTCCTGACCTCGAGCGATCCTCCCGCCTCGGCCTCCCAGAGTGCTGGGATGACAGGCGTGAGCCACCGCGCCCGGCCTGTTTTTGTTTTTGTTTTTTATATACCCATCCCCTCCTCCCTCCTCCCACCCTCCGGACACCCGATAAATGTTACTCCTATATGTCCACTTTATTTCCTTCCTCTTTCAATTATAATCCCATTCCTTTTCCCTGGGATGATCAAAATAGCTGGGCGTTTTTTCCTCTGCAGTATTGCCTGATCAAGAGGCAGTGCTCCGTCGACTAGTTCCGCTAGACAGGTGCAAAATGCCACTCGACGGGAGCACACCAGCTTCACCTACCTCCAGAATGTCAAACTTGGCAGTCTTCACTTTGGCCCAGGTTTTTTTTAGCCGGGAGACGGGGCTCATGTTCATGCCGGCTTCCCCGTTGAAAACAGAAGAGGGAGGAGCAAAAAAAAAAAAAAAGGAAAATTGAAATAGAGAAATAAGAAAAGCCATTTTTTAATGTAGATGCTTTAAAAAAAAAAAAAAAGGTGTTCATGGCTACCTGTAAGCAAGAGTTATTACAAATTATTAGTAAGCAATAATCTCCAATTTTATGATTATTTTTTTTTGCTCCCTTGCAAATTCTCCTAAGTCCGGAAACAGGATGGTTATGAACATCTGTGTTGACCAGGGGTGAGCAAAATTTTTTTTTTTTTTCCCAGAAAGGGAAAGACAGGAAGCATTTTAGACGTGGCAGTGCATATGTTCTTTGCCACAACTGCCAAACGCTGTCACTGTGGGGCAGAAACAGCCACCATCTAGCTATGCAGATAACGACACAGACAAATGAGGGTGGCCGCAGTCCAATAAAAGTTTATGTATGGGCACTGAAATGTGAATTTATGTTTCGGGGTGGGGCTTCTATTGTGCACGTGCTCAGACATCCTGCTAGGGCTTGTTTTATGGGGAGGGCTTATTTTTCGGGGAAACACGGTACTTGGAAAAAAAAATTACAGTGGCTCTTTACAGAGAAAAGAACCCACAGCAGCCTAAAGAATTGCATAGGAATCAGAACAGTGGTGGCCTCTCATGACACATTAGTTTTGACTGTTCTAGAACTTCATGTAAGGGGAATCCTACTGTAGATACTTTTCTGTCCTGGCTTCTTTTGCTCTAACATAATGATTTTGAAATTCATCCATAATATATACACACACACACATATATCCATACATGTATATACATACATATATATATATACACATACATATATATCAATTGTTCATTTTTATGGCTGCATAGTATTTCATTATATGTCTACTGTATATACTTTTCTGTCCTGGCTTCTTTTGCTCTAACATAATGATTTTGAAATTCATCCATTATATATATATATATATATATATATATATATATATATATATATATATATACATACACACACACACATATATATACATATATATATCAATTGTTCATTTTTATAGCTGCATAGTATTTCATTATATGTCTACTGTATATACCTTTCTGTCCTGGCTTCTTTTGCTCTAACATAATGATTTTGAAATTCATCTATTATATATATATACACACACACACACACACACACATATATATCCATACATATATATACACATACATATATATATCAATTGTTCATTTTTATAGCTGCATAGTATTTCATTGTATGTCTACTGTATATACTTTTCTGTCCTGGCTTCTTTTGCTCTAACATAATGATTTTGAAATTCATCCATAATATATACACACACACACATATATCCATACATATATATCCATACATTTACATATATATATATACACACACATACATATATATCAATTGTTCATTTTTATGGCTGCATAGTATTTCATTATATGTCTACTGTATATACTTTTCTGTCCTTGCTTCTTTTGCTCTAACATAATGATTTTGAAATTCATCTATCATATATATATATATATACACACATATATATCCATACATATATATACACATACATATATATCAATTGTTCATTTTTATAGCTGCATAGTATTTCATTATATGTCTACTGTATATACTTTTCTGTCCTGGCTTCTTTTGCTCTAACATAATGATTTTGAAATTCATCCATTATATACACACACACACACACACACACACACACATATATATATATATATCAATTGTTCATTTTTATAGCTGCATAATATTTCATTATATGTCTACTGTATATACCTTTCTGTCCTGGCTTCTTTTGCTCTAACATAATGATTTTGAAATTCATCTATTATATATATATATATATATATACACACACACACACACACACACATATATCCATACATATATCA
The DNA here is from genome assembly GCF_040939455.1 of Microcebus murinus. NCBI lineage: Eukaryota > Metazoa > Chordata > Mammalia > Primates > Cheirogaleidae > Microcebus > Microcebus murinus. The sequence continues at coordinate 14,778,491 of NC_134132.1, read as the reverse complement.
ATCCATATATATACATACATATATATATACATACATATATATATCAATTGTTCATTTTTATAGCTGCATAGTATTTCATTATATGTCTATACCACAATTCATTTAGCCCTTCCCTTGCAAACAGGCCTTTGTGTTTTTGGTTTTTTTTCCCCACAGTTTCGGTCTATCATGAACAAAGCCGCTTGCTATATACCGTCTTTTACAAACCTTTCCGTGGATAGTTGCTTGCATTTTTATGGGACAATACACATAGGTGGGTACTGGGTTATGTATTTATCCCATAAACACAGGGTGGGATTATGGTTTGCGATTATGCTTAACGTTAGATAAGAAACTGCCAAACAGTTTTCCAAAGTAGCAGTAGCACCGTTTTATGCTCCCACCAAAAACGATGAAAAGTTCCAATTGTTCCATCCCCTCAAAGATATCTGCTGTAGCCCGTCTTTTTTTTAGCGTGTGAAATGGTGTTTCACTGTAACTTTAATCTGCATTTCTCCGAAGTCTACCGATGTGGGAATGAACACCATTCCATGTGCTCGTCACCCTTTAAGGTACAGAATCTTCTTGTGGGATGTCTCTGTCCGAGTCTTTTGCCCTTTTCATCACCCGGTTATTTGTCTTCCTATTGATTCGTAGGGCCCCTAACAGACTCCGGGTGCAAGTCACCTGTCAGCTATGTGCATTGCAAATATTCCTCCCACGCTCTGGCTACGCCTGGACATTTTCTTAGCAGTATAAGAAGGAAATTAAGTAGTCTATTATCTGTAGGGCCTTTCAGGTCTTTGATATCCAGACACCCTTTCTGTTCACTGTTTTCAGAGAGTGAGTCAGATACACAACTGAGCTGAAACTTGGCCAGTGTTTTCGACGGGGGAGACGAAGAGGAAATGGCATGCAAACAAAGTGGAAAAGGAATGGGTAAAAAAAAAAAGGGAGGCTTTATTAGGGCCAAGAGCACTGAATTAGATCTGGTAGGTTCTTTAGCTTCAAACTGGCCCTGCAAAGAGACCCCAACTCTTTATTGTTTCATTCCAATATTTACTGAGCACCTGTGATTGTAGGATAGCTATATAATATGTCATACAAACTAAGATACTTTGTCATAAAAGAGCTATTAGCAATAATCATGGCAAGATCACAAGTGCAAAGTGACACAACTAGGACATGCTGTTACCATGAGCCTAATGTCTTCAGAATGAACGGGAAGAACAATCGTCCCTGGTGTTAAAAATCCCCATGGTCTGGGAGAGTGAGTTTGTATACTGAGATAAAAAGTTCTGCAGCAGGAAACAATAAATACTAGGAGCATGAACACTCAGAAAATGTTCCAGTTTCTCGGGCTGCCTTCTTGCCCAAGCAATCATATGATGTAGTCTCATATCATGTATTTCTATAATGCCAGATATACAAGCTGCCCAAATTCTTGCAAAAAAAAAAAACTCTTCGTTTAGACAAATGTATCACTTAAAAAGCTTTTACAGATGAACATTAGGCTGAGGATAAATAAACTTAAAGCATTCCATTAATTCTTGCATACTTAAGAAAGAATGACACATATCCCCAACGCACCCAGTTTGGCTATTTTTAAGGCACTCCGAACATTCTGAAATCACTCAGGATTGATAAAAAAAAAAAAAAAAAAGTCCAGTTTTTATTAACAAACTGTGCTCTCTGCAAAATTTTCGGTGGATTCTTTCACGGGACCCATAAAAATGATCCAGCAATCCCACTGCTGGGCATCTACCCAAAAGATCCAATGACACTCTACAAAAAAGACACCTGCACTCGAATGTTTATAGCAGCACGATTCGCAATTGCAAAGCTGTGGAAACAACCCAGGTGCCCATCCATGCACGAGTGGATTAATAAAACGTGGTCTGTGCACACCACGGAGCACTACTCAGCTCTGAGAAACAGCAGTGACCCAGCACCTCTTGTGTTTTCCTGGCTGGAGCTGGAGCCCATCCTACTAAGGGAAGCGTCCCAAGAATGGAAACACAAGCCCCACGTGCGCTCACCAGCAAACTGGTGTTGACGGATCAGCACCTAAGTGGACACACAGGAGTGACATCTGTCGGGTGTCGGGCAGGTGGGAGGGGAGGAGGGGACGGGTGTAGACAGACACGACGAGTGAGACGTGCACCGTCTGGGGGATGGGCACGCTTGAAGCTCTGACTCAAGGGGGGAGGGGGGCAAGGGAAATATACGTAACCCTAACACTTGTACCCCCATAATCCGCTAAAAATAAAAAAGTAAATAGTGGCTAACGCCTGTCATCCTAGCACTCTGGGAGGCCAAGGCGGGAGGATCACTCGAGGTCAGGAGTTCGAGACCAGCCTGAGCAAGAGCGAGACCCCCGTCTCTACTAAAAATAGAAAGAAATTACTTGGAAAGCTAAAACTATATAGAAAAAATGAGCCAGGCATGGTGGCGCATGCCTGTAGTCCCAGCTACTCGGGAGGCTGAGGCAGGAGGATCGCTTGAGCCCAGGAGTCTGAGGTTGCTGTGAGTGAGGCTGACGCCACGGCACTCTCTCTAGCCCAGGCAACAGAGCGAGACTCTGTCTCGAAAAAAAAAATACTGTTGCATTGGGGATTAAGTAAAATAATAAGAAAGTCAGGCCTTAAATAAATAAATAAAAATAAAAAATAGAAAGTGAAATTTAATAAAAAACAATTAGAAAGAAAAAGAAAAATAATAAAAAAAAAAAAGAAAGAATGACACATATTTTCGCAATGCACCCTATCTGGCTGTCTTTAAGACACCGGGAACATTCTGACATCGCTCGCCCGGGATTCATAAAAAAAAAAAAGTCCAGAATCTTCTTAACAAACTGTGCCCCCGTGCGAAATTCTGGGTGGATTATTTCACGGGACCCATGCGAACGCACAACATGTTCCCTCCGGAAAACACTCACAGATTATTGCCATGAGGGAATTGAAGTTGCCGATGTTAAAGCACTCCCGGGCCACGTCGATGAAATACTCGATCATCCTCGCCCGGTGCTTCTTCTTCACTGGCTGCAGAGGGCGAAAAACGACAGGGAGCCCGTCACCCCACACGAAGGCTCTTGAAAATCGCACGGAAGAAAATAACAGCAATGTCCGGGGCTAGGAGGCCGGGAAAGAGCGTGTTGTTCTCACCATGCAGATTTCCGTGGCCACCAGGTAGCTGAGGCGATTGAACCACTCCACGTAAGCTTCCAGATTTCGCGTCTTCTTACGTTCGCTGTAGCAGGTCTGCAGAGAAAGCAAAGAATCCATCGATACACAGGTGAGTCAGAGGGGAACAAAAAAAAGAACCTATTGCAATGTCATTTCGCCTAAAGTGGGCCTCTGCTGTCAGGTCTACGGATTGGAAAATCTTTGGGGTGCAAAAAGAGAGAGAGACAGACAGACAGAGAATGGATCTCTAGCATTCTTTTTTTTCTTTTTTTTTTTTTTGAGACAGAGTCTCACTCTGTCACCCGGGCTAGAGTGAGTGCCGTGGCGTCAGCCTCACTCACAGCAACCTCAGACTCCTGGGCTCAAACGATCCTCCTGCCTCAGCCTCCCTCCCAAGTAGCTGGACCTACAGGCATGCGACACCACGCCCGGCTGATTTTTTCTATATATATTAGTTGACCAATTAATTTATTTCTATTTTTAGTAGAGACGGGGTCTTGCTCTTGCTCAGGCTGGTCTTGAACTCCTGACCTTGAGCGATCCTCCCGTCTCGGCCTCCCAGAGCGCTAGGATGACAGGCGTGAGCCACCGCACCCGGCCCAATGTTCTTGATTGTCCTGACATAAATATCAAAATCTCTTAGGATAGTCCAGCGAAACGCCTGAGGTCTCGAACTGCTCTCGGACGCGTCCGTAAAAAGTGTCCTTCCCTCCGTTCCCGGGAAACTCGAAAGCAAAATTCAACAAAGGGATGTTAGCTGCATATTCTAGAACAATCCTGACTGATGAATGGGCTGCAAATACCCATTACTATCCACTCGGCAAGGAGAGGCTGCTAAGAGTGTAGAGGGCTAGGAAACTTTCTCTTACAGTTAGGTTGTAGGACGCAAAGCTTTGGAGCTTAATGTCACGGGACACTAAATACTTTACAAGGTAGAGAAATGGAAGCCAATCAATACCATCCTGGGTCTTTAAGCAGGGTGAGTGACACATGGTTCAAAAAGCAAAAGAAGTGGCCGGGCGCTGCGGCTCACGCCTTGTCATCCCAGCACTCTGGGAGGCCGAGGCGGGAGGATCGCTGGAGGTCAGGAGTTCGAAACCAGCCTGAGCAAGAGTGAGACCCCTGTCTCTACTAAAAATTGGAAAGAAATTAATGGACCAACTAAAAATATATATAGAAAAAATTAGCCGGGCGTGGTGGCGCATGCCTGTAGTCCCAGCTACTCGGGAGGAGGCTGAGGCAGGAGGATCGCTTGAGCCCAGGAGTCTGAGGTTGCTGTGAGCGAGGCTGACGCAACGGCACTCGCTCTAGCCCGGGCGACAGAGCGAGACTCTGTCTCAAAAAAAAAAAAAAAAAAGAAGAAGCTAATCTCATCTTGGAGTTCAAGGCCAGTTTAAAGAGGCTAATTTCACCCGTCTTTTCCTTCCTTGCAAGAGAAACAAACAAACAAACAAACAAAGTCCACTAGCTTTACTCCTGGAAAACATGTTCTTCTTCACTTCCTGTACTCAGAGAGATTATTTTAAGGGCAGAAAACAGCTGTTGCCTCCTATTGTCGGTTCAGCCGTGGGTGATGGGGGCTTTGCCTAACGGGTCGAAATGCCTCCGAGTCACTGGGGGAAAGTCTCTTTTATGTGTACACCCGGACTTTTGCAGTCCGGGCTCAGTGCCACCGACTTGACGGGCAGGCTTCACCCAGACACTAAATGCATCAGGAGGGATGAGCCTTAAAACAAGAGGCCAAGCAGCCCGGCCTGCAGGACGTGCATCCTGCCTTTGCTATTTTTGAATTGCAAGCAAAAGCATCCTCTTTTATTTTCCCTCCGACTTGACAATCTGCCAGAACAATCATGATCCTTTTATCTCCTACCTTCAGTCACCACCACTGCCTGGATCGATCTTTTCGACAGGTCTTAATTAAATTCCCCGGAAGAGGAGGCTTGGCGATGGGGTGAGAGAACATCGCGAATGCGCTCGGAGACCCCAAGAAAAGTTGCAACAAGTCAGACGTTGCTGACTTTTCTGAGTTTAAAACCTAAAACAAGGCTGGGCGCGGTGGCTCACGCCTGCAATCCTGGCACTCCGGGAGGCCGAGGCGGGAGGATTGCCCAAGGTTAGGAGTTCGAGACCAGCCTGAGCAAGAGCGAGACCCCCCCCCCCCCGTCTCTACTAAAAATAGAAAGAAATTAATTGGCCAACTAATATATATAGAAAAAATGAGCCGGGCGTGGTGGCACATGCCTGTAGTCCCAGCTACTCGGGAGGCTGAGGCAGGAGGATCGCTTGAGCCCAGGAATTGGAGGTTGCCGTGAGCCAGGATGACGCCACGGCACTCTGGCCCGGGCGACAGAGCGAGACTCTGTCTCAAAAAATATAAAAAATAAATTTTAAAAAAAAGCTAAAACAGAATAGTTTCCAATGCTGTCTTTTATACCCACTGTCCCAGGCTAAGCAATGGATTCTATTTCTGGCTTCGGGGCTGAGCTCTAGGGTAGACCAGTTACCTTGTCATTATCCAAAAGGTCCTTTTGCAGGAATGCCTGGACAAACTCCTCCGGCCCAATGTAGTTGAGCCGCTCCTGGAATGGAAAAATCCACGGGCCGAAAGCATTAGCGAAAATGAGAAGAAACGGACCCTCGCAATCCCCTCTCTATTGACTTGTGGCCCCCACCCACCCTCATTTTTTCTTTTTTAATGCAGATAACAAAATTAAACCTTTCACCCTAAACACCTTCATCATCTCCAGGGTTTGAACAGAAGCAATTTTTCTGGCGAGGCCAATACTCCAAATGCTAATGAGGAAAGACTCAGTGAGTCACGGGAAAATTGATAAGAGGCAGAAGATGATGAAGGTCAATAACCTCTTTGCTCTTTAGACGTGTCTAATATTTATTTGCAAGGGGATTCTAGGGATTATGAGAAGCATTCCTATGCAAATGCCTAAACAGACTGTGGTTTAGCTACCGTGTTTCCCCCCAAAATAAGACCCGCCCATCAAATAAGCCCAGGCAGGATGTCTAAGCACGTACGCAATAGAAGCCCTACTCCGAAAATCAGCCCTGGTGATGGGCGAGGCTATGAAAATCAGCCCTAGTGGTGGGCGTGGCTATGAAAATCAGTCCTAGTGAGGGGCGTGGCTATGAAAATCAGTCCTAGTGAGGAGCGTGGCTATGAAAATCATCCCTAGTGGTGGGCGCGGCTATGAAAATCAGTCCTAGTGGTGGGCGTGGCTATGAAAATCAGTCCTGGTGGTGGGTGTGGCTATGAAAATCAGCCCTAGTGATGGGCGTGGCTATGAAAATCAGCCCTAGTGAGGGGCGTGGCTGTGAAAATCAGCCCTAGTGGTGGGCGTGGCTGGGCAGCGCATCTGCACAACCCATGCGTGTCGTCGCGGAGCGGGAAAGAACACGAGCAGCCCTTCTCATCCGCCCCGTGAGAGCTCTAGTGCTCGACAGGAGAGATCGGGGCCGGTGGCTCTAAAGGAAACAGAGTCGCAAGACATTCAGGATGAGATTCGGGGTCTGGAGAGTGAGGATGATGTTCCAGAAGAAGAGGACTTCACTCTCTATTTGAATCAATGCAGATGGTTGTACCACACTTAAAAAAAAAATAACACATCCCCTGAAAATAAGCCATGGGGTGTCTTCTGGAGGAAAAATAATTAGAAGACCCTGTCTTATTTTGGGAGGAAAACACGGCATCTCCGTAGACGGTTTCCCATTTGGATGGCTCAGACCTCTCCCGCTGACAGGTGGCCCCTGTCTGGTTGCCAAGGCAACCCGCACCTGCGTGGCCAAGGGCAGGAGGGCGGCCGGGGACTCACCAGCTCCACGTGGGTCAGCTGCTGGGCCAGCGTGTAGGGGTCGCTGCAGACAGCGGTGATGTCCCTCTGCACGGACAGCGGCTTGCTCTTGAGCACGGCGAGCCGGTCGGCGGCCGTGGAGCCGACCTTGGCCAGGACCTCCTCGTACTGGCTGAGCGCGGCCAGCTTGCGGACCAGGCTCTGCAGCATCTGCTGCACGCTCTTCCGGAACGCCTGCTGGGGGACAGACGGGGGGACAGGCACGTCCTCACACGCTCTGCACGGCTGTTTTCCCGGTGCGCACGGGCAGAGACCGCAGCCTCCTCCCCGAACCACCGACGCCCGCCGTGGCCTTGGAGAACCGGCGTGATTTGGCGTAACGACAGGAGGAGTGTTTTTGGTGGGGGTGTTAGGGTGCGGGTTGCAAGGTGGGCGGCTGATACCATCATGCATGGAAAAAATAACTGCTGAGATATAAGGGACACTTCAAAATGAGGTGCTGGTGGGTTGTTGTTTTTTTTTTTTTTTCAGCGAGAAGAACTTTCTGAATTTATATTTTATTTTATTTTTTATTTTATATTTTATTTTATTTTTATTTTTATTTTTTTTTTTTTGAGACAGAGTCTCACTTGTTGCCCAGGCTAGAGTGAGTGCCGTGGCGTCAGCCTCGCTCACAGCAACCTCAGACTCCTGGGCTCAAGCAATCCTTCTGCCTCAGCCTCCCGAGTAGCTGGGACTACAGGCATGCGCCACCATGCCCAGCTAATTATATATATATATATATTAGTTGGCCAATTAATTTCTTTCTATTTATAGTAGAGACGGGGTCTTGTTCTTGCTCAGGCTGGTTTCGAACTCCTGACCTCGAGCAATCCGCCCGCCTCAGCCTCCCAGAGTGCTAGGATTACAAGCGTGAGCCACCACGCCCGGCTTATTTTATTTTATTTTATTTTGGAGACAGAGTCTAACTCACTCTGTCGCCCGGGCTAGAGTGCCATGGCGTCAGCCTCGCTCACAGCAACCTCCAACTCCTGGGCTCAAGCGATCCTCTGGCCTCAGCCTCCTCCTGAGTAGCTGGGACTACAGGCATGCGCCACCATGCCCGGCTCATTTTTTTCTATATATATTAGTTGGTCAATTCATTTCTTTCTAATTTTCCAGTAGAGAGGGGGTCTCGCTCTTGCTCAGGCTGGTCTCGAACTCCTGACTGGTCTCAAATTCCTGGGCTCAAGCGATCCTCCTGCCTCAGCCTCCTCCCGAGTAGCTGGGACTACAGGCATGTGCCACCATGCCCGGCTCATTTTTTCTATAAATATTTTTAGTTGGCCAATTAATTTCTTTCTATTTTTTAGTAGAGACGGGGGTCTCGCTCTTGCTCAGGCTGGTCTCGAACTCCTGACCTGGAGCGATCCTCCCGCCTCCGCCTCCCAGAGTGCTGGGATGACAGGCATGAGCCACCGCGCCCGGCCGTAATAGATTTTAAAAAGGAAATGCACATGGCCCTATCATATGCTCGACTTCTGTGCAGGGGTGAAAAGGAGATACAGCCACCTGCGGTGACGTGGGGACATCTAATGCACATAGCTGAGTGACAAAAGAAGGACGCACACAAGGTAAACACACACAGCAACAAAAACCGAACACGCCAGTCCCACGGCAGTGTGCACATACGTGCACGAATGCACGTGTGCATAGAAGCAGCTCTGGAAGGACACACACAAAACTAGTAACAGTTTTAAGAGAGAGGTAGCATTGATAGAAATTTTTAGTACCTTTTGCGTGACTTTTTTTATTGTCAATCATGAGAATGTATTCCTATAGTATTTGATGGATTAGGAAGAAAAACAGTTTTTAAGACTTTCCCACAGAATAGGAATTTCGTAGATGACATGGGTATGAGACGTGAGTGTAAGAAGGTTCTTTTCGGGCCAGGCGCGGTGGCTCACGCCTGTCATCCCAACACTCTGGGAGGCCGAGGAGGGAGGATGGCTTGAGCTCAGGAGTTCGATACCAGCCTGAGCAAGAGTGAGACCCCGTCTCTACTATAAATAGAAAGAAATTAGCCAAACAACTAAAAAAAAAAATAGAAAAACTTAGCCGGGTGTGGTGGCGCATGCCTGTAGTCCCAGCTACTCGGGCGGAGGCTGAGGCAGGAGGATCGCTTAAGGCCAGGAGTTGGAGGTTGCTGTGAGCGAGGCTGACGCCACGGCACTCACTCTAGCCCGGGCAACAGAGTGAGACTCTGTCTCAAATAAAATAAAATAAAATAAAAAATAAAATTAAATAAATAAAATAAAATTAAAAAATAAAATAAAAAAATAAAATAAATACAATAAAATAAAAAAATAAAATAAAATAAAATAAAATAAATTAAATAATAAAATAAAAAAATAAAATAAATAAAATAAAATAAATTAAAAAATAAAATAAATAAAATAAATAAAATAAAATAAAATAATAAAATAAATAAAATAAAATAAAATGTAAGAGAAAAAAAACGTGCATAGTAGCATACAGGGGAAAAGCTATCCGAGTACCTAGCGTGTATGAGAAACAGACTACGTGAGACAGAGAAGGTATATACAATGTGATCTCTTTTAAAAACTTTCCTGCTGCCATTTGATTGCATTTGGGGAATCAAGCTTTGTGTGGTTCAGCATGCTTCCTCCCTGACTCACGCATTGTTAAATGTGTCCTTATTCTTTTTCTGTAACTTCAAGAGGCACTGACAGTAATTACCTGGCAAATAAAGACAGAAGTTCTTTATTATAAAGACCAGCCCCTGAAGGAAGAGAAGCTTGCATTCTGCCCACGGCAGTCATTTGTCACGTAATTTGATCATTAGTCTCTCATTTCTTGTTTCCTTGAAGGCATAGTCCTAATAAACCACTTGATTTTGGGAAACTCCCCAGTCCGGGGGTAGGGGTGGGGGGACACACATGAAGCCAAATTATGTGAAACTGTCCCGGCAAATTCAGAAGAACCTGAATAAATTATATACAGGGCACAACACCTGGATTCATTGCATGCCAGAAAAAACAAACAAATTAAAAAAAAAAAAAAAAAAAAAAACCCTAAAGTCCCAGGAGAGAAGCAACAAGTCCCAACCTAATCCCAGACTCCTCCTTCCAGAGGGGAAAATAATTTTTCCTATTCCAGTAATTGATTTGTTCATTCATTCATTCATTCTCTCATTCATTCATTCATCCTACTAAATGCCAGGTACTGAGCTGGGAGTTGAGGATGGGCATGGTGAACTCAGAGGGGGCAGAGTGGAGTCCAGTGAGGAAAACAAGCGATAAAAATAGTAAGTACGGCCCTCCCTCCGATCTGGGGCACAGACTGATTCTAGAACTTTCCCGGATACCAAAATCCGAGGATGCACAAGTCCCCGAAAGAAATGCCATGGTAGGCTGGGCGCGGTGGCTCACGCCTGTCATCCCGGCACTCTGGGAGGCCGAGGCGGGAGGATTGCTCGAGGTCAGGAGTTTGAGACCAGCCTGAGCAAGAACGAGACCCCGTCTCTACTATAAACAGAAATAAATTAATTGGCCAACTAATATTTATAGAAAATATTAGCCAGGCATGGTGGCGCATGCCTGTAGTCCCAGCTACTCGGGAGGAGGCTGAGGCAGGAGGATCGCTTGAACCCAGGAGTTGGAGGTTGCTGTGAGCGAGGCTGACGCCATGGCACTCTAGCCTGGGCAACAAAGCAAGACTCTGTCTCAAAAAAAAAAAAAAGAAAAAAGAATATGGTATTAACACAGCAGTGCTGATGAAAAGCCAGACTAGGCTTGTTGGCCCTTTCCTTAGATCTGCCCAACTCTCGAATGGCCTGATCCCGTTAAACAAAAAGACAACATCTCGCCTGGTCAACACAAACAGAAATGACCTCCGTCTTTGATTCCTAGGACAAGAAGCACCAAAACCCGTTTCACATTTGTCATTTCTCAAACCACTAACGTTTTATCCCAAAAAATCAAAAGATTTTCAAGGTATTCCTTTTGCAAAGCACCAGGTTATAACTTCTACCTTTTATCTATTTTTATTTTTTATTTATTCATTTATTTTTTATTTATTTATTTATTTTTGAGACAGATTCTCGCTTTGTTGCCTAGGCTAGAGTGAGTGCTGTGGCGTCAGCCTCGCTCACAGCAACCTCAAACTCCTGGGCTCAAGCAATCCTCCTGCCTCAGCCTCCCGAGTAGCTGGGACTACAGGCATGTGCCACCATGCCCCGCTAATTTTTTCTATATATATTAGTTGGCCAGCTAATTTCTTTGTATTTATAGTAGAGACGGGGTCTCGCTCTTGCTCAGGCTGGTTTCGAACTCCTGACCTCGAGCAATCCGCCCGCCTGGGCCTCCCAGAATGCTGGGATGACAGGCGTGAGCCACCGCGCCCGGCCCTATCTATTTTTATTTTAAGAGGCAAGGTCTTGCTTTATTGCGGACCAGAATGCAACGGTGTGATCATAGCTCACTGTAGCCTCCAAGTCCCGGGCTCCAGCGATCCTCCCACCTCAGCCTCCAAAAGTGCTGGGATGACAGGCGTGAGCACCACACCTCGCCAATTTCCATCTTCTTCTTCTTTTTTTTTTAAAGCAGTAGAGGGAAGGCGGGATGATTGGCGCATGATATTAAGTAGCTATGCACAACTTAACTGACATGAAAAACTATCTTGACTGAGGTCTCAGCCTTCACACAAGACAAAGTCTTTACGATGCCACCAATCTTTTGAGCAGCCTGTCACAAACCAAGGTCCCCCTGAGCCAGCACTGACCCTGCCAAGTAACTCAACAGCTGACCCCTCTAACGCCAGATTTACTACAAAACCCCACAGCGATGCTTCACTTTTTGCTTTTGCGAGGGAGGGAACCCTTAATTCGTGCCCGACTGGAGCCCTGACAGGCAAATTGGCAAAACGATCATAGCAGTCACAACTTGCAGAATGACTCAGGAAACGACTCATTCAGGCTTGCAGAAATATAATGGCTTTCCCAAGCACCACGGTTCGATCTAATGGCATAAAAGTAACAGCAAAAGGGTTAAGTCCATTTTCACGAGAACGTGATGCAGAAAAGCCAGGTGCAAATAATTCAAGTTTGCATCTTATATGATTTTAGTCTGATTTTTTTTTGGGGGGGAGGAGGTACGGAGAGAAATGGCATTAAAATGTGTTCACAAGAATTAGACAGAATAGATAAAAAGTGTCTTCTTACGTTATCTTTACTGCACACCACGGAAGAGATGCTTTTCCAAGAAAGGTTATTCAAAATGGGAAAATGCACATTAGGATAAATGAAACAAGGTATCGCTGCGAATGCCAAATGCCTCCTCTACTTTTTCCATGAAAATTCTGTGTCTGTAACCAAGTACCTTAGCAGCAACACAGCAACTACCGTGTTTCCCCGAAAATAAGGCCTACCCATAAAATAAGCCCCTAGCAGGATGTGTAAGCACGTGCCCAATAGAAGCCCCACCCCGAAAATCAGCCCTAGTGGTGGGCGTGGCTATGAAGATCAGCCCTAGCGATGGGCGTGGCTATGAAAATCAGCCCTAGTGGTGGGCGTGGCTATGAAAATCACCCCTAGTGGTGGGCGTGGCTATGAAAATCAGCCCTAGTGATGGGTGTGGCTATGAAAATCAGCCCTAGTGATGGGTGTGGCTATGAAAATCAGCCCTGGTGATGGGCGTGGCTATGAAAATCAGCCCTAGTGGTGGGCGTGGCTATGAAAATCAGCCCCAGTGATGGGCGTGGCTATGAAAATCAGCCCTGGTGACAGGCGTGGCTGCGCAGCGCATCTGCACAACCCATGCGTGTCGTCGCGGAGCGGGAAAGAACACGAGCAGCCCTTCTCATCCGCCCCGTGAGAGCTCTAGTGCTCGACAGGAGAGATCGGGGCCGGTGGCTCTAGAGGAAACAGAGTCACAAGACATTCAGGATGGGATTCGGGGTCTGGAGAGTGAGGATGATGTTCCAGAAGAAGACGACTTCACTGTGTTTGAATCAGTGCAGATGGTTGCACCGCACTTAAAAAAAACATAACACATCCCCTGAAAATCAGCCCTAGGGTGTCTTCTGGAGGAAAGATAAATAGAAGACCCTGTCTTGTTTTCGGAGAAACACAGTACAAAGGACAGCCTTAACCCAACAAGCCCCAACACAGAACACCAGCCCTCCAGGACTGCTTCAAAGAGGATAACCTTGAATTTGGCACGGCTAGTTAACTCTTATCAAAGGCTTAATTGAAGGGAGGGATATTTATGGGAGATTATCTAAGGAGCCTTTTAATCACCACCTATACTTAACTAGGTCCTAGTCTTGAATCACTTTCCAGGCACCAGGAGATCTGCATCATTTTCTCAGCTTTTCTTCTGCCCCCTAAGAATTACCTGCGCTGATTTATACATTCACCTACGGCCTCAGCGTGTATCAAACAGGATTTGCTGTAAACACTAGAAAGGGCAGTTTCCATGATTTGTCTCTTATGCCAACTGCCTTATAAAAAAGTTTTTCAAATTCTCATTGAATGCCCTGAAGAATTAGCATGCTTTCCTTTTTCTAACAGTGAAAACTATATACCCTGCTGCTGTATTTTCCTTTTGCCTGGAACCTAAACTCAAGCCAAAGCAGGGCCACTATCTTATTCCACTGGCTCCTAAGAAGGTGAGCATTTATTTCCTCTTTTCCATGCTCAAGATGGGTCTACTTCTATTTTTTTTTTGAGACAGACTCTGACTCTGTCGCCCAGGCTAGAGTGAGTGCCGTGGCGTCAGCCTCGCTCACAGCAACCTCCAACTCCTGGGCTCTAAGCGATCCTCCTGCCTCAGCCTTCTCCCGAGTAGCTGGGACTACAGGCATGCGCCACCACGCCCGACTCATTTTTTTCTATATATTTTTAGTTGCCCAATTAATTTCTTTTCTATTTATAGTAGAGACAGGGTCTCACGCTTGCTCGGGCTGGTCTCGAAATCCTGACCTTGAGGGAGCCTCCCGCCTCGGCCTCCCAGAGTGCTAGGATGACACAGATCGTAACCCTTTGAAGTGACATGGTACAATCATTCCCGTTGGACACACGACACGAAACAGACCAACAGGCCCTGCAGGGGACTCGTCCAAAGACAAAACAGAAAGGAAGTAGGGGACGGTCCGATGCATCGTTCAGCCCCGTTTCCCACCAAGGCTATGCCTGGGACAACCCCAGAGCACCTGCTAAAGTCAGCTGACCAACCTCCTCGCCGCTGGCTATGCGGTGGGCCAGGTCTTTCAAGTTTCTCATCATCCTTTCATCCCGGAAATCGTAAGGGAACGTTTCTGTCCATTCCGTCAGGAGCTGAAGGATTTTGGGTGCAATTTTTCTCATCTGGTTCTAGGGAGAAAAAGCAAATTTAATTCAGCAGGATTTCTCACCATGGAATGCATCAAATAAATAATTGCAAACGGTGCCGCGGAGAACCTTCTAGCGCAGAGTCTTTAGATTTGAAGATGTGGCTCCCGCCCCCCTCTCTCTCCACCTCAACGCTGAGTGCCACCAACTTAAGGCGGGATCTCGGGATCTTCCGTGACATTCCGTCTACACTGTGTGTTTTTTTTTTTTTTTTATGTGATTCGCAGTCTCCTCCAGGCAAAGCTACTATGAGGCCGTTTATGCAATTCAGCCCCAGGCATGAGCTAGGGCAACTTAAGGAAACCAACTCTGCAAAAATCTAAGCCTCAGAGTTGGCAAATCTAACTGCAAGATCGTGAAGTTCAGGCCGGGCGCTGGTGGCTCACTCCTGTCATCCCAGCACTCTGGGAGGCCGAGGCGGGAGGATCGCTTGAGGTCAGGAGTTCGAGACCAGCCTGAGCAAGAGCGAGACCCCGTCTCTACTATAAATAGAAAGAAATTAATCGGTCAACTAATATATATAGAGAGAAAATTAGCCGGGCGTGGTGGCGCATGCCTGTAGTCCCAGCTACTCGGGAGGAGGCTGAGGCAGGAGGATCGCTTGAGCCCAGGAGTTGGAGGTTGCTGTGAGTGAGGCTGACGCCACGGCACTCACTCTAGCCTGGGCAACAGAGTGAGACTGTCTCAAAAAAAAAAGAAGTAGACCCATCTGTCGGGTGTCGGGCAGGTGGGAGGGGAGGAGGGGACGGGTGTAGACAGACACGACGAGTGAGACGTGCACCGTCTGGGGGATGGGCACGCTTGAAGCTCTGACTCGTGGGGGGAGGGGGGCAAGGTCAATATACGTGACCTTGACATTTGTACCCCCATCATATTCTGAAATTAAAAAAAAAAAACATCATTACCTTATCACCGTCAGGATCACTTAGTCTCTGGTGCTCGACACATAAGTGGCAGACTTTGGCCATTAGCTCGTACGGGTGCATAAATAACCGAGAACTGAGCAGGAAGGTAAATATGTACGTTCTCTGCAGAAAGAGGGGGAAAAAAAAAGTCACCATGGTTACGTTCTCTTTGACATTAATCTTTTTTCCTGTATACTATACATCTTATTTCATTAAGTTCTCTTTTTTTATTTTTTTGATACAGAGTCTCGCTCTGTTGCCCAGGCTAGAGTGAGTGCCGTGGTGTCAGCCTCGCTCACAGCAACCTCCAACTCCTGGGCTCAAGCGATCCTCCTGCCTCAGCCTCCTCCCGAGTAGCTGGGACTACAGGCATGCGCCACCATGCCCGGCTGATTTTTTGTATATATATTTTTAGTTGCCCAATTAATTTCTTTCTATTTTTAGTAGAGACGGGGTCTCGCTCAGGCTGGTTTTGAACTCCTGACCTCGAGCGATCCACCCGCCTCAACCTCCCAGAATGCTAGGATTACAAGCGTGAGCCACTGCGCCCGGCCTCATTAAGTTCTCTTGATCAAGTTACTATGCTGCAGTTTCTAAAGTAATGCAGACCAGTATTAAAAACATAAATAAACAGTGTATGACAGGTTTCTCCTTTACTTTCTGATCTATCTTTTCCCTTAAACCGAACCAAAAATAACAGACGTGCAGAGCCAGCAGACTTTGGCTCCTGAAATTATTCAGAGCACATGTGCATATCTGTCCTGAGGACACCAGGACACGCAACTCACTCTGGTAAAGAAGAGTGAAATTCAGGCCGGGCGCGATGGTGGCTCACGCCTGTCATCCCAGCACTCTGGGAGACCGAGGCAGGAGGATCGCTCGAGGTCAGGAGTTTGAGACCAGCCTGAGCAAGAGCGAGACCCCTGTCTCTACTATAAAAAGAAATAAATTAATTGGCCGACTAAAAACATATAGAAAAAATGAGCCGGGCGTGGTTGGCGCATGCCTGTAGTCCCAGCTACTCGGGAGGAGGCTGAGGCAGGAGGATCGCTTGAGCCCAGGAGTTGGAGGTTGCTGTGAGCGAGGCTGACGCCACGGCACTCACTCTAGCCTGGGCGACAGAGCGAGACTCTGTCTCAAAAAAAAAGATAAAGAAGAATGAAATTTAGCCTGGAGAGATGACTCTAACTTAAATATACGACGCACACAGAAAATGATTCTGTGTGCAAATATTATGATAATTCAATGGAAACCAAAAAAACAAACAAAAAAATCTCCCAACACCCACTCACCCAACCCACAGCTCAAGAATCCTCCAGCGTGTCTAGCACTTCACACTAAAGTGTTTGTGTCAGGACATTTAAAGGCAGGCTTTCAAGCAATCTATTCACTTGCTAGGAGGCTAAGCAATGTGACTTAACACAATGCAACGCTATATTCTTTTCTTTAACTACATTGTCTCCCAAGAAGCCAGTCATGAAGCTGTGCTTATTTGCTGTAAATAGTTTCAGACTCCCAGTGGAAAGAGAAATTCCATTTGTTTTTTGTTTCTTGTTTTTTTTTTCTTCTTCTTCCTTGGGCGCCTTGATTAGCTCATAAATACTTACAGGGCTAAACAAGGGACTCCTTTTACCTCCGATGCCAAGCTTTCCCTGGGTAGCGACAATTCTGAAAATGCTATGCTAACAAATCACTCACAGAGAGAGAACTCGGTTAAGAAATAGCATGGTGAATGACGGTGACAAGCATGGACTATTCTTTGCACACCAAGGTTGTTGTTGCATTTATAAAAATGAATTCAGTCTCTAGATATTTCAATAACCAGCTGCTTAATAAATCTTTTTTTTTTTTTTTTTGAGACAGAGTCTCACTCTGTTGCCCAGGCTAGAGTGAGTGCCGTGGCGTCAGCCTCGCTCACAGCAGCCTCCGACTCCTGGGCTCAAGCGATCCTCCTGCCTCAGCCTCCCGAGTAGCTGGGACTACAGGCATGCGCCACCATGCCTGGCTCATTTTTTCTATATATTTTTAGTTGGCCAATTAATTTCTTTCTATTTATAGTAGAGACGGGGTCTCGCTCTTGCTCAGGATGGTTTTGAACTCCTGACCTCGAGCAATCTGCCCGCCTCGGCCTCCCAGAGTGCTAGGATGACAGGCGTGAGCCACCTTGCCTGGCCTGCTTAGTAAATGTCATTGTACTACTACTCAGCTCAATTCCACTGGGGCAGCTGTATGTAGCACAAAGAAAGGGGGAAAATTCGCTTTCCCCAGCAAGAAAACCCGTGTTTAATTGCGAATGCTGGTCGTGAGACCATGAACAAACATTCGACACTCTGACTTTCAGTTTCCTCCTTTCTACTTTCTTGGAATTACTGTAAAGATTGAGAAAATACTCACACCTGTAATCCTAACACTCTGGGAGGCCGAGGCGGGCGGATTGCTCGAGGTCAGGAGTTCAAAACCAGCCTGAGCAAGAGCAAGACCCCTGTCTCTACTATAAATAGAAAGAAATTAATTGGCAAAAAATATATATATAGAAACAATTAGCTGGGCATGGTGGTGCATGCCTGTAGTCAGTCCCAGCTACTGGGGAGGCTGAGGCAGGAGGATCGCTTAAGCCCAGGAGTTGGAGGCTGCTGTGAGCGAGGCTGAGGCCGCAGCACTCACTCTAGCCTGGGCAACAGAGTGAGACTCTGTCTCAAAAAAAAAAAAAAAAAATACAGGTTACCAAGGTAAAACAAAAGCAAACATGCTATCTGGTATCTAATCTATAAAGAATTGCATCTTGAGCCTAAATCTGTTCCGTGTGCTTTCCCTGGCTACATTCAGTTTTCTCAGCAGAGTTATGGTCTTGGAAACCAAAAAAGGGCATTAAATATTCCAGAAGCATCCAATGTTCCCTGACATCTCTACTTAAGCACCAACTGTATGCATGAAGCAGCCTACAGATACTTCATTGAGATGGTAGCAGGCTGTCTACAATGCAAGAAAGTGATATACAGTCTACACCAAAATCTGATCCATACCCAGGCTCAATTTGATCTCAAAGCACTCAATAACCAATCCATAGGCAATTTCTTATTAGAAACATTCCCTGAAACCCAGATATAATTCTGCAACATCTATGGTCCCTGTTTACTGTCTGTACTGTGTTTCCCCGAAAATAAGGCAGGGTCTTAAATTTATTTTCCCTCAAGAAGACATCCTAGGGCTGATTTTCAGGGGATGTGTTATTTTTGTTTTAAGTGCGGTACAACCATCTACATTGATTCAAATACAGTGAAGGCGTCTTCTTCTGGAACATAATCCTCACACTCCAGACCCCGAATCCCATCCTGGATGTCTTGCGACTCTGTTTCCTTTAGAGCCACCGGCCCCGATCTCTCCTGTCGAGCACTAGAGCTCTCACGGGGCAGATGAGAAGGGCTGCTCGTGTTCTTTCCCGCTCCGCGACCACACGCATGGGTTGTGCAGATGCGCTGCGCAGCCACGCCCGTTACTAGGGCTGATTTTCATAGCCACGCCCGTCACCAGGGCTGATTTTCATAGCCACGCCCACCACTAGGACTGATTTTCATAGCCACGCCCCTCACTAGGGCTGATTTTCATAGCCACGCCTGTCACTAGGGCTAATTTTCATAGCCACGCCCATCACTAGGGCTGATTTTCATAGCCAGGCCCATCACCAGGACTGATTTCCATAGCCACGCCCATCACCAGGGCTGATTTTCATAGCCACGCCCATCACTAGGGCTAATTTTCATAGCCACGCCCATCACCAGGGCTGATTTCCATAGCCACGCCCATCACTAGGGCTGATTTTCGGGGTAGGGCTTCTATTGCACAGGTGCTCAGACATCCTGCCGGGGCTTGTTTTATGGAGGAGAGGGCTTATTTTCGGGGAAACACGGTAATCTCTGCGTAGTGGTGCGGACATGTTTCAGAGGATCGTGAATACCTACATCCGGGTAGTAATCCACGTTGGGGACCAAGTGCTGGATGAGAGCCTCCAGGGACCCAGAGAGAAGGTTGTTGTCATGGTAATACAACCCCCCACAGCTGTCCTCTGCAGACTGGTACAGATTCCGGTTGTAGCCGCTGCTGTCAAACATCGCTGAAAAGGGAGGGGTCTGAGGCATGCTTTCCTAAAAAGGGACGAGAAAGAAGAAAACACGGTGTCAGCCATACATCGCAGGGAAATAAACATAAGCTTTGACGGGCACTAAGCTTCAATAACCCTTCGCACTCGCTTGCTTTTTTTCTCGATTCCTTTATTCTACTCGGGATTTAATTTTTTAAATGCCCCAGATTTTACAAACGCTGGAGTTTCTCTGCATGCAAACTTATTTATTTGGATTTTTTTTTTGTTTGTTTTACGCTTCAAAATTATCGATACATTCAAAGAGTCATTCTAATCTCTATAATTGTTCATGGTGCGAGCTGCTACCGGTGCTAACGGTGTCGAGTCACACTCGACATCCGAGTGCAAAGGGTTAAGAGTAATAAAGAGGGGGGCAGGCGGGTTGCCAAGGGCAATATATGTGACCTTAACATTCGTACCCCCACCATATGCTGGAAAAATAAAAAAAATAAAAAAGTAATGAAGGAACAAAAGTAATTTAAAAAAAAAATAGTTTAGGTTCTCATACAACGCCAGACCCCATCAAGAACCCAAACTGCTCTTGGAGGACCGCATGCATGCGCACTTGTGAGTGCCAATCTCATCCAATCACGCATGACAAAAGGCTTAGACCAAGGGTTGCACCCTGGCTGTCCTGTTTAGATATCACATTAGGTCGCTGCCAAGTAGGGGCAGGAGACTGAGCTTGGATCGCTTTATCCCACAGAGTCAAGTATCTTCGTAAGGTGGACATGCACAAGCCTTCACGTTTGGCTGGGAAGAGTCACATAACACGGGAGATACTGTGTTTCCCCGAAAATAAGATCAGGGTCTTCTACTTATTTTCCTTCAAGAAGAAACCCCAGGACTTATTTTCAGGGGATGTGTTGTTGTTGTTTTTTTTTTAAGCGCGGTACAACCATCTACATTGATTCAAATACAGTGAAGTCGTCTTCTTCTGGAACATCATCCTCACTCTCCAGACCCCGAATCCCATCCCGAATGTCCTGCGACTCTGTTTCCTTTAGAGCCACCGGCCCCGATCTCTCCTGTGGAGCACTAGAGCTCTCACGGGGCGGATGAGAAGGGCTGCTCGTGTTCTTTCCCGCTCCGCGACAACACGCATGGGTTGTGCAGATGCGCTGCACAGCCACACCCGTCACCAGGGCTGATTTTCATAGCCACGCCCATCACCAGGGCTGATTTTCATAGCCACGCCCATCACTAGGGCTGATTTTCATAGCCACGCCCATCACTAGGGCTGATTTTCATAGCCACGCCCACCACCAGGGCTGATTTTCATAGCCACGCCCACCACCAGAGCTGATTTTCAGGGTAGGGCTTCTATTGCGCACATGCTTTGACATCCTGCTGGAGCTTATTTGATGGGGAGGGCTTATTTTCGGGGAAACACGGTACTTGAGAGCTACCTGACTAGCATTAAACATAACTGGGAGACAACCCGAACTGAAGGTGAAAAAACTAAACTTGCAAAAGAGGCCCAGAATTAAAGTGCCTGCTGTGTGTGTGTGTGTGTGTGTTTGTATGTGTTTATACAGGTAGGGCTGTATAAGAAAGAGATCTGGGCCGGGCGCGGTGGCTCACGCCTGTAATCCTAGCACTCTGGGAGGCCGAGGCGGGCGGATTGCTCGAGGTCAGGAGTTCAAGACCAGCCTGAGCAAGAGCGAGACCCCGTCTCAACTATAAATGGAAAGAAATTAATTGGCCAACTAAAAAACATATAGAAAAAATTAGCCGGGCGTGGTGGCGCATGCCTGTAGTCCCAGCTACTCGGGAGGCTGAGGCAGGAGGATCGTTGCTCGAGCCCAGGAGTCTGAGGTTGCTGTGAGCGAGGCTGACGCCACGGCACTCACTCTAGCCTGGGCAACAGAGTGAGACTCTGTCTCCAAAAATAAAATAGAAAGAGATTTGATGCTGACTCCCAGCTTCCACTGGAAGACCGGCTGCTGGTGATCGTCACCTCTTTGTGTCATATTCTCCCGTCTGGCGGGGGTCTGGCTGGCAGGGGGGAGGGAGGTGTCTGCACAAAGCCTCAGTTCCCAGTAGACACAAGCTGGCCGGGAAGGCACCCGATTTGGGACCTCAAGCAGGGTGACAGAGCTCAGATAAGTGGCTCCTCTCCACCAGTGCGCTTTGCCACTCACAGAGCCCTAGCCAGAGGGTGCCCTGGGCAGGCCGGAGGCTATTAAGTTATTAACTCGGATTTCTAGGGACCCACGCTCCCGGCCCCGGGAACAGACGCCCGCCCGTTGCTGGCAGCACGCCTGGACAATGCCGGCCATTCAGGAGCCTGCCCGGACTGGGGGTGTCAGGAAGCAAACAATGAGGACAGACAGGGGACAGACAGGGGACAGGGGGAGTGCAGGCAGGCAGCCAGGAGGACCCAACCTGGGCTAATCTTTCTTTTCAAGGGGCCAAAAGATATTTGCATCCGAATTGGGGGGAGGGGTGCGCAGCCCTGTCTGGGAAGCTCCCACCCATCTGTTCCATTAGCACAGCTGAAGGTGGGGTGAGGGGAGCTGGGGACTCAGAGTGTCACAGCCCGTGCATGCGGCAACCGGGGGTGGAGTATTGGGGGAAAAAAAAAACAACAACATCCTTTACAAAGCCAACTTTATGGCGTGGATAGGGAGAGAGAGGAACACTCCTGCACTGCTGGTGGGACTGCAAACTGGTGCAACCTCTGTGGACAGCAACGTGGAGATGCCTTAACACTTTGCACTCGCTTGCTTTTTTCTTTGGCTGCTACCGATGCTGACGATGTCGAGTCACACTCGACATCCGAGTGCAAAGGGTTAAAGCGATACGAGTGGATCGACCATTGGATCCAGCAGTCCCACGACTGGGCGTCTACCCAAAAGATCAAATCACACTCTACAAAAAAAAAAAAAAGACACCTGCACTCGAACGTTTATAGCAGCACAGTTCACAATTGCAAAGAGGTGGGAATAACCCAGGTGCCCATCCATGCAGGAGTGGGTTACTAAAACGTGGTCTGTGTACACCACGGAGCACTACTCAGCTCTGAGAAACACGGTGACCCAGCACCTCTCGTGTTTTCCTGGCTGGAGCTGGAGCCCATCCTACTAAGGGAAGCGTCCCAAGAACGGAAACACAAGCACCACGTGCGCTCACCAGCAAACTGGTGTTGACGGATCAGCACCTAAGTGGACACACAGGAGTGACATCTGTCGGGTGTCGGGCAGGTGGGAGGGGAGGAGGGGACGGGTGTAGACAGACGTGACGAGTGAGACGTGCACCGTCTGGGGGATGGGCACGCTTGAGGCTCTGACTCGAGGGGGGAGGAGGGCATGGGCAATATATGTAATCTTAACAATTGTATCCCCGTAATATGCTGAAATAAAAAGAAAAAAGGAAAAATGAAGCCAACGTTATGGCAGGTGGAAATGGCATTTGGGAAAAGAACCATCAAGAAAGATAAACTGGAGAAAAGGTTCATTTCTGTGCACTCCATTGCACCCATAAACCAGTGCTGAGGAAGCATTTGAAAAGATGGATGAATAAGTAGCTGTAAATGGGGAGAGAGTGATCACTGGGAACCACTGTAGCCAGGGAGAATGGTACGAGGGTGGTTGCTGCCTTATGTTTCCCTTAGGTGGTGCATGGTCAAAACAGCCAGAGGACCAAGAACTATGAGATGTAGTGTTGACACAAATGCTCTGCACACCCCTTTAGTGGGTGAGACCCCACAAGAACCGTGTTTCCCCGAAAATAAGCCCCACCCATCAAACAAGCCCCAGCAGGATGTCTAAGCATGTGCATAATAGAAGCCCTACCCTGAAAATCAGCCCTAGTGGTGGGCGTGGCTATGCAAATAAGCCCCAGTGAGGGGCATGGCTATGAAAATCAGCCATAGTGATGGGCGTGGCTATGAAAATCAGTCCTGGTGGTGGGCGTGGCTATGAAAATCAGCCCTAGTGATGGGCGTGGCTATGAAAATCAGCCCTAGTGATGGGCGTGGTTATGAAAATCAGCCCTGGTGGTGGGCGTGGCTATGAAAATCAGCCCTAGTGTGGGCGTAGCTATGAAAATCAGCCCTAGTGACGGGCATGGCTGCGCAGCGCATCTGCACAACCCATGCGTGTCGTCGCGGAGCGGGAAAGAACACGAGCAGCCCTTCTCATCCGCCCCGTGAGAGCTCTAGTGCTCCACAGGAGAGATCGGGGCCGGTGGCTCTAAAGGAAACAGAGTCGCAAGACATTCAGGATGGGATTCGGGGTCTGGAGAGTGAGGATGATGTTCCAGAAGGAGACGACTTCACTGTATTCGAATCAATGCAGATGGTTGTACTGCACTTAAAAAAACAAATAACACATCCCCTGAAAATCAGCCCTAGGGTGTCTTCTTGAGGAAAGATAAATAGAAGACCCTGTCTTATTTTCAGGGAAACACGGTAGGAACTGCGGTCATATCAATAAGTAACTCAACATCAACATCTTGTAGACAAAGTACATTTTTTTGCCTCTTGGAATTGCCGGGCACAATTCACGCACCACATAATCATGGCAGACTGGTTTTCCTTGGTGGAAAGAAAGAGAGGCCATCCACCCCTGCCCCCAAGAAAGCCAGAATGTCGTCAAAGTGGGACCTGCAATGGGAAACACCTGAAAGTATGTCTGGTCACTTCCATGAGAGGTTACCTGTCTGGACGTGCTGGCCTCTCTGTGTTAGGAAGTTCTAGATGGTTATAACCACACAGCGTCCTTCACTTAGAGGATGAGGAGTGGGACTCACTCCGCCATGCCCTTGGAGTTGGGATCTTAATTTTTTTATTTTTTATTTTTTTTCTGTTAGGAACCAGGAATTTTCCTTGATTGCAAACAGTTATTGGTTGCTACTGAAATCATTCTCCCCGAAGAACGCTTTTGGGAGCGGGCCGGGCACAATTTGGGAACGCCAGAAAAATCAAGAAGAATGGGTAACGATTCAACGGGACTCTAGAAATCACCTCGTGTCCGGGATTATGAAAGACAGGTTTCATTTCACTTCCTAACTGCAACCGACTAGAGCCGGTTGTCTGAGGTTTGCGGGTGAACGAGAAGGATTTGGAAGCTGCGACTCAGTGGGCACAGGTAGGAGCTAAGTGATCGGCACGTACGTAGGACAGTCACACAAGAAACCAAAGTCCAGGAGCCACCAGGATCTGGTCCGATCTCCTCTTTTTATAAACACAGAGACCCAGGGGGTGTGAAATGACCAAGTTCAAATGACACAGCCACGTGGCCACGGCACATGAACTCCCCTCAATCCTGTCCCTCTCTCCTGCCTTGAGCTTTTTAGCAGTAAGCTCTGACCAACAAAATGGGCAGGGGTCGAAGTTCACTTTCAAGGAATCAGCACAAGGTATTTGCACTGTTTTTTTTTTCTTCTTTTGAGACAAGAGTCTCACTCTGTTGCCCGGGCTATAGTGCCATAGGGTCAGCCTCGCTCACAGCAACCTCAAACTCCTGGCCTCAAGCAATCCTCCTGCCTCAGCCTCCCCAGTAACTGGGACTACAGGCATGCACCACCACGCCCGGCTCATTTTTTCTGTATATATTTTTAGTTGGCTGATTAATTTCTTTCTGTTTTTTAGTAGAGACGGGGTCTTCCGCCCTTGCTCAGGCTGGTTCTGAACTCCTGACTTCGAGAGATCCGCCCGCCTCGGCCTCCCAGAGTGCTGGGATGACAGGCGTGAGCCACCACCGCGCCCGGCCTGAATTTCACTCTTCTTTACCAGAGTGAGTTACCTGCCCTGGCGTCCTGGCTCCCTGAGGACAGGTGTGCACATGTGCTCTGAATCATTTCAGGGGCCAAAGTCACCCTTGCACGTCTGTTATTTTTGGTGTGGTTTAAGGGAAAAGATAGATCAGGAATTAAAGGAGAAACCTGTCATACATATTTGCAACTCTTAATGATTTACCCCAGCAAAATGGTCAAGGTCTGGGCAAGGACTCAGATTTCATGAAGTCCCAATGTTGGTGCTTAATGGCTGTGAATAGCTCTAGAAGTTTACTCCCCTCCACTCGTGGCTGTTATCTGCAATTTTACTCACCCCTTCCGAAATCCTAACAAAACTACCTATCTTGTTTAGAGCAAAGTTCTTCCTAGAGCCGATCACTGTTAGAGCAATGCCAAAAGGCTCTTTCGTATCGTTCTTTGGAAATGTGTGGCCCACTGGACTTCTTTGAGGCGGCACAAAATAGGAACGCTTCGAAAACTCCCTTCCCCCACGAGGCACCAAAAGAAAATAATCCCAACAGCAATGGAAACCCAATCAAGATAAATTAAGATAGGTTATATAGAGCTTCCTGTCCTTGAAAATCAACTGCAAAGAAAAGCGTTTATCACAGGCCATTTTCTGCCTTCAAATCAGCCCAGAGTCCTGTTGCAAATTTGCTGCTTTCATTTTCTTGCAAACGGCAATTGACTGGAGTCACTCGGAGAGACCCCAACCCCCAGAATTCACGCACGATGGTCGAATTTGTCGACCTTAGCATCTTACTCAAGACAGTATCTTGCCAATTCCGTGGGCCCTCCTCTCTTTCTTGGTTGGTTGCAAAAGCTTCTCTCTGCACTTCCACCTGGAAGGTTCTCTCCTGAGCTCCACCAGGTGGAAGGCTCAGAAGATTTCATCGGCTCCCGTTTGCGCAATGTTTTACTGACCACACGTGCCTTTCTGGGTTCTGCAAACACCTCACCTGGCAGGCATGCTCACCCTTTTCTGACCGCATGAGAAGCTAAGGTTTCAGAAAAACCCATAATAACTTGCTTGGGGAGCGAGCGACAGACAGGGGGTAGGGTTTCAAAGCGAGGTCTTCAGATCTCAGGTTAAAAATTTATCACGCTGCTTCGTTTATACTGCAAATGGTCTTCTTTGAACTTCTGCTATTTAATCATAAAATGGAAATCTTGACAGTTCTGTCCTGACTTGTGGGCTATTAGAATAATTTATATGTTTTACATGTTCTACATAAATCCTTGCTCCAAAGACATATGGATACCATGAATTACTCTTTTGAAAAATTCAGGCTGTCAACAGCAATATTTAAGCTACTGACCTTTGCAATCAAAGCATAGGCCCCATCTAGACAAAGAGATTTCAGAGATCCTAATGTGCACTTAAAAAAAAAAATATTTTAGTATCTTTAAAACTGGGATGCATGTAAACAATTGAGTGATTAAAAATGTTTAACAGTCTTTTAAAAGAGATACAAGATAAACAGGGTATCTTACAATGAATGGCATCTTAGATGTAATGAAATACAGTGATATTTTCTCATATGCACTTTATAGATTTCCAGGGAAAAAAATTTTGCAAGACAAATGACCAAGAGAAAAGTCGTGGGTCATAGTATTCATCACTCATTTTCTGGACAATCTCTAACTAAAGTGGCCAGTCTAGCTCTTTTCTGAAGGATCAAGTGCCTAGGTAATAGATACATTTGATAAACGCAGGGGGGGAAAGTCAACAGAATGATACCAACAGTTCTGTCTGCGAAACATAATTTTAAATACCTAAGAAGAGAAACATTGTAGTTTGTTTTCTCTCAAGTGCCCCCTCTCTTAATACAAAAATCGAGAGCTACTTAACTACTTGTTCGGTGCTACTCAGAATTTGATGTCTAGGTCTTTAGCTCTACCTGCTTCTAGTTCTGGGATTGAAAAGCCAGGCCCAGAAGATTAAATATTGGCTTCGTTTTTTTTTTTTGTTAAGAAAATAAATCCAATATCCAGAGTATTGGACGTGAGAATGCAGAGAAAGATTTCTCCCTGGGCACTATTAACTTTAGGAATCGCTTTGCTGATGGTTTCTCCAGGGTAAGAAAGGCTAAGTGGGTAACTCAAAGCTCCCATTCTTTTATTATTATTATTATTATTATTATTATTATTATTATTATTATTATTATTTTCCTATCCATGTGGTTCTGATGCCTTTGTTACCTGCAGCAAACCTTCTTTCCAGCTTCTACGACTCTGTTCTCTGCCTCTGGGGCCCGGTAAACTCTCAGTTAACTCCTGTCTACACTGTGCAACATGACTTTAATACCAGCCTCTCCCATGTCTGCCTCCTTCTTCAGCCAAGACTTTGCCCAGCCCAAGATGCCTACCGATGGGAACGGGGCAGCCCAAAATCTTGCTTAGGAAGAACTGACCCTTCTTCTCCAAGATTAGAACCTGTGACGTTGCAACAAGTGAAGATGCTGGCATTAATCTACCGTTAAGTCAAACTTCAAACCAGTTAATCCCTTTGGGAAAAGGGAGATTTGTACGAGACACGTGAAAAAGCCGATGGCTTTATTCAAATCCTAGCAGCAGGTTAATCTCACAAGCAGATTCTCAGCTCACAAAGTTTCATTCTTAAGCCAGTTCTTCACAACTCAAAATATATTCTACCCAGCCAGCAGCTCTTAACTCTGTAGGGAGGTCACAAATCTCTTCCCACCCCCCTCCCCACTGTCCCCAGAAAAATATAGCGACAAGTTTGCATAAAACTTTGAGGGGCTTCACAGACCCCCCAAATGAAAAATCTTGCGTGCTAACCTAATCCAGAACCTAGACATCATTTCTCTGCCCCAAAGGAGGAGAGCATGGTGGCTCTGAAAGGAACTTTGGGCTGACACATTTAAGACTGGCTCTTTAGAAATAAAAGAATGCTTCTACTGTCATCCTAGCTCTCTGGGAGGCTGAGGCGGGAGGATCGCTCAAGGTCAGGAGTTCGAAACCAGCCTGAGCAAGAGCGAGACCCCGTCTCTACTAAAAATAGAAAGAAATTGGACAACTAAAAAAAAAAAATATATATATATATATATATAGAAACAATTAACCGGACATGGTGGTGCATGCCTATAGTCCCAGCTACTCGGGAGGCTGAGGCAGGAGGATTGCTGGAGACCAGGAGTCTGAGGTTGCTGTGAGCGAGGCTGACGCCACGGCACTCACTCTAGCCTGGGCGACAGACTGAGACTCTGTCTCCAAAAAAAAAAAAATGAATGCTTCTATTTTCAGGTACTGCAAATCAAAATGCATTAAAAAATAATATATTAATAATTATTTTTTTAATTATAAATTTAATTTTTTTTAAATAAGTTCTTTTTTATTTTATTTTTTATTTATTCCTTCATACAGGATAAAGTCAAATAATTATTAAGTCAAATAATAATAATTTAATTATTTATTATTTAATTTCTTTAATTTATTATAATAATAATTATTATTTGGGTTTGGGTGGAACCGTTGACACGGGCTTTTCAAAATTATTTTTTTGCCTAAATTGAGTCAGCCTTTTGGGGTACAGGAGATGCAGTGAGACCATGAGAAACAGATTTGGGTCTTGAAAACAATGAAACCAGGCTGGGGGGAAAAAAAAAAAAGAAAAAAGTTTACAGCCACCAGAATTAGCATACAGATTAATTACAGGTTCTGCTGGAAAACATTCCAGCAGGAAGTACAGACCCGCCTAACTCAGGTACACTCAAGAGGAATGCTCTTTCTTAAAAATGAATCGGGCAAGCTGAAAAGTCAGTTGACAGAGAGGATGCCTTCTAGGGGCAGCCAATTTGGTCATAGAGATTGATGGTGTTCTTCCAGGGACCCCGGAAAAAAAAAAAGTTCGGCCTGACATCATCGACCCAGCACCAAGGAAATCGAGCTCTGGGTGATTTAGGGGCTGGATGGATTTGAAAGGCGTGCCTAATGGCTTCAACCCGGCTCGGCACCAGCTGAATAAGCAGCCTTTTGTTGCACAGACTGTGTTCGAATTAGCCACTGCCTTTGCACACTGTTATTTACGACAAAGCAGGTGTTCCAGGCTAAGGTGGTTTTAGGTGACGACTCAAATTGGAAAAGAGGCTGAGGATGGGAGAAGAAAAAAAAAAAAAAGACAGGGGGTTGTGAACTAAATCGAAAGCTAACCTTCCCACGTCTGCTACAGGTGCTTTGTAAATCTCTCCCAGAATGTCAACTCAGCACTTCCTTTGCACGCAAGAGAATGAGGTAGACAATGTAGGCGTCCAAAAAAAAAAAAAAAAGGTTTTTGTAAAAATCCCTACTTCATCATAAAGTGCTTTGGCAAAATATTTAATAAATGCAATGCCTTTACGTTGACCATGATATTTTAGCTTCTGTTCACATGTGGGGTGTGGGGGGCCCCAATTTAAAAACAAAATGAAGTGGAGGTAGGTAGTGCCTTCCTGCAACAGCTGAACTCTTGGAAGCCTGTCTGTTCAGCGAGGAGAGGTTTGATTTAATATCCCAGAACGACCGGCTCCTCAGTTCTCTCCATGTTCTAGAGAAACTTTGTGATCTGTGGTAAGACGCATCTCCAAGAACTCGTTTCTCTCTTTTTTGCACGTGAAGTGGTGCAGATCGGAACTAGAGAGAGTTTGCATGTTCCAGCCCGACTCCAGCTGGTATATGAAGCACTGCCAGCCTCCTGCCGGTGCTCAGAACACAAACAAGCAGACTGTGTTTGAATCACCGACTGCAGCCTCAAACGGTGTATCCAAACTATGGGATTTGATGGAACCCAGGTGAATGCAAAAAAAAAAAAAGTCAAGTTTCTGACACTGCATTAAAACCTGCCTTGTTTTGAGCATGCCACTATGTAGAAGATTATCTTCTCATTTCTTTCCTTGCCCCGGGGGAAGCTGTAAAAAGCAGAGATTCCTAACAGCATCTCTGGGAAACTGTAGAAATGCCATACCTTTGCTAAACTTGGAAAAAAAAAAAAAAAAAAGAGAGAGAGAGGTATTGTGTTGAGAGAGCAACTCGAATGGACCAACTGAGAATCAACTCACTTCTTTGGCATGTGAACAGATAGTAAGTAACTCCGAGATAAGGACATTCTTTGGAACTGAGTCCCAAAATGCTTAGCAGATTTTGGAGTTAAGGGAGGGAAAAAAAAAAAAAAACCCAAAAAACAACAACAAAAAAAACCAACCAGTATTCTTGAGGAAGATCCTATTTCTCTCCACCCTTGCAAGATCCTATTTCTCTCCACCATGAACCGGAGTTACAGTCATCTGTAGAAACATGAATTCACATTTTGCTGGGTCTGTCCCAAAAGCTAACTTTAAAAATTCTTCACTGATGTCCTAATTGGAGGAGGAAAGGGCTTGGTGACTCATTCGAACAGTTACTATCTCTGGTTTCTCTGGAAGAAGAAAAAAAACGAAGCCAAGACTGGTCATCTTTTGTCTTGGGGGATCTGTTGCTAGCAGTTTATTAAAAACACAAATGGCACCCAATTTTACCATCTGCAACTTCTGTGCAGTTTTCGAGCAAGGACGGCAGGTGGCGTTTTGCTCCTGGTCTTTGAAAGGGCTGGTGGGGGTTTAGGGAAAGCAAAAAAGAAGGGCAACTAGAGTTTTGGGAGGGGGGGAAAAAAAAAGACCGAGAAACTGGTGTTTGTGATCTTAGATAGGGACGCTGCTCAATCATGCTGAACAGGTGGAGACAAACATGAAATTTAAAAAGCCAGCTGGTCTCATTGCCACATGTCTTGGAGGGGAGGGGGTGTCCCTCTCTGATGAGAATTAAATATTTCCTGTTCCCAGAGGAATAGAAATAAATGACCTTCTGAATGGTCCGGGTCATCATCGTGGAATGAAGTGCTGTCTCAGAGAGACAGAACTTTCTGAAATACTGGACATGTCTCTCTTTCCCACTGTCCGAGAAGATAGGAGCTACCGGCCACGAGTGACCACTTAGAGCGCTTAGAAATGTGTGGCTAGCGCCAACAGAGAAACTAAAAATTTTTTTAAAAATTTTGTTTCATTTAAATACACTTAAATTTAAATATCCCCGGGGTGGCTGGTGGTTATCGTACCGAACAACCCAGCTATGAGCAGCTGAATCATCATTTATACATGACAGACCCCAAGCTGAACTTACAGAATACCAAGAGGAGGAGGATGGTTTTTTTTTTATTATTAAAAGGCTTCATTACCAAAAAAAAAAAAAAAAGGGGGGGGGCTTCATTTTTCTACGCCCAATTCATCTCAGCATGAATGAAATGATATTTAATGAGGACGTCTGTTTAAAAAGTAGAGTTTTCTATTTGTATTACATAATACGATTACTGGGATAATTTTAGTTTTGGGCTGCAATCTTGCAAAAACTGTGCTCACTCCTCCATGCCTCTGCCTCTGTTCTTTTTTAGATCAATACAAAGATATTGGCAGTCTAGGAAGTGTTTTCTTTTCCTGCTAGGCTGACGTGTACTTTTTCTCTGTGTGCTAAAGCTAATTTCCATGCCAAGGTTTCCTAACAAAAATCTGAATCGATTGAATGATTTCTAGATATAGACAGACCTTGAAATAATAAACATATAAGCCTAAGGAAAACAAATGAGTGGTCAAAAGAGAAATTAAAAAATTAATAGTAACACTGACTGAATTCAGGCCAAAAAATGTTTCTGAGTCCAACCTTCTTGATAATTAGCAATTTTTTTTTTTTTTTTTTTTTTTTTTTTGGAGACAGAGTCTCACTCTGTTGCCCAGGCTAGAGTGAGTGCAGTGGCATCAGCCTAGCTCACAGCAACCTCAAACTCCTGGGCTCAAGAGATTCTCCTGCCTCAGCCTCCCAAGTAGCTGGGACTACAGGCATGTGCCACCATACCCGGCTCATTTTTTCTATATATTTTTAGTTGGCCAATTAATTTCTTTCTACCTTTATTTTGTTTTCTTTTTAAAAAATTAATATAGTCTTACTTTTTTTTTTTTTTTTACAGTGCTTTACAATCCATCAGATCAATCTTTCTATTTTTAGTAGAGACAGGGTCTCGCTCTTGCTCAGGCTGGTTTCAAACACCAGACCTCGAGCGATCCTCCCGCCTCGGCCTCCCAGAGTGCTGGGATCACAAGCGTGAGCCACCGCGCCCGGCCATAATTAGCAATTTTTAATATACTGAGAGGAAAACAAAACCAAAAAGCAATTCAAGAACATATTAACTCTCTACATCAATTCATCGATTAAAAGAAATTTCACTATTCTCTGTTTCCAGGTACCCAGAAAGGAGCTGAACATCTAACAGCAGTTCATTTTATCTTTCATTTGTCCACCCTTAAGACAGGGTGCAGATGCATAAAGTGAGAGTCAGCAAAATAAAGCAGTGACTATAGAGCTAAAAGGGAAATCATCTAGTTCAACTTTTCTCCCATCCATTTTACAGACAGTGCAGTTCTAGGGTGAGAATAAGGACTGCTTAGGGCTCTCTCTCTCTCTCTCTGCTTAGGGCTCAGCCAGAACCTAGCTCTCCTCATTTCTAGGGCAGAAATCGGCCCACAGCTCCTAGACTACCACATCTGTCATTTTAGGTTAAGCAAAGGTTGCATAGATCTGATTCTTGTAGATTTACCCGGAGAACCAAAGAAAGAACAACTTACAGTTCTGGAAAAGTGAAAAGGGGGTGGACAAGCAATGCCTTACGTTAACCCCTGACCATTAAAAACTCCATGAAACTTAACCTGCATCTGCGACAGTACAATTCGCCACTGTAAGACATCACGGCATGTTTTGATAGCTTTTCCATTTATCATTTGTGGCATCAGAGTTAAGATTCTCTGTCCCTACTCCAGAAGATTCTTCTCTCAAGTAAGGGGGAACACCTTCCTTATCTTCCACCTTCTTCCCAAAGAGGGGCTCTCTTTGGGGCGACCCAGAAGTTTCTTCCCAGTCCATTCTTCTACAAAGCCTTTGGAAACGGATAAAGCTGACCCCACACTTAGCTTGAACGCACAGGCACCTGCCCCAGCTTTGCGTTTCAATTTTCTTACCATTTCTTTTCCCCTCATTGACAGGTATCACTCAACTGGCTTAATCTGGTCTATTGCACTCCACTAAAATTTCTAACCAGAAGTTAATTTTAGATTATAAGAATGAAATATTAATAATAGCATAGAAATATGTATTATTATGATAAATAATAAATACTTACAAAAATTAATATATATATATAGGATGCTAAGCTAGCAGAGGGGAGACAATGTAAATGCTTCCTGGTGATTGTCCCCTCCAAAAGACAGTACGGTGCCCAAGTTACCAGGTGTGGTTAGTATCCAATAAAATATCCAGTGGAGCCCATAAAATGGGGCAAGACTAAAAAATGCACCATGGGGAGAAATAAATCCTGAGACTTTAACACTCCATTAGACAACTGCAAAAAGTGCAAGGCCAGCACGCTCAGCAGCCAGGAATATTGTCACCTCCATGAAAACAAAGGATTGGCCGGCAGGCACAGGAAGGGTGCCAACAAGAAACTTGCTAATCAGCGGCTGATCTTCCTGTCTTCGCGCCAGACAAAAATCTACTTGAAAAGGCACAATAGAACACTCTTGATCGATCCTGATGTCTGTCGAAACTGCCCTAAATCTTCATTGGCCCCACCACTACCCACCCCCACCATTAAAAAAAATTAAATTAGCATTAATGATAGGGGTTTGACAAGCTGCCATTCTTCTTTTTTTTTCTGATATGAAAACCTCCACAGTCAAGAGTTTTTATTTTTATTCCTTTTTTTTTTTTTTTAGAAATCAATCTTATATTTGCACAAAACCTCGTTGGACCAGTTATTTCCTCCCAAATCTCCAATCAGGTGTATATATATATATACACACACACACACACACTCTGCTTCATCGTAAATGTCCTTGTTTCTTACCACCGTGGTTCAACTACGTTTTAAACGAAGGCATCCCGTGCCAAGAAGCGCTGGCTACTGTTTTCAGGAGGAAAAGAATAAATCACTCACCCCCGCCTGAGTGTGACTGTACCAGACATCACCCGAGAGAATGACATCCTGATCTCTGGACTCTTCCCCTTTATGCAGCACGAGGATCGGTGACCCTCCCAGGGCCACCAGCGGTCATCCGGGCTAAAT
Source organism: Microcebus murinus (assembly GCF_040939455.1). Classification (NCBI taxonomy): domain Eukaryota; kingdom Metazoa; phylum Chordata; class Mammalia; order Primates; family Cheirogaleidae; genus Microcebus; species Microcebus murinus. The sequence continues at coordinate 14,744,210 of NC_134132.1, read as the reverse complement.
ATAGATCCACACACACCAGCAGTTCTGGCAGTCATCACGTGGGGCTGCTGACAGGGGACTCCTTGGAGACGATTTCGGCCCAAACACACACACACACACACACACAGACACACACACACACACGCATTTCTGGGCATGTTCATTTTATGCACACTATATCCACTGGACTCACCAGCAAAGAGGGACATATCTATTAATACGTTTGGAGGAGGAAACCGGCTGTGTAGACCGTCTTCTTGTGCTATGCACCACACTGGTGCACACTCTGCACTGTCAGGGCACTTAGCTACCTTGCTTTTGCTGCAACTGAGCCCCGCTGGTTTGCAGGAAGGTGGGAAGCAATATGTAAATAGTGCACACACGCGCACCCCCTAGCCCCTGTGTTTGACTTTTCTCTCCTGCACAGCTCTGAAGCCCTCCCCCAAGACCCCTTTCCCCGGAAAGAGGAGCCACCCGGACGCTGACCCTGGGCAAGGCTCCCAGGTCAGTTTCACCTGGACAGGTGACCCGAGGCGAGTCACCTGAGCTCAGGCACAGAGCGAGTTTGCCAGGTAGGCCGAGAGATGACAAGAAGCATCATCACCCGGTCAGCGGGGAGGGCCTGACTCTTGTTGTTCTCTAGTCCCTTCCTGTGAGCCAGACCTCAGATCACAGGGCACCCACAACAAAAACAGACCCCGTGCGAGCACACGCATACCCACACACACATGCACACACGCACACAAGCATGCACACATATGCACACACGCACATAAACATGCACACACACATGCAAACACACATGCACTCACATGCAAACACACATACACACACATGTGCGCGCACGCGCACTCATGCACATGCACACACACAAAACCAGTCCAGAAGTCCGGGGAAAACGACCCAGGTACGTGCGGACAGGTAAGAAACGACGAAGAAAGGACGCCCTCTCTATCCGAACTCGGGCAAACCCTCAGCAACTACCGGGAGCTCCAAACAGGAGGCCGGGCTGCGGGACAGGGGACCAGCGGCGAGGCCACCCCGCCTGCACCTGCCGGGTCCCCGCACCTGTCCGGGCCCAGGTGGGCCCAGGTAACCCCAGGTGGGCCCAGGTAACCCCAGGTGGGCCCAGGTAGCCCCAGGTGGGCCGAGGTGCCCGCAGCGGCCGGGCAGGGGCGTCCCCGGTCCCCGGCTCCCCCACCCCCCGGGTCCCCGCGGTCGCCCGCCCGGGTCTCCGCCGGCTCGGGGCGCACCGCGGCCGGGCGCAGCCTGCACCCCGCTCGGGTCCCTCCCGGCACGCCTGCCCGGCCCGGGGCGCCTACCGCGGATGGCCAGGTCCTCACCTCCCGGCGGCTGCCGCGCGCAGGGACGCGCGCACGGACCCGGAGCGAGCGCGGGAAGACGAGCGCGGCGCCCGCCCGCCCCGCCGGCCTCCGTGTTTATACTGAAACTCCGGCCGCCGCGCTGCGCACGCCCCTGCCCCGAGCACCGCCCACCCGGCGGGCCACGCCCACCGCGCCGGCGCCGGCCAACCGCGGCGCGGCTCAGCGCCCCCGCCACGCCCCCCGCCCCCGCCCACAGCCGCAGACCCCGCCTACACTGGGGCGCGGACCAACCGCGGTGCAGCTCATCACCCCGCCCCGCCTACCGCCCACCGCAGCAGGCCCCGCCCACCTGAAGACGCGGACCAACCGCGGTGCAGCTCATCACCCTGCCCCGCCTACTGCCCACAGCAGCAGGCCCCGCCCACTCGAAGGCGCGGACCAACCACGGTGCAGCTCAACGCCCCCGCCCACCCCGCCGACGCCAGCCAACCGCGGTGCAGCTCACCGCCCCCGCCCCCGCCCGCCGACGCCGGTCCCGCCCACCTGTAGGCGCGGACCAACCGCGGCGCAGCTCCACGCCCACCGCCCCGCCCCCGCCTGCACCGCCCCGCCCCCGCCTGCACCGCCCCGCCCCCGCCGCCCGGGACGCCCGCGCAGGTCCTTGCAGGGCGGGGACTCCCGCAGCGCGCCTGCCCTGAGCCCGCCCGCCGGAGATCGCCCGCCCGCCGGAGATCGCCCGCCCGCCGGAGATCGCCCGCCCGAGCCCGCCCACGCTGCGGAGGCCGGTGCAGGGCTGCGCCCGCTGCGACTGCGTGCACCTGCCCTGGCTGCTGTGCAGCCGTGTGTGTGTGTGTGTGTGTGTGTGTGTGTGTGTGTGTGCGTGCATTCACCTGCGTGCACCTGCCCTGGCTGCTGTGCAGCCGTGTGTGTGTGTGTGTGTGTGTGTGTGTGTGTGCATTCACCTGCGTGCACCTGCCCTGGCTGCTGTGCAGCCGTGTGTGTGTGTGTGTGTGCATGTGTGTGTGTGTGTGTGTGTGTGTTCATTCACCTGCGTGCACCTGCCCGGGCTACTGTGCAGCCGTGTGTGCATGTGTGTGTGTGTGTTCATTCACCTGCCTGCACCTGCCCGGGCTGCTGTGCATTTGTGTGTGTGTGTGTGTGTGTGTGTGCATTCACCTGCCTGCACTTGCTTGGGCTGCTGTGCAGTTGTGTGTGTGTGTGTGCATGTGTGTGTGTGTTCATTCACCTGCCTGCACCTGCCCGGGCTGCTGTGCACTCGTGTGTGTGCATGTGTCTGTGTGTGTGTGTGTGTGTCCATGCACCTGCCTGCACCTGCCCGGACTGCTGTGCACTCGTGTGTGTGCATGTGTCTGTGTGTGTTCAGTCCCCTGCCTGCACCTGTGCGGACCGGCCGTGCTCGTTATGCACCACCTGCTGCCCCAAGGCTGAGCTCCAATGCTGCTGTCCGTGCAGTGCGCGGGCCCTGCAGAAGGAGCTCACAGGAGCCGCAGGACACCTGCTCCGCAAGCACTACTGGGGCCTGAGAGCCAGGCCCCGGGGCGACCCCCTGGCGGCACGGTGGGCTGGTCCCTGCGGCTGTGAGGCTCAGTCTCCAGGGGGACAACCGTTCAGCAAACCGTCACCCCAGCAAAATGTAAACTGACGGATTCCGGAAGCTTCTGGAAGCAGAAGAACCTGCTCTGTGAAATGTGATTCTGGAGGCCAGGTGGGGAGGCTCCTGGGTCCCCCGGCAGGGCTGTGTTGTCGTGGTAACCACAGGCTCACCCTCTCATGGCATGCTTGGTATCTATTTTAGGAAAAAGGTAAAAACCTCAGTAGTTCCCCTTGTACGGGTTAAAAGAGGCTGGAGGGAAGGAATGATGGAACCAAATAAGGAAAAGAGGACGCTCGTGGGAAGAAAAAAAAGGTATAGTCAGGAGACTGTCCGGCCAGCTACCGTGTTTCCCCGAAAATAAGCCCTCCCCATAAATAAGCCCCAGCAGGATGTCTGAGCACGTGCGCAATAGAAGCCCTACCCTGAAAATCAGCCCTAGTGATGGGCGTGGCTATGAAAATCAGCCCTGGTGATGGGCGTGGCCATGAAAAATCAGCCCTGGTGGTGGGCGTGGCTATGAAAATCAGCCCTAGTGATGGGCGTGGCTATGAAAATCAGCCCTAGTGGTGGGCGTGGCTATGGAAATCAGCCCTAGTGATGGGCGTGGCTATGAAAACCAGCCCTGGTGGTGGGCGTGGCTATGAAAATCAGCCCTAGTGACGGGCGTGGCTGCACAGCGCATCTGCACAACCCATGCGTGTCATCACGGAGCGGGAAAGAACACGAGCAGCCCTTCTCATCCGCCCCGTGAGAGCTCTAGGGCTCGACAGGAGAGATCGGGGCCGGTGACTGTAAAGGAAACAGAGTCGCAAGACATTCGGGATGGGATTCGGGGTCTGGAGAGTGAGGATGATGTTCCAGAAGATGACGACTTCACTGTGTTTGAATCGATGCAGATGGTTGTGTCGTACTTTAAAAAAATAACACATCCCCTGACAATAAGCCCTAGGGTGTCTTCTTGAGGAAACATAAATATAAGACCCTGTCTTATTTTCAGGGAAACACGGTATGTGGCCTTGAGTAGGTGCAGTACCTTTTCTGAGCTTCAGTTTTCTCATAGTCTTTTTGAAAATTTAGACAATTATTTGAAGAAAGCATCGTGCTAATACTAAAGAAGATATTCTGTTGTAGCATGCCATTGCTAGATATGAACAGAAGTGCAAGGCATCATTTCCTTGTCTATGTAAAGCTCTCTTATCATAAGTTAGTAACAGTATATAGACTAAATGTTTACAATATAGGGAACTGTAAATAAATATATCAGTTTGTTGGTTTTTTTTTTTTTTTTTTTTCGCCTTTGGTCTTTCACAGGAGTATTATTGTCTTTGTGGAGTTGACTAATTACTAAAAACAAAAAGATCCTGTAATGGATTTCAACTACAATAAAATCATAGTGGTGTATACCAAATAAAGTCAAATACATACATACATACAAAAAAAAAAAAAAACAATGCTATTCCCCTGCCTGTCCTATAGGGCTGTAATTAGGATTATTGACAGGGAGGAATCTTTTTTTGTTCCAGGCCCTCACCCCTTTCTGGGGAGGGGTCACCCTGAAACTCACTTTGCCTGTTCTTAGCCGATGGCTCCTCTCATTTCCTTCCTTTTCTTCCTCTTTATGCCATGCTCCCTCCTTCCCTTCCAGAAATGGGACTTCCCCAGACTCTGTAATTCACTCCCAGCGATCTGAGCCTTTGGCTGAAGCTTCACTTCTCTGAAGTTTCAATGAGAAGCCACAGGCCAAGGGAGCCTGGTGGGGGTTGTGCTGGTTGGGGGGTTTTTCAAAGTCAGTTTTCCATCCTGATTCTATAACGAACAAGCCACAGGATGGTGGGCAAGTTTCTTAATGCTCTTGAGAGGTTCTGCTCTCGTAGCAAGAGGTTAAAAGGGTGGGACTAAGTCAAGATTTCCTTTTGGGTTTTTTGTTGTTGTTGTTGTTGTTTTTGTTGTTATTTTGAGACAGAGTCTCCCTCTGTCACCCGGGCTAGAGTGAGTGCCGTGGCGTCAGCCTCGCTCACAGCAACCTCCAACACCTGGCCTAAAGCGATCCTCCTGCCTCAGCCTCCCTCCCAAGGATCTGGGACTACAGGCATGCGCCACCATGCCCGGCTGATTTTTTCTTTTCTTTTTTTTTTTTTTTTTGAGACAGAGTCTCACTCTGTTGCCCAGGCTAGAGTGAATGCCGTGGCGTCAGCCTCGCTCACAGCAACCTCAAAATCCTGGCCTCAAGCGATCCTCCTGCCTCAGCCTCCTCCCGAGTAGCCGGGACTACAGGCATGCGCCACCACACCCAGCTCATTTTTTCTATATATATATTAGTTGGTCAATTAATTTCTTTCTATTTATAGTAGAGACGGGGGTCTCTCGCTCTTGCTCAGGCTGGTCTCGAACTCCTGACCTCGAGCGATCCTCCCGCCTCGGCCTCCCGGAGTGCTGGGATGACAGGCCTGAGCCACCAAGCCCGGCCTAACAGCAATTATTTATTCAGTGCTTACCATGGGCTAGGCATTCCTTCCTTCACTCATTTATCCAGCCAGCACAGATTTATCTCGAGCTTTTTGTGTGCCAGACGCCATGGTACACGTTGGAAACGAAATCCAGTGGGAAAACAACTACAGCGACAACAGTGGCGAACTCTGCTCTTATGTAACTTATACTCCAGTGTGGGGAGTATAACAATGCAATATAAGTGAATAATAATAAGTCAAATATACAGTCTGTCCAGTGGCGATCAGTCCTACAGAGAAAACAACAGTGAAGCACTGAAGGGCTATAGGGAGTGGTGGTGACTGCGGTTTTAAATATGGAGGTGGGAGAAGCCTTCTCTGAGCAACATTATTCCCAACTCGTGTCATGTCTCCTCATCTTTTCAATACCCTAGGAAGGGCCGGGTGCGGCGGCTCACGCCCGTAATCCCAGCACTCTGGGAGGCCGAGGCGGGAGGATCGCTCGAGGTCAGGAGTTCGAGACCAGCCCGAGCAAGAGCGAGACCCCCGTCTCTACTAAAAACAGAAACAAATTAGCTGGACAACTAAACATATACATAGAAAAAACGAGCCGGGCGTGGCGGCTCACGCCTGTAGTCCCAGCTACTCAGGAGGCTGAGGCAGGAGGATCGCTTGAGCCCAGGAGTTGGAGGTTGGTGTGAGCGAGGCTGATGCCACGGCACTCACTCTGGCCTGGGCAACAAAGCGAGACTCTCTCTCAAAATAATAATAATAATAATTGCTGTTACCGTCCTGTCTGAATCATTATCATGAAAAACTATTCTTTCCATTGTCTACTTTTCATAGTTTTCTTTATGGTCTCCTGACCCCATTGGCTCAACGTCTCTCTCTCTGTAAGTAGATGTTGGTAGGCTCCATGGTGCCAGTCCAGTTGGTGCACATGAAGCCTTGCACCAACTTGCATGGGTAGTTCCCCACCCCAGCATTAAACAGCAGCCCCCTGCGTTGGCCGTACCTGTGCTAATCATGGTTTTTCTTTTCCAGCCCTCTTGAAGCTCAGATGCACGAAATTAGAGCAATCGTCGTGGCTGATGCACGTAACGCCCTCTTTCTTTTATTTTAGCCACTTTCGTCTCTCCCACCTGGAATTCCAGGTTTTCGCCGCACAGTATCTGGCATGAGCTTTTCAATCCACCTTTCACGGACAAGCGTGGCATTGTTTTCTGAGAGTGTCGCATGACTGTGTTTACCCGAATGCCATTGTGCAACCGTCTCATTCTGTTTGTCGTCGTTTTCCCTGCAGCTCAGACTTCTGACCATCTATCCGTGTTGATATATGTTGATATGGTTCACTCTTTTTCACCCACCCCACGGTTGAGTGTCTCACCAAATCTGCATTACATTTTTTTTTGCTTCCATAATCTTTCATCCTGAACAAAACACCCTGAGGGTGAGGCACGATCATTTCCATTTCTAGGAAGAAGGAATGAGGTTTTTGGAAGGTAAGCAACTCGCCAAGGCCGCTTAGCTGGAGAAACTATGAATTTTAAACCCATGTATCTCTGATTCCAATTCTCCTGTCTTCCCACCTCATAAAATGGATTCAATCGCTCACTGCGACATTTATAAAATAATGTTTAAAACTAGCAGATATGTGCATTTAAATTAAACTAGAGGCCAGTCGTCGCCCTGCAAAGCAATGTTATTTGTCTCAAAGACACAAGTTTAACACTATGATTTGTGGTTTATAATGTCCTTAAAATACTTGATACATGAAAATCTCACGAAGCATAACCGTCTTCAAATATTTAAAACTTGTCATATTGAAGAGGGAGGAAGAGACCGGGCGCGGTGGCCTCACGCCTGTCATCCCAGCACTCTGGGAGGCCGAGGCGGGAGGATCGCTGGAGGTCAGGAGTTCGAGACCAGCCTGAGCAAGAGTGAGACCCCCATCTCTACTAAAAATAGAAAGAAATTAATTGGGCAACTAAAAATATATAGAGAAAAAAATGAGCCGGGCATGGTGGCGCATGCCTGTGGTCCCAGCTACTCGGGAGGAGGCTGAGGCAGGAGGATCGCTTGAGCCCAGGAGTCTGAGGTTGCTGTGAGCGAGGCTGACGCCACGGCACTCACCCTAGCCCGGGCGACAGAGTGAGACTCTGTCTCAAAAAAAAAAAAAAAAAAAAAAAGAGAGGATGGAGGAGACAGAGGCCAGATAGGTCTAAAGAGGGAAAGGTCTAAGCTGTAAGACAAACAGCAGCCTTGAAGTCCCCTCTTTCTGAATGTCAAAGGTCTTTATAAAATGGCCAAATAACTCCCCCCAAACCACTTGCATATTTTCTCTTGCATTTATTTTCTCAACGTTACTGTGGAACGTGGAGACAGGTAGTTCGAGGTTATGCCTTCTTACTCCCGTTTATAAACAGAGGAAAACAAAGGCCTGGGGCACATTTGACCTGGACCACAGCACTGGCCTTCTACTCTTCTAGGCCAACGAACACGAAGCCACTCTGCATAGCTTACGATGCACGCTGCCTCTCTTTGTAGCTTGACACACCATTGGGGTCTTAGGCCAGTGAAACCTGCCCCCCTGCAGAGCTTAGAGAAAATCCCTTATTTTTCCCCTTGCTATTATTGAGTATGCTTCTTTCTTGACTTCCCTTTCCTCCTCATCGGAGGGCCTAGAGCGAAAAGTGGGAAGGAGATCTCTTGGCCAGCTTTGGTTTCATACATTCTTCCTGCTTCTAGCCTGAGCAGAAAGAAGTCCTGCCCACGGGCCAGTCTGGCTTACGAGGGGACCATATTGGAACTTCGTAGTGATAAAAAAAAAAAAAAAAAAAAGTATGTGTGTGTTTGGCGTCCACCTGTGTACGGTTCATATCCCCGAAACTTGTTGGGAAGAATGACCAAGGCAAGAAGCACAGGTTTGGATACTCAAGACTCTGAGTTCCTGCTCAATGCCATCAATCCCTTTTTTATTTATTTATTTATTTTTTTGGAGACAGAGTCTCGCTCTGTCGCCCGGGCTAGAGTGAGTGCCGTGGCATCAGCCTCGCTCACAGCAACCTTCAACTCCTGGGCTCAAGCGATCCTCCTGCATCAGCCTCCTCCCGAGTAGCTGGGACTACAGGCATGTGCCACCACGCCCAGCTAATTCTTTCTATATATATATGTTAGTTGGCCAATTAATTTCTTTCTATTTATAGTAGAGACGGGGGTCTACCTCTTGCTCAGGCTGGTTTCGAACTCCTGACCTCGAGCGGTCCTCCCGCCTCGGCCTCCCTGAGTGCTAGGATGACAGGCAGGAGCCACCTCGCCCGGCCTCCATCAATCCCTTCAAAACTATAAAATGAGCCCTGCCACTTAGAAGGAATCTCAGCGATGAAACAAATAATAGAGTCACCGTGGGAATGGTTGTCTCAACCATACTTCCACTATTTGTTATAGTTCACGATGTTCTTTCACATTCATGATCTCATTCACAGAGAGAACATTGGGTCTGGGAGGGTCATTCAGTTCTGACAGTGGTCATTAAAGAAGCCCTATGTTTTCTCCTCTTCCGGGATCACTAAAAATATTACAGATAGCCATGCATTCAACCGGGCGCGGTGGCTCACGCCTGTCATCCCAGCACTCTAGGAGGCCAAGGTGGGCGGATCACTCAAGGTCAGGAGTTCGAGACCAGCCTGAGCAAGAGCAAGACCACCCGTCTCTACTAAAAATAGAAAGTAATTGGCCAACTAAAAATATATATAGAAAATATTAGCCGGGCATGGTGGCGCATGCCTGTAGTCCCAGCTGCTCTGGAGGCTGAGGCAGGAGGATCGCTTGAGCCCAGGAGGCTGAGGTTGCTGTGAGCGAGGCTGATGCCACGGCACTGTAGCCCCGGCAACAGAGTGACACTCTGTCTCAAAAAAAAAAAAAAAAGCATTAAAAAAATAATAATAAAATAAAAAAGATAGCCATGCATTTAGACCTGCTGAGAAGACACTCCTAAATAGAAGGGAAATGAGAGGAGATAATTCCAGGAAGTCTCTTTCTTTCACATTTCCATGTGATTGTTTGTCACTATCACTTTTTATCTCCCCGGGCCCCAAAGTTGTACACAAGAATGTCACGACCACATGGGAAATTCCACAATGGATGCAGTAGGCTTAAAAGTCCCCTAAGAAGACCTAAAAAATTACTTAAGTCCTCACTTATAGACAAGAACTGTTGAAAGGCAACTTTATTACTTTGCCTTTAATAATCATTCTTATTTTACTCCTTTGCCAATACTTATTTACTCTTAACAGAGTAATTATTCACAACATCCTCAGGAGGAAAACTGATAATGAGAAATGTTATAACTTGGCCTGACCACAAGGTCATAAGACAGTAGTCCTCTTCATTGATTACATAGCTCTTAGTCACTCGTGTTTGCTGCACTAACAGAAATATTTAGCAATATTAAACACGCATCATTTTGATTAGATGCACCGCTTTTTTGAGTAAAAACTTATGTTTAACATGAATTTATCTAGATACATATACTTCCTCCTGCAAAATCCTTATAGTAAATATAAGCATATTTCTCTATCTGTAATTTCTCTCTCTAGTACCGTGTTTCCCCGAAAATAAGACCTCCCCATCAAACAAGCCCCAGCAGGATGTCTAGGCACGTGCACAATAGAAGCTGTACCCCGAAAATCAGCCCTAGTGATGGGCGTGGCTATGAAAAATCAGCCCTGGTGATGGGCGTGGCTATGAAAATCAGCCCTGGTGATGGGCGTGGCCATGAAAATCAGCCCTGGTGATGGGCGTGGCCATGAAAATCAGCCCTGGTCGTGGGCGTGGCTATGAAAATCAGCCCTGGTCATGGGCGTGGCTATGAAAATCAGCCCTGGTGACAGGCGTGGCTGCACAGCGCATCTGCACAACCCATGCCTGTCGTTGCAGAGCGGGAAAGAACACGAGCAGCCCTTCTCATCCGCCCCGTGAGAGCTCTAGTGCTGGACAGGAGAGATCGGGGCTGGTGGCTCTAAAGGAAACAGAGTCGCAAGACATTCAGGATGGGATTCGGGGTCTGGAGAGTGAGGATGATGTTCCAGAAGAAGACGCCTTCACTCTGTTTGAATCAATGTAGACTGTTGCACCGCACTTAAAAAAAATAACACATCCCCTGAAAATAAGCCCTGGGGTGTCTTCTGGAGGAAAAATAAATAGAAGACCCTGTCTTATTTTTCGGGGAAACACGGTAGATCTCATCTGGCTTCTTCCAAATGAGTTGACCTTATAATGAATTAATAACAGGTTTTCCTATTTCAGACTCGTATAGCCTTTAATGTTAAGTTCGATTACTTTGCTAGAAATACCCTCGGTTTTGACTAATTACTAATCTATGTCTAACACTTTCAGTAGGAATTGAGAAAGGAAAAAAATTGAATAATAGAATAATCAAATTATAGAGCTGGGAAAAATATGAATGATCATCTCTTTTAATCTTTCCCCATTCCTGTGCCACCAACCAAAGCATTTTTGAAATGAGGAAATCAAGTCCCAGAGATATTAAATGATCTATCCCGGACCAACGAGGTAATAGCACAGTTGTGCTAACCAAAGAGCCCGGATAATGAGTCCAGGACTTCAAACACTACATGATTTTACTTCCTAATTATTCCTGCAGGAGTTGATCAATAAGTGCTGCTTTGACATTACAGAAGTATAATTTGTTTTCAAATATTGATGACAAATGTTCCCCATTAAATATCTCTTGATGAAATAATAAAGCAGAATTCTCTAGGTATTACTAATGTGTTTTATGAGCATTCTCTAAATGTTGCTAATATATTTATTATCTCATTTAATATTCAAAGTAGTAAAATAGTAAACCTTTTAGTTGCTTTACCATTAAAGTAACCATAGTCTGATATATCCATCAGACTTTATAAGGTATATCCAAGAAATTACATGCATCAAGAAAACTTCTCTAATTAGTATGTAATATTTTCATCATGAAAGCATATACCTAAAGGTATTGTCTATTTGTTATAATAAAATAGTTGTATGATCTGCTCCATTTGTTTTTGTGTAAAAAAATATGTTTGGCATTATGCTTTTTCTCCCAAAGTGCTGGGATTACAGGTGTGAGCCGCTGTGCCCAGACTACATACTTTTTTTTTTTTTTTTGGTAAATTGATTTTTTTAAAAAATAATTTTACACTAAAAATTGGATATTTCCATATACCTATACTATAAGCTTCCATAAGCTTCTCTATTGAAAGGTTACATTTTAAGGCAAAAAGTACTGATAATGTTACACTTTACCTTTCTCTTCTCAATGATTAATCACATTTATAAAGTGTAATTATCAATCATCAGTCCAGAGAACTGTATGTGGTCCCACCGTACAAAAAGTATACTCTACTTGCTGTAAAGTTTGTTAAAGAATGTTCTGGCCGGGCGCGGTGGCTCACGCCTGTAATCCTAGCACTCTGGGAGGCTGAGGCGGGAGGATCGCTCAAGGAGTTCAGGAGTTGGAAACCAGCCTGAGCAAGAGTGAGACACCATGTCTACTTAAAAAAACAGAAAGAAATTAATTGGCCAACTAAAATAGATATATAGAAAAAATTAGCCGGGCATGGTGGCGCATGCCTGTAGTCCCAGCTACTCGGGAAGAGGCCGAGGTAGGAGGATCGCTTGAGCCCAGGAGTTGGAGGTTGCTGTGAGCGAGGCTGACGCCACGGCACTCACTCTAGCCCGGGCAACAGAGTGAGACTCTGTCTCAAAAAAATTAAAATTAAAATTAAAAGAATATTCTGCATCTCACATAGTCAATCACATGAGCTTTGTGACTTGTCCTCTCTCAGTGACCTGCCACATAGTGACACAAATGACCTTTGATTCTTGGTCGAAGCCTGTCTTAAAGCCGAGTCTCCCAGAGACAGACATCATTAGCATATGATTGATGTTTTCAGGGCCTGGAATGGACCAGTGATAATTTTAGAATCTACAATTATCCACCTAATGGTCTCCAGTTCTCTGTCTCCGGAGACTGGGCAAGCACTGAAAGGAAACAGAGGTTGAATGTTCTACCCTGTTTCCCCGAAAATAAGCCCTCCCCATAGAATAAGCCCCAGCAGGATGTCTGAGCACGTGCGCAATAGAAGCCCTACCCCGAAAATCAGCCCTGGTGGTGGGCGTGGCTATGAAAATCAGCCCTAGTGATGGGCGTGGCTATGAAAATCAGCCCTAGTGGTGGGCGTGGCTATGAAAATCAGCCCTGGTGATGGGCGTGGCTATGAAAATCAGCCCTGGTGGTGGGCGTGGCTATGAAAATCAGCCCTGGTGGTGGGCGTGGCTATGGAAATCAGCCCTAGTGATGGGCGTGGCTGCGCAGCGCATCTGCACAACCCATGCGTGTCATCCCGGAGCGGGAAAGAACACGAGCAGCCCTTCTCATCCGCCCCGTGAGAGCTCTAGTGCTCCACAGGAGAGATCCGGGCCGGTGGCTCTAAAGGAAACAGAGTCGCAAGACATTCAGGATGGGATTCGGGGTCTGGAGAGTGAGGATGATGTCCCAGATGAAGACGACTTCACTCTATTTGAATCAATGCAGATGGTTGTACCGCACTTAAAAAAAAATAACACATCCCCTGAAAATCAGCCCTAGGGTGTCTTCTCGAGGAAGAATAAATATAAGACCCTGTCTTATTTTGGGGGAGACACGGTATGTGTCTCCCTGGGACTGGGGTGGTCCATCCTCCTCAAGTCCATGGTGAGCGTGAAAGGGTGTGTTTGGAGGTGCATTTGGGTGAGGAGACAGGGTGGAAGCTTGTGCTGATGGAAAGAAGAGAACTTTCTGATCCAGACTATTCCTCAATGATCTAAGAGATGATCTCTTCACTATGTATGGAAATAAGTCTAAGAAAGACAGAGCCCTTCTTTACAAAAGTATGAAATTAGCACTTCTCACGGCAAGAAATTCACGGACAAAGGCAAAAAAAAAAAAAAAGTCTCAAAATGCCTGGATAAAGTTCCAGGGATAAATGACACATTTGCCTTAAGTTCTTTTTTGTTGCATTTTTAAGCAAACTCTTTTTTTTAAATGCCCTAACCTTCCTGACTTAAAAAGTCAAACACCAGCTGTTCCAAAAGGTGGCCGTGAACTTGAAGTCTCCAAATTCCAAAACACTACCAAGCTGTATTTTTCCCTAAAAACTAGGACATGCTGTTTGAAAACATCACTAAATAGATGCGACTTGGGTGGGTCCCTGCTCTAGCATGAAGGCTAATGGTAGACACGTTGCCCTCTTTTGAATTCAGAACACACAACGAAAGAAAAACGAATGTGAGGCCGGGCGCGGAGGCTCACGCCTGTCATCCCAGCACTCTGGGAGGCCGAGGAGGGAGGATCGCTCGAGGTCAGGAGTTTGAAACCAGCCTGAGCAAGAGCGAGACCCCCGTCTCTACTAAAAATACAAAGAAATTAATTGACCAACTAAAAATATATACACAAAAAAATTAGCCGGGCGTGGTGGCGCATGCCTGTAGTCCCAACTACTGCTCGGGAGGAGGCTGAGGCAGGAGGATCGCCTGAGCCCAGGAGTTGGAGGTTGCTGTGAGCGAGGCTGACGCCAAGGCACTCACTCTAGCCTGGGCAACAGAGTGAGACTCTGTCTCAAAAAAAAAAAATTTCTGTCCTATTTGAGGTTGACATCTGGGTGTGGTGGAGACCAGGCCAAGGAACTGTGACCTAGAACCTCAGTTTTTCTTAACAGCGCTGCCTAAAGTGTATGAGTGAACTAAGAAATAAATCCACACGGCGGCCTAGTATCATAACGGCAATCATCCGACTTCTTAGTCCTACGAGGAGATAAGACATGCAGGACTCCTAGTAAATCTAGAAAACTTCTGTTTTCTACTCTTCACACAGACACATGCATAGAAGCCAAAAATGAACCCTCCCTTAGAAATAGTCACCAGGAACCTCGGTGTTTTTTATAAAGAGAGTTGAAATTAAGGAGCGTTAAAAGCCAAGATCCCATGGCAAGTTCAAAATATATCAAATATACAAAGTTTAATGCTAAGAACTATTTTATGATATCAAAGAATCAAAATAAAGTGAAGTCAAGGGGGAAAAACAAAGGGGACGGAGGGAGGGAAAGGGCATTTATTGAAACCTTAAAATCTGTACCCCATAATATGCTGAAATAAAAAAAAATAAAAAAAAGAAACTCATCATTCCCATTAGGAAATCTCTCCTCCCAACCGAAAAACAAAACAAAAAACAAAACACACACACACACAGAGCTCCCCTTAGCCTTTTTCATTTCTGCTCAGGGAATCTTCATTCTCCTGGCCACACCTGCTCAACTTCCTCATTGCACCTGTTGCCTGTGCCCAGTCAGCAGCTGTACCCTCTTATTTTTGTGTCCCCAAATCCTCCTTAGTCCTACCTGGCCATTTCTGTCCCCACTGCACCCAGAGATTGGAGAAACGCCCCCTCCCACAGGGATAAACATGCAACAGACTGCAGGATTAGACGTTCTCTGATGTTTGCCACGTTTACACAATCAAAGTTCTCAACCCGACCTTCCAATCTTTCATTTACGCTGTCGTCTACACAATAATCCGATTAAGTGGGCTGCCTGTCTTCCAGGGCGGAAAAAAAAGACCTAAGCAGGCCGGGCGCGGTGGCTCACGCCTGTAATCCTAGCACTCTGGGAGGCCGAGGCAGGAGGATTGCTCTAGGTCAGGAGTTCGAAACCAGCCTGAGCAAGAGTGAGACCCCCGTCTCTACTAAAAAATAGAAAGAAATTAATTGACCAACTAAAAATATATATAGAAAAAATTAGCCGGGCGTGGTGGCACATGCCTGTAGTCCCAGCTACTCGGGAGGCTGAGGCAGGAGGATCGCTTGAGCCCAGGAATTTGAGGTTGCTGTGAGCGAGGCTGACGCCACGGCACTCACTCTAGCCCGGGCAACAGAGTGAGACTCTGTCTCTACTAAAAACAGAAAGAAATTAATTGGCCAGCTAACAGTATACATAGAAAAAATTAGCCCGGCATGGTGGCGCATGCCTGTAGTCCCAGCTACTCGGGAGGCTGAGGCAGGAGGATCACTTGAGGCCAGGAGTCTGAGGTCGCTGTGAGCGAGGCTGACGCCACGGCACTCACTCTAGCCTGGGCGACAGAGTGAGACTCTGTCTCCAAAAAAAAAAAGAAAAAAGAACAAACATAGAGTAAATGACAGAGCCAAAATTTGGACCCAGCTGGGCCTGACTGCAAAGATGATGTTTTTTGTAAGACAAGGAGGGCCCGGTCTATAGAGCAGGCAAATAAATAATTAGATGGATTTGCATGGTCGTAAGTGCTGTCACTGAACTTCAATCCAAAGCCTGTGAGCTTTCCATTGCCGCATAAGAGCTCATATTATAGTTTGGGGTGGAAACAATGCTTCCTAAGGATCAAGGTCACCCACAATAGAAACAGGAAGAACCGGGTTCAAATCCCGGCAGGGTGTGAACTTGAACAAGTCGTTGAATCAGTCCAGTCTTCAGTTTTGTCAGTGTTGTTAAGATTAAAATGATAACGCTTATGTTAAAAAGTGAGATTAAATCGTGCATGCAAAGTCGCTCATACAGTATCTGGGACTCAGAACTTGCTCAATAAATGGTAGTTAATTACATATAATTATCACCACTGTTCAGGATCCTCTTTTATCCTTAATACCTCAGCCTCTTTCAAAGTCCTTTGAAACGCGTGACTCAAGCCAGTCATCCCAGCACTCTGGGAGGCCGAGGAGGGAGGATCGCTCGAGGTCAGGAGTTCGAGACCAGCCTGAGCAAGAGCAAGACCCCCGTCTCTACGAAAAATAGAAAGAAATGAATTGGCCAACTAAAAATATATAGAAAAAATTAGCCGGGCATGGTGGCGCATGCCTGTAGTCCCAGCTACTCGGGAGGAGGCTGAGGCAGGAGGATCGCTTGAGCCCAGGAGTTTGAGGTTGCTGTGAGTGAGGTGTCACTTGCATTTGCTTATCTACATGTGTGACTTCATTTTGTGTTGTTGAAAACCATTTGAAAGTTGAAGACACCCACCTTCAACATCTTCTACAAGTAAGGATATATATATATATTATTTTTTTGAGACAGAGTCTCACTCTGTCGCCCGCGCTAGAGTGAGTGCCGTGGTGTCAGCCTCGCTCACAGCAACCTCCAACTCCTGGGCTCAAGCGATCCTCCTGCCTCAGCCTCCCGAGTAGCTGGGACTACAGGCGTGTGCCACCACGCCTGGCTAATTTTTTGTATATATATTTTTAGTTGTCCAATTAATTTCTTTCTATGTTTAGTAGAGACGGGGGGGTCTCACTCTTGCTCACCCTGGTTTCGAACTCCTGACCTTGAGCGATCCTCCCACCTCGGCCTCCCAGAGTGCTAGGATTATAGGCGTGAGCCACCGGGCCCGGCCAAGGATATTATTATACACAGATGATGCATTATCACCTAAGAAAAATCAACAATATTCCCTAATATCACCTAATTTCTAGTACGTATTTAAATTTCCTAAATTGTCCCCCAAGAATATTTTGAGCCAGGATGGAATCGAGATTAATGTGTTATATTTTGTTGGTATTTCTTTATTATCTTTCCACCTATATATCCATTCCCACCCCACTACCAACCCTTTTTCTGCTTTTCTTGACATTGTTGCCTTCTTTGGAAAAAACAAGTCTTGGAGAAAGTACCGGTTTCTGGAATTGCCTGACATTTCCCCTGAAGGTGCCATTTAGCCTCTTCTTCTGTTCTTTTTTGGTTCCCTAGAAATTGGAATGTGGATCTTCTTAAGCCACAGCTGCTTCCAAGTTAAACATGGTAGCAAAAACACCTGGAAGTCAGCACTGCGTAGTTCCTATGACATCAACTCAAAATTTCCACCACCACTTCCTCTTTAAAATATGTTGTGGTTTCCTAACTCTCTCTGGGGTATGGCTTGGACCAGTGAGCAATGAAGTGAAATCTGGGAGAGTTTTGAAAAAAAAAAAATATTTGTCCCTGAGTTATATACCCCCTAGTGATTCTTGGCCTGGACAAAGGCTTTGGTGTTTTTGCAAACACCAGGTAATTCTTATAAGCAACTGGGTTAAAGAGTGACTGGATTAGGAAACAAACTCTGAGAAAGCAAGGAGCATGGCTTTCTTGTCTGTCACTATCTATTCTCAGTGTCAAGCAGAATGGCTGGCTCATAATTTAACTGCTCCATAACACATGTCAAATTAATTAATTGTTAATTAATTAACATTCATCATACAGGCTCTGACATTCATGCTCTGACATTTATTTATTATTATTATTTTTTTTTTTTTTTACCAAATGGTGTGCTACAAAGAATCCAATAGGTTAATTTTACAGGTCGGTTACAGAAAGAAATCACCATAGGCCACTATTTTCCAAATTTCTAAAAAAAACTACGTTCTGGGCGCGGTGGCTCACGCCTGTAATCCTAGCTCTCTGGGAGGCCGAGGCGGGCGGATTGCTCGAGGTCAGGAGTTCAAAACCAGCCTGAGCAAGAGCGAGACCCCGTCTCTACTATAAATAGAAAGAAATTAATTGGCCAACTGATATATATATAAAAAATGAGCCGGGCATGGTGGCGCATGCCTGTAGTCCCAGCTACTCGGGAGGAGGCTGAGGCAGGAGGATCGCTTGAGCCCAGGAGTTGGAGGTTGCTGTGAGCTAGGCTGACACCACGGCACTCACTCTAGCCTGGGCAACAAAGCGAGACTCTGTCTCAAAAAAACAAACAAACAAACAAAAAAACTACGTTCCAGTGGGAAAAGGATCATTTTCGAACTTCTAGGAAAGAAAAAAAAAAAAAGAGAACAATCTATCTGGCTATAGTGTTAGCTTCAGTCTGTCTGTTGCAGACAGTTCTCTGTCCTCTTTTTTTTCTTTTCGCCTGACCAGCTCTTCCAGTTCTTATTTTAATGACTAGTAAAAGGATTCCGGAATTACCTAAGGAGGAAGAGAGACTGGGAGTTTGTCTCAGTTGTAATTGTTGCTTTTTTCTTAGGCACTGAGCAAACTTCACCCATGTGGAAGAGAAGGGCTTGGGGGTATAGTTATGCTTCTATGTCTTCAAATTCAACTGTGGCCAAATCTTAAAAGCAGAATAAAAAAAAAAAAGGGTGCTTGCCACAATCGGCCACCTGTAACTTCAAATAAAAAAGGAGCTAAGAATGGCTGCTTTTTCCTAAAAAAAAAAAAAAAAATAAGCCTATATCATAGCAAACTTAGGGAATGGTGAATATATACGCTTCATATACGCTCAGTGTACTGCTACTGAGCGAAAATCAGGAATAACCCAACAGAAGATCAGGGAAAGATATTAGCTCGGTTTCTATCTGAAAAGGCTTTTTGCCAGATGAAGAGTGGTCACTCTCGCTCATAATAACAAAACTGTACATTGAAACGATTCTGAAATATATTTTCCTTTAACTCCCGAGACTGGCGAAAATCTGCTGTATTTTGGAGGATGACAAATGCACGTATGTTTTGATCAAGCAATTAAGCAGCGAAGGAAAATTACCCTACAGACAGATACACACGCGCCATGTGTTATTTGAGACAACACATGAAGAGAGTAACCCATTTCCTCGTGGTAAAAGATGACAAACAACTAAAATATCTCTGTCTTTAGAGAACCCGGTGAATAAATTTCGATAGAGTCAAGAATCAAACACTTTGCAGATACAACAGAAAATGATGAGGACAACGTGTTCTGATGTGGAATATTGGAATACATTCAATATATGGAATAAATATGGAACGATATATGGAATATCATATATTGTTTAGTGAAAAAAAGATACAAAATACTATGTAGAGTGTGCTACGATGTTTATCAAAGAAGGAAACAAGAAGGAATATGTATTCATACTGTGTTATTTTATGCATAAGAAAAATTGGGGCAGATAAACAAGGAACTAGGCAGTGGTTAGCTAAACAGGGAACTAACTGGTGAGTGGTTAGCTGTTTGGGATGGGGGCGTGGAATTTTGGTGGGTGGAAGACAGTGGGAGAGAAAAACAAGAAGGAAACTCCCCACAAGACACCATTCATGCTTCCTCATGTCTGAACTGTGTGAATATAGCACATCTTTAACAATTTAAATATTTTGCTTGGAAATGTATTGTTTTTTTTTTTTTTAAGCCGTAAGCATCCCAGAGATTATCATAGCCATTCTGCTTACGGTGGAGTTTCAGAATCAATGCTATTACTAGCCAGTTTCACTTCTCTCCTCCACCCACTCCTAAAACATGGACTCAGGGGAAAAAAAAAAAAACTCAGAAGAAAAACGTCTCGTGATAATTTGCAATCTTGGTTTTTGTTGCTCTGCAGAATTTCAGAGTTTTAGAACACATTTAAACATGCGCTTACTTAGGAAGCCCAAACAGATCATTCTTGCAGAGGTCCAGCCCGAGGCTTGTGCTTACATAACATTCATGTAACAGCAGTGTCGAAGTAAAATTCATCTCTCCCTCCCACTGGGCTCTTCCTGAAATCCACAAGAAACATGGAAGCTAGCTAGCACTCTGGGAGGCCGAGACGGGAGGATCGATGGAGGTCAGGAGTCCGAGACCAGCCTGAGCAAGAGCGAGACCCCCGCCTCTACTAAAAAAAAAAAATGGAAATAAATTAATTGGCCAACTAAATATACATATATAGAAAAAAGTGAGCCGGGCGTGGTGGCGCACGCCTGTAGTCCCAGCTACTAGGGAGGCTGAGGCAGGAGGATCGCTTGAGCCCAGGAGTTGGAGGTTGCTGTGAGCGAGGCTGACGCCACGGCACTCACTCTAGCCCGGGCAAAAGAGTGAGACTCTGTCTCAAAAAAAAAATAATAATAATTAGCAATAAATGTAAAATTACAACTCATAAGAACTCAGAAGCAAAGATACAGGATGTCATAATATTATAGGATTGTAAGAGCATTCAAAGACGTATATGTTCTAACTGAGGGTGGCAATTCCTAAGGAAATGACCTTTGAACTGGAATTACTAACCCAGGGCTCTTGAATTGTTTAATATCACTAAACCTCAACCCCTACCTATAAAATAAGGGTAATGGACTGTTGTAAAATCTTGGCTAGATAATAAATGCAAAGAGGTTATCCCGGCACTTAATAAGTACTTAATAAATGATAACCCTTGGCTTCATTGTATACATATTATTTTTATATTTATATGCAAATACATTTTTGTTATTTATATAGATTTTATTATTTTTCTCATTGCCCCCTTGACCAGAATCCAGTTAGAGTTAAAGGATAAAAGAGACTAGAAGACTGAGAATGATAGTAATCACCACATTAGAAAGGATGGGAACGGGCCGGGCGCGGTGGCTCACGCCTGTCATCCTAGCACTCTGGGAGGCCGAGGCGGGAGGATCGCTGGAGGTCAGGAGTTTGAGACCAGCCTGAGTAAGAGCGAGACCCCGTCTCTACTAAAAATAGAAAGAAACTAATTGGCCAACTAAATATATATATATATGTATACAAAATATGAGCCGGGCGTGGTGGCGCATGCCTGTAGTCTCAGCTACTCGGGAGGAGGCTGAGGCAGGAGGATCGCTTGAGCCCAGGAGTCTGAGGTTGCTGTGAGCGAGGCTGACGCCACGGCACTCACTCTAGCCTGGGCAACAGAGTGAGACTCTGTCTCAAAAAAAATTAATTAAAAAAATAAAAGGTAAGTTTTGTACCTATGCGTGAGTTTTTTTTTTTTCCTTCTTGTAATTAGCCCATTGCATCTGACAATGGACGAATGTCAAACGACAATGGTATTTCTTCTCCCTCTCTTCCAAGCGCTCGCATGTATAGACAGTCCCCGCCTACGATGGGTCAATTTAGGATTTTTCAGCTTTGCGACGGGTTAATGAGAGTGTCAATGCACTCCCTGTTTGTGATATTTTTGACGTATGATGGGTTGATCGGGACGTGACCCCTTCAGACGCCGAGAAGCATCCCACTAGAGGGATATGGGGTAGAAGAGTCTAAAGACCAGGGGGGGGAAAAAAGTGAGACAGGAACAGAGTTTTTCCAGCCATGAGGAGGCAATAAATAGAATCAGCCTGACAAGTAGGGATCGAAGAGAGGCTTTGAAAGGGAGGTTCTCCTCCAAGCCTCTTTCTTTTTCTTTTTCTTTTTTTTTTTTTTTTTTTTTTGAGACAGAGTCACCTTGTTGCCCAGGCTAGAGTGAGTGCCATGGCATCAGCCTCGCTCACAGCAACCTCCAACTCCTGGGCTCAAGCGATCCTCCTGCCTCAGCCTCCCCCCCCCCCCAGTAGCTGGGACTACAGGCATGCGCCACCACGTCCGGCTCATTTTTTGTATATATGTTTTTAGTCGCTCTATTAATTTCTTCCTGTTTTTAGTAGAGACGGGGTCTCGCTCTTGCTCAGGCTGGTCTCGAACTCCTGACCTTGAGCGATCCTCCCGCCTCGGCCTCCCAGAGTGCTGGGATTGCAGGCGTGAGCCACCACCACGCCCGGCCTCGAAACCTCCTTCTTCAAGCCCCCTCCCCAAACAAGCAAAGAAGATGGGCAGGCAGGTGCTTTTAAAGTTGCATTCAAATTCTGACCCTTAAAACCTTCTCCCGTTCCCGGAATTTTTTTTTTTTTTTTTTTTTTTTTTTTGAGACAGAGTCTCGCTTTTTTGTCCAGGCTAGAGTGAGTGCCGTGGCGTCAGCCTAGCTCACAGCAACCTCAAACTCCTGGGCTCGAGTGATCCTCTTGTCTCAGCCTCCCGAGTAGCTGGGACTACAGGCATGTGCCACCATGCCCGGCTAATTTTTTATATATATATCAGTTGGCCAATTAGTTTCTTTCTATTTATAGTAGAGACGGGGTCTCGCTCTTGCTCAGGCTGGTTTTGAACTCCTGACCTTGAGCAATCCGCCCGCCTCGGCCTCCCAGAGAGCTAGGATGACAGGCGTGAGCCACCGCGCCCGGCCCAGAATTTTTTTTTTTTAATGTGCTTTAAAAATATGCTTTTTTTTTTTTTTTGGCCGGGCGCGGTGGCTCACGCCTGTCATCCTAGCTCTTGGGAGGCCGAGGCGGGCGGATTGCTCAAGGTCAGGAGTTCAAAACCAGCCTGAGCAAGAGCGAGACCCCGTCTCTACTATAAATAGAAAGAAATTAATTGGCCAACTGATATATATATATATATAAAAAAAAAGGTCTCTGCACCCCAAAGGAGTAAAATAAGAAAAAAAAAAAATAAAAAGTAAAAAAAAAAAAAGAAATTAGCCGGGCATGGTGGCGCATGCCTGTAGTCCCAGCTACCCGGGAGGCTGAGGCAGAAGGATCGCTTGAGCCCAGGAGTTTGAGGTTGCTGTGAGCTAGGCTGACGCCACGGCACTCACTCTAGCCTGGGCAACAAAGCGAGACTCTGTCTCAAAAAAAAAAAAAAAATATATGCTTTTTTGTGCATTGAGCAACCGTGTTATTCGCCATGCCTTGCACACGGTAGGTGGTCAGGATGAAGCATGAGGCGCGTGGAAAGCCATATGCATTTCTGCAAGACCCGGGGGAAACGGACTCCAGCTGCCTTCTCAGGAGAGAAAGAGCTTGCATTATTTGCCTGGTGTCAAGAAACAAAAGTCCCCCCTCCCCGCCACCCAGCTCCTCTGTTTAAGGTCTCCAGGAATAAGAAATCCCTTCTTGTTTATTTCTTGACCTACAACTGCCCGCCTTTCTCTGAAGTTTAGCTCCGAGCATAAAAGGAAAATAAAAATATCTCTAAACAAAAAAAAAAATTTTTTTTATTTATTTATTTTTTTTTTGCAAAAGACCTTCCTCCAATGCGGCTGGCTGCCACCTTCTTTATTTTTTATTATTATTTTTTTTTCTCTCTCTCTCTGCCTTCCTCTTCTTTTCAGCGTGACAGGCTCTCAAACGCTGCCTGACACTCCGCCACCATCACCCCGCGGATGGAAGCAATTTCCTTATTGACAGCCTCCCATTCTGGCTGTGACATCTGCCAGCACTCGCTGACACTTGAATAAGCATTAAGACATTAACAGCCCGGCACGGCACGCCTGTGAGGGCTGGAATCCTAACGCTTGGCAGCCACCACGCACAAAAGCCACATGCAAAGAGACCCCCACCCCCCACCCCCGCCCCATTCGACGTCTGGTTGCAAAAAACGTGGCCCAGCCCAGCAGTAAATGCCGGTTCCTCGCTCGGCTGCCCTGGCCTCTTTGGTGCCTCCTTAGAAGGGCCGGATGGCACATTAAAGGGAGAAATAAAGGAAAAGCGAGAAAAAAACGCCTGCTTGGGAGGCGGGGGTAAGTGAGAAGCCAATGTTAATGAAAAGACAGGGGCGCGGTGGCTCACGCCTGTAAATCTCAGCACTCTGGGAGGCCGAGGCGGGAGGATCGCTCGAGGTCAGGAGGTCGAGACCAGCCTGAGCAAGAGCGAGACCTCGTCTCTACTAAAAAAATAGAAAGAAATTAGCTGGACAACTAAAATATATGTAGAGAGAGAGAAAAAATGAGCCGGGCGTGGTGGCGCATGCCTGTAGTGCCAGCTAATCGGGAGGCTGAGGCAGGAGGATCACTTGAGCCCAGGAGTCTGAGGTTGCTGTGAGCGAGGCTGACGCCATGGCACTCATTCTAGCCCGGGCAACAGAGTGAGACTCTGTCTCAAAAAAAAATCAAAACAAGACAGGGCCAGCTGGGCAAGGTGTCTCACGCCTGTAATCCTAGCACTCTGGGAGGCCGAGGTGGGAGGATTGCTCAAGGTCCGGAGTTCGAAACCAGCCTGAGCAAGAGCGAGACCCCGTCTCTACTATAAATAGAAAGAAATTAATTGGCCAACTAATATATATAGAAAAAATGAGCCGGGCATGGTGGCGCATGCCTGTAGTCCCAGCTACTCAGGAGGCTGAGGCAGGAGGATCGCTTGAGCCCAGGAGTTTGAGGTTGCTGTGAGCGAGGCTGACGCCACAGCACTCACTCTAGCCTGGGCAACAGAGTGAGATTCTGTCTCAAAATGAATAAATAAATAAATAAAATAAAAAATAAAAAGACAGGTCTTGGCTCACTGGGATGAGTTCACATTTTAAAGGGACTGACTTAGAAGAAGCAGCCAAGTCAGGCGTCCGCCGTGTAGATGCAGAACGATTCGCATCACACGTTTGTCTGATAACATCAGACCCTTCCCGAGGCATTAGCTGTCACATGCCACATCTTGGTGCCGTGGAGTTTTGAAAGCCAATTTCTGGGATCCACGTACAGAAAACCATTCGGAAAGAGCAGCAAGAGGAGTCTTTTATGCTCGAAATGAAATCGTTAAGCGAGTCAGAGAGCCGCCTCCGTTCTGTTCATTTTTTTTTTTTTCTTTGGAGACAGAATCTCGCTCTGTCACCCGGGCCAGAGTGAGTGCCGTGGCGTCAGCCTCGCTCACAGCAACCTCAGACTCCTGGGCTCAAGCGATCCTCCTGCCTCAGCCTCCCGAGTAGCTGGGACTACAGGCATGCGCCACCACGCCCGGCTAATTTTTTCTATATATTTTTAGTTGTCCAGCTAATTTCTTCCTTCCCTCCCTTCCTTCCTTCCTTCCTTCCTTCCTTCCTTCCTTCCTTCCTTCCTTCCTTCCTTCCTTCCTTCCTTCCTTCCTTCCTTCCTTCCTTCCCTTCTTCCTTTCTTTTTTTTTGAGACAGAGTCTCACTCTGTCACCCGGGCCAGAGTGAGTGCCGTGGCGTCAGCCTCGCTCACAGCAACCTCAGACTCCTGGGCTCAAGCGATCCTCCTGCCTCAGCCTCCCCCCGAGTAGCTGGGACTACAGGCATGCGCCACCACGCCCGGCTCATTTTTTTCTATATATATATATTAGTTGGCCAATTAATTTCTCAGGCGGCTGCCGGAACCTTCCATGTCAGTAAACAAAGAAGTGTCACTTCTCCTGGCAACAAAACCGGGTGATTTGGGCTCCTCTCTCCTTTTCCTCTTTTCAGAGGGTTTATGTTGGGTTTTCCTGGTGAGGGCATTTTGACAGCCTCCTGCAGCCCCAGTAGGGTGTTTTTTTTTTTTTTTTCCACTTCCTAAAATTAAGTTAGGTCACCAACCTCTTATCGGAGAACAAAGCGATTTCCTAGAAAAGGGAACACCATGCTTTTGCAGGGGTTTTGGACAGTCTCTGGCTGACTTAAAGGATTTAAAATAAAAAGCAGAGTGCCGAATGAAAGACCAAAGTGCCAAAGCCCAGGGTTCCAAGCCCTTTCGCTGCCTTCTGCCGTCCGTTGGCCAGGGATGACCTCGGCAGCCACTCGCGTCTCTCTGTGTAATGGAATAATACAGCATCTCCAAGTGCCCACCTGGCACGAGCTGATGTCTGGTCCCTGTGACGCCATCAGACTTAATTCACACGGTTGTTCTTTTTTTTTTTTTTGCAGGCTATATGGGGCAGTTCCCTTAATTTGCAGAGCAGGGGAAATGCATTAAGGAAGGTAAATGTTTATGGGGTGGGGGAAAAGCCCGGCCCACAGGAACATCCTGAATCGCTAATAAATGTTGATCCTGAAGGAGGGGGATAAAAGAAAGATCATCGATTTATAGTCATTTCACAAAACAAGCACTGTTTGGGTCTGCCGGAAGAAGAGGTGGTCTTGTCTTTTTCCTGCCCACGCATTGGAGATTTTTCTTTTTTTTTCTTTTTTTTTTTCCCCCCCTAAGGCTGATTCGTATGACTGCTGTAAATTTTTTGTTTGTTTGTTTGTTTTCTGAGACAGATTCTCGCTCTGTCGCCCGGGCTAGAGTGAGTGCCGTGGCGTCAGCCTCGCTCACAGCAACCTCCAACTCCTGGGCTCAAGCGATCCTCCTGCCTCAGCCTCCTCCCGAGTAGCTGGGGCTACAGGCACGTGCCACTATGCCCAGCTAATTTTTTTAATACATATATATTTTTAATATATAATACATATTTTTATATATGAAATATATTTTTTAATATATGTAATATATATTTTTATATATAAAATATATATTTTAATATATAATATATTTATATATTAATTATAATATGTTATAATATATTAATATATATTAATTTTATATAACATAATAATAATTTTATATAATATAATAATAATTAGTATATATTAATTTCTTTCTATTTTTTAATAGAGACAGAGTCTCGATCCTGCTCAGGCTGGGTTTTGAAATCCTGACCTCGAGCGATCCTCCTGCCTCCTCCATTGGAGATTTTTCTGCTTCAGCTAAAAAGAGCTGATCCCTGACATGTTCCTCCCAGGTCTATGGAAATGTATTCATGGGGTGGCTGAGATCCTCAGCATCTTACATGGGGGGCTGTCAAGCAGAGTACGAGGACCAAGGCTGGCCCATGGATTGGTTCCAAAAAGTGATGGGCTCTTCCTCCCATCTCTTGGGATGGCAGATGCCTCTGTCCTCATGCCTGTCCCCTTGATGGGGTTGACGGGGTCCAGCCCCTCCCCAACCCCCCAATGCCCTTTTCATTTCTCCACATTCCCACCACCACCACCAGCCTTCCTCACGCCTGGCCCACTCTTGTGAGCAGTGCTGGTTCCAAGACTGGCTTCCGTCAAGACACGATCTAGGCCGGGCACGGTGGCCCACGCCTGTCATCCCAGCACTCTGGGAGGCCGAGGCGGGAGGATGGCTCGAGGTCAGGAGTTCGAGACCAGCCTGAGCAAGAGCGAGACCCCCGTCTCTACTATATATAGAAATAAATTAATTGGAAAACTAATATATATAGAAAGAAAAAATTAGCCGGGCGTGGTGGCGCATGCCTGCAGTCCCAGCTACTCGGGAGGAGGCTGAGGCAGGAGGATCGCTTGAGCCCAGGAGTCTGAGGTTGCTGTGAGCGAGGCTGACGCCACAGCACTCACTCTAGCCCGGGCAACAGAGCGAGACTATGTCTCAAAAAAAAAAAATCACCTTTAAAAAACAAAAGACAATCTATGTAAGAGCACTTGCATCAAGCTAAGTCCCTTAAAAGTTACTTCCCTCACTTTGAAAACACATTTTCCCTCGCACATGGAGATTCTATGATTGTCAAAACGTAGCAAAGCACACCCCCAGGCCCCCGGCTGAAAGAACGGGTCATGGAGGTGCCCTGCTTGGATGTCCCTTCCAGGGAGCCGATAGTTGCAAGCAGCGATGATTGACAGTCTGGGGACTTGCAGTTGCGACAGGATTCACTCCCAGACCACACTTGCCAGGCTGCCCACGACTCGGTGCAGTTGGTGGGTGCAAGACACCACCGGGCCATGCCTGTCCCCCACACGGGGGTTTCCTCCATGGGCACCTCTGTATCGGGGACTTCCCACAGGGCTGGCCACCACTCTCTCTTGGAACTTCTGTGTAAAAAAACTCTTCCTGCCCCGTCCTTCCTTCCTGCTCACCCTTCACGGGCCTCAGAACCGAATCCTGGGCTGCGGGCTCCTCTCACCTCCCCCTGCTCCTTTTCGTTTTGTTTCTTTGTCCCTCACGGGCTCTTCTCTCAGTAAATCTCTTGCACATCTCGTTCCATTTGGAGTCTGCCTCTTGCAGAAGCAGGGGCAGGACGCTACTGGAAGTTTGCATGCCTGGCCCTCTGCACTTGCCGGGGTTCAGAGAAATGGAAGCAATGAGAAACACACACATGGAATAAGGAATTGGATCGTGCAATTATGGAAGCTGAACAGGCCCCAGGTCTGCATCCAGCAAGCTACCGTGTTTCCCGGAAAATAAGACAGGGTCCTCTCTTTATTTTTCCTCAAGAAGACACCCTAGGGCTCATTTTCAGGGGATGTGTTATTATTTTTTTTAAGTACAGTACAACCATCTGCATTGATTCAAATAGAGTGAAGTCGTCTTCTTCTGGAACATCATCCTCACTCTCCAGACCCCGAATCCCATCCTGAATGTCTTGCGACTCTGTTTCCTTTAGAGCCACCGGCCCCGATCTCTCCTGTGGAGCACTAGAGCTCTCACGGGGCGGATGAGAAGGGCTGCTCGTGTTCTTTCCCGCTCCTCGACGACACGCACGGGTTGTGCAGATGCGCTGCGCAGCCACGCCCCTCAACCGGGGCTGATTTGCATAGCCACGCCCATCACCAGGGCTTATTTTCATAGCCACGCCCACTGCCAGGGCTGATTTCATAGCCATGCCCACCACCAGGGCTGATTTTCATAGCCACGCCCATCACTAGGGCTGATTGTCATAGCCACGCCCATCACTAGGGCTGATTTTCATAGCCATGCCCATCACTAGGGCCGATTTTCATAGTCACGCCCATCACTAGGGCTTATTTTCATAGCCACGCCCACCACCAGGGCTGATTTTCATAGCCACGCCCATCACGAGGGCTGATTGTCATAGCCACGCCCATCACTAGGGCTGATTTTCATAGCCATGCCCATCACTAGGGCCGATTTTCATAGCCACGCCCATCACTAGGGCTGATTGTCATAGCCACGCCCATCACTAGGGCTGATTGTCATAGCCACGCCCATCACTAGGGCTGATTTTTGGGGTAGGGCTTCTATTGTGCACATGCTCAGACATCCTGCTGCCAGGGCTTATTGCATGAGTAGGGCTTATTTTGGGGGAAACACGGTAATACATTCATTCTTATATCCTAAACATGTAGGAGGAATGCAACACATTCTATTTATTGAATTCACACTATGCACCACGCACAAAGTGTTAAAGGTATAGCAGTGAGCCAAACAGCCAGATATTTGGCCCCAGAGAGCTTATGTTTAGGTGGAGAGGGATAAACAAAGAATAAAGCATCATCGAATATATGATATAAGGAAGCAGGGGTAAATGTGGCAAGGTCAGAATAAATCGTGGCCAAAAGACAGAGAAGAGGTAGAGAAAGGTCGTTTGACGCAGGAGCTCAGAGAAGGCTTGGACGGGCTACTAAACAGGTGGAAGAATTTATGAATGAAGCTATCAGGGAAGATGGGTGAGTTTGTTGGTACAAGCTGGAGTTTGGTGCACAGAGCAAAAGGAAGGCCTCCTATCCCTACCCCCCAGCCCCCAGGGATTTACCTCAATTAAATTGTCATCTCTCCCAGCCCTGGCTTGTATCATGTTCTTCTCTGCCTCCTATATTCCGATTTTCACAGCGTTTTTTTTTTTTTTACCGAGTGGGCATAGAGTGCCTTGTCTTAAGGGACTTTGTCACTGGAGTAAGTTTTTTTTTTTGTTTTTTTTTTTTTGAGACAGAGTCTCACTCTGTTGCCCGGGCTAGAGTGAGTGCCGTGGCGTCAGCCTCGCTCACAGCAACCTCAGACTCCTGGGCTCAAGCGATCCTCCTGCCTCAGCCTCCTCCCGAGTACCTGGGACTACAGGCATGCGCCACCATGCCCTAATCTTTTTTTTCTCTATATAGTTTTAGTTGGCCAATTAATTTCTTTCTATTTATAGTAGAGACGGGGTCTCGCTCTTGCTCAGGTTAGTCTCGAACTCCTGACCTCGAGCGATCCTCCTGCCTCGGCCTCCCAGAGTGCTGGGATGACAGGCGTGAGCCACCCCGAGCCCGGCCTTGGAGTAAGTTTTGAGTCAACTTTATTACTGCCCTGAGCTTCTCCAGCACGAGGGCATGTCCGGGCCAGCTCCTGTTTCTGGAGAAATTCTCCTAAAAGTGGCACTTAGAAGAACCTTTCCATTGTATCCGGATTAGCTTCACAGTGACAAAGAATGCTCCAGAGAAGAGCCGATCGGAGGTGATCGGTGGCCGAAAGGTATTAAGCAACCCGTCTCTTAGTGAACTTGTGCCACTCCATGCCTGAATTCAGTGCAGAGGAAGAAAAGAAACTGTATTTCGACATCAAAAGCCACAGGTGCATGGGAAAGCCCCAGTTTTGATTGACAGTGTCTCCCACACACCCTAAAACCAGCAACTGTAAATTTGGAGCCTTTGCCAAGCCCGAGCGATTTCTAGAGCATGTGACAATCCGGATAGACATGTCTCATTTATCCACAGACTCGGTCTCCCAAGGGGAAATGCGCTGTGACATCATTTTGATGGGGAACAAGCACACCGAGACGGAATGACCTTCTTTTGTAGGACTGCAGTAACGGGAACAGAGCACTCATGGAGGAGAAGAACTATGGGGCATCTCGAAGGAACATTTTCGGTGCCTTTAACACATACAGGGATTTGTTCAGAATTCGCTAGGGGGTGGGGGGGGGTTGAAATTATTGAGACCCCCCTCTTCCCAGGGTATCTGAGTGCTCTGCAGACATACTGTGTTTCCCTGAAAATAAGACCCACCCATACAATAAGCCCCATAGCAGGATGTCTAAGCAGGTGCGGAATAGAAGCCCTACCCCGAATCAGCCCTAGTGATGGGCGTGGCTATGAAAATCAGCCCTGGTGATGGGCATGGCTATGAAAATCAGCCCTACTGATGGGCGTGGCTATGAAAATCAGCCCTAGTGGTGGGCGTGGCTATGAAAATCAGCCCTGGTGGGGGCGTGGCTATGAAAATCAGCCCTGGTGATGGGCGTGGCTATGAAAATCAGCCCTGGTGATGGGCGTGGCTATGAAAATCAGCCCTAGTGACGGGCGTGGCTGCGCAGCGCATCTGCACAACCCATGCGTGTCCTCGCGGAGCGGGAAAGAACACGAGCAGCCCTTCTCATCCGCCCCGTGAGAGCTCTAGTGCTCGACAGGAGAGATCGGGGCCGGTGGCCCTAAAGGAAACAGAGTCGCAAGACATTCAGGATGGGATTCGGGGTCTGGAGAGTGAGGATGAGGTTCCAGAAGAAGACGACTTCACTCTATTTGAATCAATGCAGATGGTTGTACCGTACTTAAAAAAAAATAACACATCCCCTGAAAATCAGCCCTAGGGTGTCTTCTGGAGGAAAAATAAATAGAAGACCCTGTATTATTTTCGGGGAAACACCGTAGTTTCAGCAAATAATTGCTCAAAATATAACTATCCAAACAGTCCTGGGCAAACACTGTAACTGAAGTCTGATTCAATTTCTAAACTGGCAACTGTAGTGACGTGTAACACAAATTAATTCAGTATTCTGCTGATTTTTCCATATTTCCAACACTGAGTAGTAAACAGATTCTATAAATAGATGTGGCCTCAAGATGTTTTTGTTTCTATCCATTCTAGGAGCTGTAAGATTTATTTATGTATTTATTTTTGAGAAACAGTCTCACTCTGTCGCCCGGGCTAGAGTGAGTGCCGTGGCATCAGCCTCGCTCACAGCAACCTCAGACTCCTGGGCTCAAGCGATCCTCCTGCCTCAGCCTCCTGAGTAGCTGGGACTACAGGCATGCGCCACCACGCCCGGCTAATTTTTTTTAATATATATTTTCAGTTGGCCAATTAATTTCTTTCTATTTTTAGTAGAGAGGATGGGGTCTCACTCTTGCTCAGGCTGGTTTCCAACTCCTGACCTCCGTGAGCAATCCTCCCGCCTCGGCCTCCCAGAGTGCTAGGATTATAGGCGTGAGCCACCGCGCCCGGCCCACTTTCTTTTCCCATTGTGAAAATGTGGGATTCTCCAAGGGCCTCCTGTAGCCATGAGTATGATCTAGAAAGTTCTACGGAATCATGTCCATATATCATCTTGCAGAAAGGGCCTGGGCTTTTCAGACTAAGTGCACTTTATACATACAAATCATGATCACTTTGGGGTTGATTAGAAAAGGACAGGTATTTTGCAGTCCTGGCAGTGCCTGTGTGTCTGCCTGTGGCAACTGATTAGCCAGTTCAAATTAACAGCATGGAATTAAAACTAGCCTGGGGGTAGAAGAAAGGTAAATGGTTTTCCTGTGTAAGGAATG
Source organism: Microcebus murinus (assembly GCF_040939455.1). Taxonomy (NCBI): domain Eukaryota; kingdom Metazoa; phylum Chordata; class Mammalia; order Primates; family Cheirogaleidae; genus Microcebus; species Microcebus murinus. The sequence continues at coordinate 14,712,027 of NC_134132.1, read as the reverse complement.
CTTCAGCCTCCTCAAAAATCCCCATTCACTCCCCTCCTTCTTCCTCTTCCTCTTATTACCTTGTTTCCCAGAAAATAAGCCCTACCCATACAATAAGCCCCAGCAGGATGTCTAAGCACGTGCCCAATGGAAGCCCTACCCCGAAAATCAGCCCTAGTGATGGGCGTGGTTATGAAAATCAGCCCTGGTGATGGGCGTGGCTATGAAAATAAGTCCTGGTGGTGGGTGTGGCTATGAAAGCAGCCCTGGTGGTGGGCGTGACTATGAAAATCAGTCCCAGTGGTGGGCGTGGCTATGAAAATCAGCCCTGGTGATGGGCGTGGCCGTGAAAATCAGTCCTAGTGATGGGCGTGGCTATGCAAATCAGCCCTAGTGGTGGGCGTGGCTATGAAAATCAGCCCTAGTGGTGGGCGTGGCTATGAAAATCAGCCCTAGTGATGGGCGTGGCTGCGCAGCGCATCTGCACAACCCATGCGCGTCGTCACGGAGCGGGAAAGAACAGGAGCAGCCCTTGTCATCCGACCCGTGAGAGCTCTAGTGCTTGACAGGAGAGATCGGGGCCGGTGGCTCTAAAGGAAACAGAGTCACAAGACATCCAGGATGGGATTCGGGGTCTGGGGAGTGAGGATGATGTTCCAGAAGAAGACGACTTCACTCTATTTGAATCAACGTAGATGGTTGTACCGTACTTAAAAAGAATAACACATCCCCAGAAAGTAAGCCCTAGGCTATCTTCTTGAGGAAAATTAAATACAAGACCCTGTCTTATTTTCGGGGAAACACGGTACTTCGTAGTGTTGTTGTGTGGATCAAATGAGATAATCTAAGTAAAGAGCTTAGATCTGAGAGTATTGCTTTTATTAAAGCTTATCTTGGATAAAGATGTAAGCAAATTCATCTTATATTGAAGAATTTTCAAATGAAGGTTAGAGCGAGGTTTTAATGAATTTGGTGATCGTAAGGGCTAGAGTCCTCTTAGGACTCCATGATCGTGAAGTTTTATTCTGCTTTTGTCTGCCTGGGCTAGGAATCTCCCGTCCTTGGGCATTGATTTTTTTTTTCCTCCTTTAAATAACATTAGGGGCCTGGCACGGTGGCTCACGCCTGCAATCCTAGCACTCTGGCATGCCGAGGTGGGAAGATCGCTTGAGGTCAGGAGTTTGAGACCAGCCTCTCGCAAGAGCGAGACCCCCTGTCTCTACTAAAAAAATAGAAAGAAATTAATTGGCCAACGGAAATATACAGAGAAAAAATGAGCCAGGCATGGTGGCGCATGCCTGTAGTCTCAGCTACTTGGGGAGGAGGCTGAGGCAGGAGGATCGCTTGAGCCCAGGAGTTGGAGGTTGCTGTGAGCTTAGGCTGATGCCATGGCACTCTAGCCTGGATAACCGAGCAAGATTCTGTCTCAAAAAAAAAAAAGAAAGAAAGAAAGAAAAAAAAGAATAACGTTGAGATGCTGGCTTTAGGTATGTGTGGTTGCAACATACAGCCCCGGTTTTGCTACCTTGCATTTCTGAAAATCGCCTCCCTGGCATTTGAAAGAACGTGTTATTTGAAAGAACGACTGAAGCAGAAAGGAGATCAAGCAACAACAAGAGGGCTTCCTTTTTAAGCCCATTATTAGTTGGCAAGCTGAAAAATCTGCTTGCATCCATTGGAGTTTCCAAAGTAAGAACTGGCTTCTGCTGGGAGAGTCAGTAGCTACGACTTAAAAGTCTCAAGCACATTTTCCCCAAGCACTTCCTTATTTTTCCAACAAGGGTTTCACGTGCCTTTTTAATAGGCGACATGTGTAACCCGTGGAGTTTGGTGTACGCCTGGTTTATACCGTCATTAAAGTTTAAACAGACAGACACTTTGTGGAAAGACTGGCTTCTAATTATGATTATTACGCCCGTCCCCCATTCCCAGGTTTTTGTTTTGTTTTGTTTTTGTTTTAATAGCATTATTCGGACTGAGTTCTTGACGCACATTTGGGGAAATTTTCTTTCTTTTTTTTTTTTTTCCCTACTCCGAGTTACCAACTGAAAGAAATTTCTAAAATCATAAATGCATGTGCAATGCTCACACCCCAATTGAACTTGCATACTTTAAAGAACAAGAAGATGTAAAAGTTTTAAATGTCATTTTGATATGTGATACTTGTAGTGATTGCAATGTGTAAGTGATCCTTCATGGTGATTCTAAAAGATAAATTGCGTATTATCATAATATATGCTTCATACAAGTGAATAACTAATTCTCCAATGAGTTTATCTTTTTTTTTTTTTAATGTACCTAAAAAAAGTAGCATCTCTTGGGCTAGAAAAATCCTTAAGCTATGATTTTCAAGGACTTTCTCTGTCAATACTTAATAATATTTCAGATCTACAGACAGATTTCCAAATGGCAGGTTAAAAAATTGTACAGGCTGAATATTTCTTGAAATACTTGGGACCAGAAATGTTTCCCACTTCAGATTTTTTTAAAAAAAAATTTTGGAGTGTTTGCATATACATAATGAGACATCTTGAAGATGGAACCAAAGTCTAAGCACAGAATTCATTTATGTTTCACATATACCTTATAGACATAGCCGGAAGGCAATTTTATACAATATTTTAAATAATTTTGCGCATGAAACAAACTTATGACTGCATTTTGACTGTGTGACCTGCCTCATGAGGTCGGGGGTGGAATTTTCCACTTGTGACATTAATGTTGGCACTCAAAAACTTCGGGATTTTGGAGCATTTCTGATTTTGGCTTTTTGGATTAAGGCTGCTCAAGGTATCCATGCAATATAATCACAACTGGGTTTTTGTCTTGTTTTTTTTAAAAAAGCAGCAAAACTCATGGTGTAAAAAGACAAAAGGCAAGTCACCAAACTCTTATCAGTAGTTAGGTATGAGAGATGAGAATAAAAGAAAGGTTTTAAAACAATCCTAACCCATCCTCCGGGATTCCTGGTCCCTTTTTTATACCTGTCTTTTGGAATATGAGGGACAGGGCTCTGGGTTTGAATCCTGGCTACGTCACTAACTATCGTATTTACCTTGCCCAGGTACAAAAATCTCTGTGTGCTCCAGCTCAATCATTTGTAGAAAAGGGATCATAATAACTCTTGCCTCACAGAGTTGTTGTGAGATTTAATGAGCTGATGCATTTACATTGCTTGGAACAGTGGCAGATCCATTTTCTGCAGGTAAATCTTCTTTAGAAAAAAAAAAAAAGAACAGTGGCAGGAACTTACTTGGAACAAATCGGTGAGCGCTATTATTTGGTTATTGATAATTAATCTGCTTGCAATCCCATCTCTCCTGTTGGAATGGCACCTCCTAAGGGTAGTGATCACCTATGTCATTTGTCTTCTATATCCCTGGACCATATCTAGCGAATAAGAGGTACTCAGTAAAGAGTTGTGAAAATATGAATGAATGGCCGGGCGCGGTGGCTCACGCCTGTCATCCTACCTCTCTGGGAGGCCGAGGCGGGAGGATCGCTCTCGAGGTCAGGAGTTCGAAACCAGCCTGAGCAAGAGCGAGACCCTGTCTCTACCAAAAATAGAAACTAATTCGAGGGGGGCATGGACAATATATGTAACCTTAACACTTGTACCCCCATAATATGCTAAAATAAAAAATAAATAAAAAAATAGAAACTAATTGGCCAACTAAAAATATATATAGAAAAAATTAGCCGGGCATGTTGGTGCACACCTGTAGTCCCAGCTACTACTCGGGAGGCTGAGGCAGGAGGATCGCTTGAGCCCAGGAGATTGAGGTTGCTGTGAGCGAGGCTGACGCCACGGCACTCACTCTAGCCTGGGCAACACAGTGAGACTCTGTCTCAAAAAAAAAAAAGAAAAAGAACAAATAGTTTTCTGGGAAGACCACGAGTAGGCACAAGCGACTGGCCCTGCACCTTCCTAGAGAACGAGTTTGATCTTCCGAATTTCCTCCACTCTTCACTTTTCTTTGATTTTTAAAAGGAATGGCATTTCACAAAAGCCTGACACGTGGAAGGCCCATTCGAAATTTCTTGTAAGGAAACAGAAAGGATCGTATTCGATGAACGTTCGATCCACATACAGGCGTTGCTACTACTTGTCTTTCTTTACAAAGTCGTCGCTCGGAAGTAGTCTTCTCAGCTTCCTCTGTCCGGGTTTCGGTGCCGATTCTTCCTATTTCCTTCCTGCAGGGGCCATAAAAATATTAAACGCATACACACCACACACACGCTGCACCTGTGCCTTCCTGTGTTTGAGTAAAGATGATAAGATTTTTTTTATTCTATTTTTTTTTTATCTTTATAATTTTACTTTCTTCGTCTTTTTTTTTTTTTTTTTTTACACAAACCTAGTGGGACTATTTGGATCTTGAAGATAAGATTTTTTTTTGTATCCCTTTTTTAAGATGGGGCATCCAGGAGGAAGAGTGAATAAGTCGTCCTTACAGATCTTCAAAGGGCTGTACCCTGGCATTCCTAACTGCCCTTTATTAGCCCATTAAGGGTCATTACTTTATTAAAGGAACCTATTAAAATACCCAGGGGATGAGGTAAAAGAAATGGGATGGCTGGAATTAGCAAGTACCAAGTAAATACAGAGCAATGTAGGGAATTCAGTGCTGGTAAGAAGGGTGAGGATCACACATGTCAATTATTAGACATCGTATAAAAATACTGCCGAATATCTATGCAATGCCTAATACCGTGTTTCCCCGAAAATAAGACAGGGTCTCATATTTATTTTTCCTCCAGAAGACACCGTAAGGCTCATTTTCAGGGGATGTGTTATTATTTTTTAAGTGCGGTACAATCATCAGCATTGATTCAAACAGAGCGAAGTCCTCTTCTTCTGGAACATCATCCTCACTCTCCAGACCCCGAATCCCATCCTGAATGTCTCGCGACTCTGTTTCCTTTAGAGCCACCGGCCCCGATCTCTCCTGTCGAGCACTAGAGCTCTCACGGGGCGGATGAGAAGGGCTGCTCGTGTTCTTTCCTGCTCCGAGACGACACGCTTGGGTTGTGCAGATGCGCTGCGCAGCCACGCCCGTCACTAGGGCTGATTTTCATAGCCACGCCCATCACTAGGGCTGATTTTCATAGCCACGCCCATCACTAGGGCTGATTTTCATAGCCACGCCCGTCACTAGGGCTGATTTTCATAGCCACGCCCATCACTGGGGCTGATTTTCATAGCCACGCCCATCACTAGGGCTGATTTTCATAGCCACGCCCCTCACCAGGGCTGATTTTCATAGCCACGCCCATCACTAGGGCTGATTTTCATAGCCACGCCCATCACCAGGGCTGATTTTCAGGGTAGGGCTTCTATTGTGCACATGCTTAGATATCCTGCCAGGGCTTGTTTTATGGATAGGGCTTATTTTCAGGGCAACCCGGTAATTTACAAAGTGCTCTCACCTAAAAGAGGAGACTAAAAAGAGGGAGCTGAGAAATGTAGTGAGTTAGTGGAGAGAGAGAGAGGGAAGCGCTTCAAGACACCAACACACGTGGTCTTCGGACCTTAAAATTGCCTTGTTTTAGTTTTAAGTCAGATGGGGATAGTAGAAATCATGGGGACTTACAGAGATACCTCGATACGCCCTCAATTATTTTGAAATGTACAACAGGTGAGTCAATGATCAGCCTTAACGTTTTGTGAACTTTGACACCATCGCTCTTGCTTGCTATTATTATGGGGGGAAGAAAAACCACTTCTTCTGATAATTCAGAATTTTTAAACATTTTTAGTTATTACAGGTACATAATAGTAGTGTATATTTTAGGGTACATGTGATGTTTTGAAACAGGCATCCGATGTGTGCTAATCCAATCCAGGTAACTGGGGTATCCGTCACTTCAGGCATTTATCGTTTCTTAGTGTTAGGAACGTTCCAGTCGAATTCTTTTTTTTTTTTTTTTTTTTTTTTTGAGACAGAGTCTGGCTTTGTCACCCGGGCTAGAGTGCCATGGCATCAGCCTCGCTCACAGCAACCTCCAACTCCTGGGCTAAAGCGATCCTCCTGCTTCAGCCTCCCGAGTAGCTGGGACTATAGGCATGCGCCACCATGCCCAGCTGATTTTTTTTATATATATTTTTTAGTTGGCCAATTCATTTCTTTCTATTTTTTTTTTTTTTTTTAGTAGAGACGGGGGGGTGGGGGTCTCGCTCTTGCTCAGGCTGGTCTCGAACTCCTGACCTCGAGCAATCCTCCAGCCTCGGCCTCCCAGAGTGCTGGGATGACAGGCGTGAGCCACCCCCGCGCCCAGCCTGGAAAAATGCATTATTTCTGAGCACTGATCCTAGGCGGGCTCTGACTCACTCAGTCGACTGGACCGGGAAGCAGAGACGTATTTCTGATCGGAAGACGCAGGCCACCGTAAACTCCGTGACAGCCTGTCTATCAAACCACAGACCAGAACTCGGCCCAGGTCCCACAGGGTGCAAAATATGATTCTTCGTGAAACTTTAAAAGAAGGAAAGTGTGAAAGTCTGAGAGCCCAGACTGTTCTCCCTCTCCCAGGCCATTATGTACGTTTTACTGCAGTTTCTCTTTGCTTTATTATTTTTTTTTTTCAATGATGCATTTAGCTGCAGCATGGAGGGAGAAAGCCCATTCCAGAGAACGGGGTCATTATCCACACACAAAAAGGCCATTTAGTGACAGAACAGCTCAGTCAGTTCAAGCCACGACTGTTGGAGTCTGGACCCATTAAAAAAAAAAAAAGGGTTGGCTGTTTAAGTGGGAACAAGAAACAAAATGCAATAATTAGGACTAGCCGGGCACCCTCCCTCCTGCAGGGAAAGCCGTCTGGGATCATAAACTAATTCCCTGCAAGTCCTAAGCTCAGGGGGGAAAAAGCAAATCACCAACCCTAAATGACAGTTCAGTTGTTAACCTTTACCCTGGAGCCTGGGTTTTCTTTTTCTTTCCTTTTTTTTTTTTTTTTTCTTTTTTCTTTTTTTTTTTTTTGGTATGTTTTTAATAGATGTCACTTGTATATAAGGCTGGACTGTTCTTTTTCTAGTTCACCACCACTGACAGTTTCAGATCCCTGTTGTGTGTGTGCAAAAACGAAAAAAAAAAAAAAAAGAAAAAAAAAACCATGAAAAAAATAGATATCCTGAAATTAACAGTGGTTGCCTTTAATGATGAAATGTGTGGAAGAATTTTGGAAATTAATTCCTCTCCGCCTTCACCCACGGATTCCTGATCGCTCTTTTATTAACGCGTAATATAAAAGGGAGGGGAAAAGACACACGAAATTTTTCAGATGAAATTTTCTGCCGTGTTTGACTTCAAGAAGGAAAAGAAAAAAACAATTAGACTTACAACAGGAACAGTCACAAAAAGAGTAAGGAGGTGCAATGCTCGGAGAAGTTATCATGATGCTATATTTCATGAAGGTATAAGACCGGATGTGGGCCGGGCGCGGTGGCTCACGCCTGTCATCCCAGCACTCTGGGAGGCCGAGGCAGGAGGATCGCTCGAGGTCAGGAGTTCGAGACCAGCCTGAGCAAGAGCGAGACCCCATCTCTTCTAAAAAAAAAAAAAATAGAAACGAATTAATTGGCCAACTAAAAATAAATAGAAAAAATTAGCCAGGCATGGTGTCGCATGCCTGTAGTCCCAGCTACTCGGGAGGAGGCTGAGGCAGGAGGATCGCTTGAGCCCAGGAGTTGGAGGTTGCTGTGAGCTAGGCTGACGCCACGGCACTCACTCTAGCCTGGGCAACAAAGTGAGACTCTGTCTCAAAAAATAAAATAAAATAAAATAAAATAAAATAAAATAAAATAAAATAAAATAAAATAAAATAAAATAAAATAAAATAAAATAAAGTGTTTGCCTTTGGAAATGGCGATTGGAAGGCACAATAAAAAGTCATCTCTCTGCTTAAAATGAGTTCAGCATATGCAACGTGGCCCTACAAAATTAACAGATAAATGCGGTCAACGTGTGCACAGCTCTGCCTGTAGTCAGGCGTTGGAAAATTAAATGCATCCGTCCTTTTGTCAAGTGTGTTCTGAGCGCCGTGTTGGGGCCCGTGGTCTGGTGGTGACAAAACCAGATGTGATTCGCACACTCATGGCAAAGACGTATTGACACTTTAATTAATCGGTGTATTATTTATCTTGTAACGAGTGCGTTGGGAAATGACTGGGAAGTAGGGAAGTGCATCGCTACAGCGTTGCCTGACCTACTTTTGGGAGCGAGAAAAAGCCCCCGCTAGAAAGTGATGTTTGCGCTGAGATTTGGGGGGTTGAGTCGGTGTGAGCTAGGAAACGAGAAAGATTCTTGCAGGCAGAGGTGGAAGGAAGCATGCGATATCTGGAGACCCGAAAGGTCAGTGGGTTACGGAGGGAGGAATTGTTGTTCAATCCTTCGGGATCTAGCAGAAAACAGAGGGGCCCCTCAAACGGGGCAATCGGGGGTGGTTTAAATAAATGCCACACCAGGCCGGGCGCGGTGGCTCACGCTTGTCATCCTGGCACTCTGGGAGGCCGAGGCGGGAGGATCGCTCAAGGTCAGGAGTTCGAGACCAGCCTGAGCAAGAGCGAGATCCTGGTCTCTACTATAAATAGAAAGAAATTAATTGGACAACTAAAAAATATATAGAGAAAAAAATGAGCCGGGAGCGGTGGTGCACGCCTGTAGTCCCAGCTACTCGGGAGGAGGCTGAGGCAGGAGGATCGCTTGAGCCCAGGAGGTGGAGGTTGCTGTGAGCGAGGCTGACACCATTAGCACTCTGGCTCGGGCAACAGAGAGAGACTCTGTCTCAAAAAATAGAATAGAATAGAATAGAATAGAATAGAATAGAATAGAATAGAATAGAATAGAATAAAATAAAATAAAATAAAATAAAATAAAAGCCACACGGCAGTGTTCAGATACTCTCTCATCTCCTGCCTTTCTTTGATCGAAGAAGGAACTGGCAGTCAGAAGGTCTAGGATGCAGCCTTCGGTGCATTCTAGAAAGGCCGGCTCCCGGGGCAAACGGCAAGGTGGGGAAGGACAGACAGGGTCTGCAGGGGCAGACGGAAAATACCACGCAGGGCATGAACCGGATCAGACCAGATCTTTACCGGCCAAGGGCGGGATTCAGGCATTGGTTTTTCCAAGCGACAGAAAGCAAGGGCACGCCTCGATCAGACCCCGAGCCTCTGAAGGAATACCTGCTCTTGCAGGTGAGCAGATGGGAGCCATTTGCGGGGGATGCAGGGACCCCGGCAGGTGGACCCAAGGGAGAAAGGAAAGCGGCAGCACGCACTCACCTGGCGGTTCTAGAAGGCGGGGAAGGGGTGGGAGGCCTTAGAGGGTCTGCAAATGGAACGTGTGAAAGAGGGGGAAAGAATGCTAGGCTTGGGGGTGGGTGAGCAGATGCATGGTGCAGCCACTCCCTGAAGAAGAACCGGCTCTGGGAGTCGCAAGAACCTTCCAGAAAACCAGCTGTCAATGTCAAATCATAAATAGGTATTTGTGATCATGGATAGAGATGCCCATAAATAGGTGTTCAGCAGGCTACCTTAATCCACCACCCCCCCGACACAGAGCACGACGCCAGGCATTCTATCTAAAATATTGTCTCTGATCCTCAGAATACGAAGGCAGGTACTGTTTTTCCCATTTTATGGATGAGGAAACTAAGGCTCAGAGAGGTTAAATTCCTCAGTTCAGTTCAGTACTGAAACCCAGGCTCTTTCTTTCTTTCTTTCTTTCTTTCTTTCTTTCTTTCTTTCTTTCTTTCTTTCTTTCTTTCTTTCTTTCTTTCTTTCTTTCTTTCTTTCTTTCTTTCTTTCCTTTCCTTTCCTTCCTTCCTTCCTTCCTTCCTTCCTTCCTTCCTTCCTTCCTTCCTTCCTTCCTTCCTTCCTTCCTTCCTTCCCTTCTTCCTTTCTTTTTTTTTGAGACAGAGTCTCACTCTGTCACCTGGGCCAGAGTGAGTGCCGTGGCGTCAGCCTCGCTCACAGCAACCTCCAACTCCTGGGCTCAGGCGATCCTCCTGCCTCAGCCTCCTCCCGAGTGGCTGGGACTACAGGCATGTGCCACCACGTCCGGCTCATTTTTTCTATTTATTTTTAGTTGGCCAATTACTTTTTTTTTTCTTTCTATTTTCAGTAGAGACAGGGGTCTCGCTCTTGCTCAGGCTGGTCTCGAACTCCTGACCTCGAGCGATCCTCCCGCCTCGGCCTCCCAGAACTCGAGGATTACAAGCCTGAGCCACCGCGCCCGACCGTGAAACCCAAAACGTTTTAACTCCAGCTGGGGCTCCTTCCCTTTCTCGCTGCTGTATCACCGAGTCACCCACAGATATATCAGAGAAGCCCAGAGAAAAGGTTGAGGAAACGCTTTATGAGGTCTTTGTCTCATCTACAGAGAATTTTTCCTGCTTCATCTGCCCACATTTTGAGCGGGATGAAAATGTTTCATTGGCCCATGTTTTCTGCAGATAAAACAAGATCTCCTAGAGGTGAGGACCTTCTTCTCACAGGGGTGATCAGACCTCGTTTCACCCGCTGAAAATATGGGCTTTATCTTTTACATGGTATCAAATTCTAGAGTAGGTTCGTGTGAATTTCAATTAATCAGTCAATCAGCTCTTCCTGAGCAAGAAGCCTAAGACTTCGCTTTGGCTGTTATAAAAAGATTAGGGATAATATAAGATGATCCTTGATTCAAGGGCTTAAAATTTAGCTGGCGGAGCAAATGCACACGGGAAACCCTCTAAGATGTGATGATATTATAAGCCGATGGAACAAAACGAGACTGACGGTTTGGGGAAAAGGCAGAGTATATGATGATAAAGTCTTATTTAGGGGAAACCTGCCACGTGTGTGCAAAAGGAAGTTGATCAGGGAGGGAATCCTGTGTGTGGATTGTCTAAGAAATTTCAGCCATTGAATGATTGGTGTGCACATTGGCTATTTCCTACCCAGAAAATTAAAAAAAAAAAAAAATATATATATATGCAGTTTATTACAGTTAGCTAAATGAAGTCTGCATCGAATGAATGGTCTGAGAGTTGAAGTTTCTGGCAACCTATTTTATTTATCATTTATTTTTGGAATTTGTGCAACCAAGAAGGCTTTGCTTTTTTTTTTTTTTTTTTTTTTTTGAGACACACCAAGAAGGGACATCAATCTGTTCCCATCTCTCCCGAAGGAAAAGCTTCAAAATTGCAAGTGTGTTTAATCTGATACGATCTAAGTCTTTATCCCAGTGATGAAAAATGCCATCAAGGGATCTTAGTCTAGGATTTTTGAGGCTCCAGAAAGATTATTCTTTAGGGGAGAAACCGCCTCGAATTTATTTCCGAAAGGAAAGATAAAACCTCTCTTAAGTAATGGCACCTAGAAAACAGAAATTTTCTTAGTAGTAGGTATTAGAATAAGTGACGTTTGTATAGCACCGTATGGTTTGCAAAAATACTTTATATATCTTATCTCCTTTGACAGCTAAGCAAAGCTGAACTTTCATCAGAAACTTATGTTGGATATACAGTTCCCCAGAGAGGAAAAGTGTGTTGGTTTTAACACATTTATAAACAAATAATCAGTCTTACGTACTTAGGCAGTAGGCTAGAGGCCATGAGTGACCACATGACAGTAACACAGAAATGATGACAGTTATAAGAATAACTAACATGATTGGATTTTTGTTTTATAGCTGGTACTGGTCTACTCACTTACATGGATTAACTTGTTTTAATCCTACAAAAATCCCAGGAAGAAGATATTATAAATTATTACCATATCACAAATGAGGAAACTGAGGCACAAGTGTGCCCAAGGTCACACAAGTAATAAACTAAAGAGCTGGGCTTCGAACCCAAGAAGTTGACCCCAGAGAGGTCTCTCCCTCTTCATTGCTAAAAAAAAAAAAACTCCTTCCAACACGTAGATTGTTTTTTTTTTTTTTAATAAAAGTCGTAAAACTGCCAGTAATCCACAAACAAAAATATGAGGGAAAAAGCGAAGAGGCTCAAAACTACATGATAGAATCAGATGAAAAGGAAGCAGGAGAGAATGACTCATCTGGAATCTCAAAATAGAGGCCTGGAGACTTGTTCCAAGCCTGAAGACAAAGACAAGAATGAATCTGTTGGTGTTGAGTTATCTCTTTTGAGGATAGTTACTGTTTATCTTGAAAACATGTACATGATGGGTTGTATCTGTTTGGCTTAAAGGGGTGAGATTATTATTATTTTTTTTTTTTTTGAGACAGAGTCTCATTTAGTTGCCCAGGCTAGAGTGAGTGCCGTGGCGTCAGCCTTGCTCACAGCAACCTCCAACTTCTGAGCTCAAGCGATCCTCCTGCCTCAGCCTCCCTCCCCAGTAGCTGGGACTACAGGCATGCGCCACCACGCCCGGCTCATTTTCTGTATATATGTTTTTAGTCGCTCGATTAATTTCTTCCTGTTTTTAGTAGAGACGGGGGTCTCGCTCTTGCTCAGGCTGGTCTCGAACTCCTGACCTCGAGCGATCCTCCCGCCTCGGCCTCCCAGAGTGCTGGGATGACAAGCCTGAGCCACCGCGCCCGGCCAGGGTGAGATTTTATCTCTGTCTTTGTAATCTCTTAGTCCATGGACCGTGATTTGCATCACATTCTATTTTTTTGTTTGTTTGTTTTCTTAATTTCAAAGTATTATGGGGGTACAAATGTTTTTGGCTACATGGATCACTTTTGTAATTCTTGAGCAGTGTTAAAAGCGAGTCTGGGCCGGGCGCGGTGGCTCACGCCTGTAATCCTAGCTCTCTGGGAGGCCGAGACAGGCGGATTGCTCAAGGTCAGGAGTTCGAGACCAGCCTGAGCAAGAGCGAGACCCCGTCTCTACTATAAATAGAAAGAAATTAATTGGCCAACTAAAAATACATAGAAAAAATGAGCCGGGCATGGTGGCGCATGCCTGTAGTCCCAGCTACTCGGGAGGCTGAGGCAGGAGGATCGCTCGAGCCCAGGAGTTGGAGGTTGCTGTGAGCTAGGCTGATGCCACGGCACTCACTCTAGCCTGGGCAACAAGTGAGACTCTGTCTCAAAAAAAAAAAAAAAAAAAAAAAAAAAAAGCTAGTCTGTCGCCCGGATCGTGTTTGTTGTACCCGTTAGGCAGGTTTTCATCCATTCCCTCCTTACCCCTCCTTCCTGCTTGATTTCCACTGAGTTTTACTTCCCTCTGTGAACATGTTTGCTTATTAATTAGTTAGTTCCAATTTAATAGTGAGTACATGTGGTGTTTGTTTTTCCATCCTCTGGATACTTCACTTAGGATAATGGTCCCCAACTCCGTCCAAATTGTCGCAAAAGGCATTAAGTCATCCTCCCTCATGGCTGAATAGTGCTCCATGGTGTACACAGACCACATTTTGTTAATCCACTCATGAATTGATGGGCATCTGGGTTGTTTCCACAGCTTTGCAATTGTGAATTGTGCTTCAATAAACATTCGAGTGCAGGTGCCTTTTTGATACAATCACTCCTTTCCCTTTGGGTAAATACCCACTAGTGGCATTGCTGGATCAGAAAATACAAAGAACTCAAGCAAGTAGGCGAGAAAAAAAAATCAAACACCCCTGTTAAAAATTGGGCAAAAGACATGCACAGAAGTTTCTCAAATGAAGATAGACAAATGGCCAATAAACGTATGAAAAAAATGTTGGAGGTCACTGATCGTCAAGGAAATGCAAATCAAAAACCACAATGAGATGTCACCTTACCCCAGTCAAAATGGCTTTTACTGAAAGGTCCAAAAATACTAGATGCTGGCATGGATGCAGAGAGATAGGAACACTTATATACTGTTGGTTGGACTGCAAATTAGTACGGCCTCTAGGGAAAACAGTCTGGAGATTCCTCAAAGAACTATAAGTCTTTTCTCAATCGGAGGTAAGTAAAAAAGTAAGAAAAAAAAAGAGCTATAAGTCGACCTACCATTTGATCCATAATAAAACTGTTTTTCTAAAGAAAAAAAAAAAAGAATGAATTTGTGTTAAATGTCCTATTTTCCTACAAACATATTTCTTTAAGATGTAATCTCGGCCGGGCGCGGCGGCTCACACCTGTCAATCCCAGCACTCTGGGAGGCTGAGGCGGGAGGATCACTCGAGGTCAGGAGTTCAAGACCAGCCTGAACAAGAGCAAGATCCCCGTCTCTACTAAAAATAGGAAGAAATTAATTCGCTAATTAAAAATATATAGAAAAAATTAGCCAGGCATGGTGGCGCATGCCTATAGTCCTAGCACTTTTCTCGGAGGCCGAAGCAGGAGGATCGCTTGAGCTCAGGAGTTTGAGACCAGCCTGAGCAAGAGTGAAACCCCATCTGTACTAAACAAAACAAAAAAAAAAATAGAAAGAAATTAGCCAAAACAACTGAAAATAGAAAAAATTAGCCGGGCGCAGTGGCATGTGACTGTAGTCCCAGCTACTCAGGAGGCCAAGGCAGGAGTATCGCTCAAGGTCAAGAATTCAAAACCAGCCTGAGCAAGAGCGAGACCCCCGTCTCTACTACAAATAAAAAGAAATGAGCCAAAACAACTAAAAATAGAAAAAAATCAGCTGGGCATGGTGGCACATGCCTGTAGTCCCATGCCTGTAGCTACTCGGGGGGAGGCTGAGGCAGGAGGATCGCTTGAGCCCAGGAGTTCGAGGCTGCAGTGAGCTATGATTGCATCAGTGCACTCCAGCCTGGGTGACAGAGTGAGACTCTGTCTCTCAAAAAAAGAAAAAATTTAGCCCCTGCCCTTAAAGAACTCAAGGTCCAGGAATAAAGGCAGACGTGTAACCTGTAAACAGGCAAATGGCACCTGCCATCATAAATCGTTTTCCACAAAAGTGGGCACGACAAACTTGGTAAAAACGAGACATGATCAGTGCTAGAACAGACACATAAAGTGCTCTGAAAGGCCGGGCGCGGCGGCTCACGCCTGTCATCCCAGCACTCTGGGAGGCCGAGGCGGGAGGATAGCTCGAGGTCAGGAGTTCGAAACCAGCCTGAGCAAGAGCGAGACCCCGTCTCTACTAAAAATAGAAAGAAATTAATTGGCCAACTAATATATATAGAAAAAAATTAGCCGGCCGTGGTGGCGCGTGCCTGTAGTCCCAGCTACTCGGGAGGCTGAGGCAGGAGGATCGCTTGAGCCCAGGAGTTGGAGGTTGCTGTGAGCGAGGCTGACGCCAGGGCACTCACTCTAGCCTGGGCAACACAGCGAGACTCTGTCTCAAAAATAAATAAATAAATAAATAAATAAATAAAGTGCTGTGAAGTATAGGGGAAGGATCAAATAATTTCCATGTGATCTTTAGACAGTCCTTTAATTGGAACGATTTGAAAACATACAAAAAATGGTAGGTACTTAGGCTTAATTTTTTGATATTATGCATGACTTTTTGAGGCCTGGATTTCTACTGCAGCATTTGTTTAATGTGCTTATATTTTGCTTTCCTTACGGCATTATACTCGTAGTAGCACTGACCTTCGGGTTAAGAAAATAGATCTTTAATAAAGTAAACTCATTTACTGGGAAACCACTGGGACATCTTGGTCCCGTGGAAAAACACAGTTATGTGTTTACTGACAAATTATTTCCTGGTTATGTAGCTGATCTGCCATGTCAAAGCACATCATTCCAGCAACATTTTGGAAAAATCGAACAAATATCTCTCTACAGACAGAAAGGATTAATTTCAGAGTTTGTGAAAATGTGTTTGTTCCTTTCTTCGGTTGCCGGAGACAAAAAACTAAATAATTAAAATATGTATTTTAGCTTGTAACTTTTTTCCATTACGTGGAAGTCATTGTAGCTCATTTGATCTATGTTATTTTTCTGGACAGGTGGGAGAAATCTCTATAACCATTCATAGAGGCAGTTCCTGAATGTCAGTAGATCGAAAGATTTGGGAGTATGTTCTACTGGATTCCACCATGCTTCTTTTCTTTGTGCATTGCTTCTCTTTCCTTTTCTTTTATTCCACTTTACTTGCGATGCAGTCTCTCTTTTTTTTTTCAACCTCACCTGCTCATGCAATTGGCCAACTAATATATATAGAAAAAAATTAGCCGGGCGTGGTGGCGCATGCCTGTAGTCCCAGCTACTGGGGAGGCTGAGGCAGGAGGATTGCTTGAGGCCAGGAGTTTGAGGCTGCTGTGAGCTACCTGTGCCTTGGGCTCTTCAGTGGTTTGTTTGACTATTGCTCAGCTTTCTTTTCTTTGTTGTTTTTGAGACAGAGTCTCCCTTTGTTGCCCGGGCTAGAGTGAGTGCCGTGGCGTCAGCCTCGCTCACAGCAACCTCCAATTCCTGGGCTCAAGCAATCCTCCTGCCTCAGCCTCCTCCCGAGTAGCTGGGACTACAGGCATGCGCCACCATACCCCACTAATTTATATATATATATTTATATTATTTATATATTTATATATAATATATAATTATTATATATTAATTATGTATTAATATATAATTAAATATATTATTATATAATTATATATTTATATTATTATATATATTTATATATATATTAGTTGTCCAATTAATTTCTTTCTATTTATAGTAGAGACGGGGTCTCGCTCTTGCTCAGGCTGGTTTCGAACTCCTGACCTCGTATTGCTCAGCTTTCTGATGGACATCAGTTTCGGGAAGTGATTCCGAGTGTCCGTCTCGGATAACCTAGTATAGACCTCTCCTTACATGCCATGTTCAAGTATAGAATAGATATAGTTAGCATAAAGCCGAAATTGATATAGACAAGGAAAAAAGTCATTGAATCTTATGTTTATGGGAACTCACGTTTAATATAATCGGTGATCATATACGATGGGTACCAGTTGCCTCTCCTCCTAGTAGCACCCTGAGTTTTCCTTGGAGATTCAACTATCCCTGACTCGGTCTGTATGGTTAGATAGCCAATAGCAGTGGAGTTTTCACAGGTATTTCACAGTGTTTTGCATCAAAAGCAGACATCTGACCCAACAAACGTTGACCAGTGCCAGCTCTGGGACTTTTGTCCCAGGGAACTGATAAGTTGGGGCTTCTATTTTGGTAAGAGTTAAGCGTGGGCCGTTGGAATCAATCTGATGCCCAAGAATGACACCATCACCGAGCCAGTAAAGCCGGGCAATGCAGAGAAAAAGATACCCCGGTCCTGATAATGTTCTTTGAGCCCCTACATCTAGCCGGCCTTGAGGCTAGTCTAACCTTACACACTTCAGAAAAATGGGCCAATAAATTGCTGTTTATTGCAGTGTACGTATTATCCTTACGCTTGAATTTCGCACTCACCATATTGAATTTCTGTCGTCTCTTGTCTGTTTCCCCTACCAGGCTCTGATGAGATCAGAATTCCCCACTAACTGGCCAATAACAGATGCTGAATAAATATTTCTTTGACAAACAATCCAGAATCTATTCTTAAAACAAACAAAAAAATCACACAGCTGGATATTTGACAGCCTTGGTCATATATGTTAACAATTCTTTTTCTTATTGAGGTTAACTTTTATAATGATCAAACGGTGGTGTTTCTGAGCCAAAAATACAAAAACAAACAAACAAACAAACAAAAAAAACCAATGGGACACGCCTTGATTTAAAAATATATGGGAGAGATTTTTGCACCAATAGAAATCCTGCTAGTATCAAAAAAGGGCTGATATCCAGAATCTACAAAGAACTCAAACAAATCAGCAAGAAAAAAACAAACGACCCTATTAAAAAGAGACACGAACAGAAGCTTTTTCAAAAGGAAGACAGACAAACGGCCAACAAACATGTGAGAAAATGCTCAACATCACGGATCATCAGGGAAATGCAAATTAAAACCACAAGGAGATGTCGACTTCCCCTGTCAGCATGGCTCCTATTAAAAAGTCCAGAAACAACAGTTGCCGGCGTGGACGCAGAGAGAAAGGAGCTTCAAACTACACCGTTGGTGGGAATGCAGACTAGTACAACCTCCATGAAAAACAGTATGGAGGTTTCCCAAAGAACTAAAAAAAGTAGGCCTACCGATTCAATCCAGCAATCCCACCATTGGGTATCTATCCAAAGGAAGAGAGGTCATTTCATCAAGAAAGCACCTGCACTCAAATATTGATTACAGCACAATTTACAGTGGCAGAGATGTGGAAATCAACCCAAGTGCCCATCGATTCATGAGTGGATTAACAATATGTGAGATATATAGATATATAGATATATATATATATATCGATATAGATATAGATATTCATTCCTTTTTATGGCTGAGTAACACTCCATGAATTACTAACTAAGAAAGATCAATAACACACAGAACATAATAGTCTGTCATCCAAGACAAACTTGGGTGGTTCCAAACCAGCAAGGCTGAGAATGGCAGGAAAACGTAGAGACTAATCACAGAACTTTATCAGAGGGAGGAACTAGACAATTAACCTATCCTCTACTTCCTCTATCTTTTTTTTTTTTTTTTTTTTTTGAGACAGAGTCTCGCTTTGTTGCCCAGGCTAGAGTGAGTGCCGTGGCGTCAGCCTCGCTCACAGCAACCTCCAACTCCTGGGTTCAAACGATCCTCCTGCCTCAGCCTCCCGAGTAGCTGGGACTACAGGCATGCGCCACCATGCCCGGCTAATTTTTTCTATATATATCAGTTGGCCAATTAGTTTCTTTCTATTTATAGTAGAGACGGGGTCTCGCTCTTGCTCAGGCTGGTTTTGAACTCCTGACCTTGAGCGATCCTCCCGCCTCAGCCTCCCAGAGTGCTGGGATTACAGGCATGAGCCACCACGCCCGGCCTACTTCTTCTATCTTGAAAGACTCAAACCTGACAGGCCCGGCCATGCAAAAACGAAACAAATTTATATTACTCCACGTTTCCCTGGCACAAATTGCCCTCAACCAGCACAAACTTTTCATCGACAAGGGCTGAGTCTCACCCTCTAGTAGTTTGTGGAATTGTTGGACCTGTCTCTAAAGATAGCTGCCCCCCCCCTGGGTTTTCTTTCTGTAACCTGGCGTTCTTGCAGGGGGTCCTCAAACTTTGTAAACAGGGGGGGCCAGGTCACCGTCCCCCAGACCGTTGGAGAGTGAGCACTGCGGGCCCGGGACGAGTCGGCTGCTAAGCAGGACAGGCAGCGGCGGCAAAGGCACCCGGAGGGCCGGATACATGTGCCAGGTGGGTGGCATGTGGCCCACGGGCCATAGTTTGAGGACCCCTGAACTAAGGTCTAACCGAAAGGTCAGTGTCGTCGAATGGCTTCTTGCCAATAGAGCTCAGCTTCAAGATTGCTTGGCCTCATTTTGAGAGAGAGAGAGACATTTATCTTGCCGGCTCAAAATCTAACCCCAGATCTAAAACACAAAGCATTCTTTATTATATCACTGCCTTTGTCCTTCCCGGTGGAGCTCTGTGAGACTCTGACGTTTGGCATGCTTTGTTCTTCCGTTGTGGCAAGCAATTATCAAGCAAGTCCTTCTAGTGTTCATTTCCTGAATTCTAACTACTCAGATTTTAACTTTGGAAGGCAAGACGAGCTTATACTCTTTTTTTCTGAAAGTTTCCGCTTGATATGCTGCTCAGCCTCGATTTTTATGAATTATTATTTTTTTTTTAATAAAATTCTACTTGCTCAGTTCTTCTAGTCCTCTGGAACAAACCAGTTCTTGACTAAGAGGCTTCCGTGCTACTACTCCTTTGCAATGACAAGCAGACTATTCTCTTCTTAATGGTAGGGTCCTAATTTTCATGAATAAGCAATGCAGTTTCTAACCACTGCTTTTATGGAAGAACAGAGAGACGCATGCGGGTCTCCATGATCCAGGAAAAATTGCCTTTGAAAATATTCCATGGAAGATGCTCTCATCTACATGAATAGGAAACAAATGTTATAGACATCTGTGGTAGGCCGGGCGCGGTGGCTCACGCCTGCAATCCTAGCACTCTGGGAGGCCGAGGCGGGAGGATCGCTCAAGGTCAGGAGTTCGCAAAACGAGCCTGAGCAAGAGCGAGACCCTCCTCTCTACTAAAAATAGAAACAAATTAATTGGCCAACTAAAAATATATACAGAAAAAATTAGCCGGGCGTGGTGGCACATGCCTGTAGTCCCAGCTACTCGGGAGGAGGCTGAGGCAGGAGGATCGCTTGAGCCCAGGAGTTGGAGGTTGCTGTGAGCGAGGCTGACGCCACGGCACTCTAGCCCGGGCAACAGAGTGAGACTCTGTCTCAAAAAAAAAAAGGACATCTGTCCTATTCTCCCAGATGTTTATGAGTATTGCTTCAAAGACTGAAATATTCTAGGGATATTTAAGCCCTGGACATTTTAAAGATAATCCACTTTCCATTTCATAGTTATATCAGTAGCTGAGATGACTTGATACCAGGTGATAAGAACTGATATAAAAGTCCCTGAACTCCATTCTGACAAATTTTCAACTGCATTCACTTTCCTTTTTTATATGGCTTTACCTTATGACACAAGATACTCGCTTACTGTGAAAAAGTTAGAAAGAATCGTACGTAAGACAAAATCCACCTGCGATCTCACCCACTCCCTCTTCACATTTTAATGTTTATATATCTAAGATTTTCTTTATTCTGTAACCTATCTTTACGTTGAAATTGCGAACGACTTCGCAAAGTATTGCGTGCTTTTAAATAGACTTGCTGCTTGCAGGATCTGCCCCACAACTTGGAATCTATAAGCAGAACCTAGGTGTAGCCCCTCAAGGCCTAAAGTCATGGCTATATTTTGGGGACTGAACCCCTCTTGTTTTCTGTTGACTTTCTACATAGCATGGAATAATTTGGAAGCTGTTTATTGGATTTATGAATCATTTAAGAATGACTTCTCCCCAGCTCAGGGTTTTCCTGGATCGATAAAGTTTTCAAAAGTAATTGATTCAGCCAATACAAAAAATAAAAAAAAAAACACAACTCCCAGAGAGCTTTGCAAAAGACTCTACATATAAGAAACTCTGTTGAGTATATCAATAACGGTTTTCTGGATGCACCTGTGAATCGACTTCGTAACAATACCCGTGCCTGGCTCAGCGTGAGCCAGCAGTAAATCCTAAGTAAAAATCAAAACAAAGCAAATAACATTAAAAAAAAAAAATCCTAAATGTACAATGTCAGTTCTGGTACTCAAGTCCCCTAGACTTATCGACTATTTTTCAAATTTAAATCTTTGAAGAATGATAAGATACTAATGAAAGATTATTTATTGTTGGTAATAATTTGATAAAATAGGCCTGCAAGTGATACTAGCAAGAAGCAACGTTTGAAAGCATTTCACGCCGGGCGCGGTGGCTCACGCCTGTCATCCTAGCACTCTGGGAGGCCGAGGCGGGAGGATCGCTGGAGGTCAGGAGTTCGAGACCAGCCTGAGCAAGAGCTAGGTCCCGTCTCTACTATAAATAGAAAGAAATGAATTGACCAACTAAAAATATATAGGAAAAACTAGCCAGGCATGGTGGCGCATGCCTGTAGTCCCAGCTACTCGGGAGGCTGAGGCAGGAGGATCGCTTGAGGTCAGGAGTTCGAAACCAGCCTGAGCAAGAGCCAGGTCCTGTCTCTACTATAAATAGAAAGAAATTAATTGGCCAACTAAAAACATATAGAAAAAATTAGCCTGGCATGGTGGCGCATGCCTGTAGTCCCAGCTACTCGGGAGGCTGAGGCAGGAGGATCGCTTGAGCCCAGGAGTTGGAGGTTGTTGTGAGCGAGGCTGATGCCAGGGCACTCACTCTAGCCTGGGCAACAAAGCGAGACTCTGTCTCAAAAAAAAAACCAAAAACAAAAACCTTTCATATATACCTTCCATTGGTCCCATTTTACAGATGGGGTCCCTGAGGCCCAGAGATAAACTGCCCAGCACTGCCCAGGTGGAGAATAGCAGAGGAGGTTAAATGGAGCTTCAGATGCCCTTTGAGTCACCCTCACAATGCACGTGGCATTGTCACGTGCATTGTCAGACATTCACGGGTCCAGAGTCCGTTCAGTTTCTACGAGGTCTCACCTGTAGCAAGGCAGGGCAAGGAGACGCCCTACTACGACTCATTCCTGGATTCGACCAATGATCCCTCCGGCGAGGCCCTTCCTGCCTCATTCAAGACAAGAGGAAACCTCTAGATAAGATTATACGCATCCCAGGATGAAACCTGACCGACATTTGGCTTGTCCGTCGGATGCATGAAAAATAAATTTCAGCTTTTCCTCTCCTCTCTTAATACAATCTCTCTTCCCCGGGGCTCTGAAAACACTGTGCACGGGGCAGACGCAGCCTAGAGAATAAAGTGAACCGGAACGAATGCATAGAACGTTATGAAAGCTAATGTGTGCACAACTAATTTTAAAGAATAAAAAAAAAAAAGAAGAAGCAAGAGGGAATTTGCAGAGCGATATAACAAGGGTTTTCCAAACTGGACGGTATCCCAGTAGCGATAAAACCGCCGCAGCACTGAGGAGAGAAATAGCATTTCCGAGGCTGCCTGATGGGTCTTTGAAGCAGATTCCAGCTGTCCCCGACCTTTTAGAAGAATATATATTTTTTATTTTCTAAAATATTGCTAGCAAGCTTGGACGACTTATTCCCCATCAAAGATGAGCTCCAAAGAGCAGCCTGACTCCAAGAATAACTTTCTCCTGCCTGGGAGGAATGACTGAGGTTCTGTTTGCTCACTCACCCCTAAAAGTGTCCTTGTTCTCCAGGGGCAGATGTGGACTTTCTCTCCTATTTCTTTTCCTTTTTTTTTTTTTGTTCTTAATTATAAAAATTTATATTAATTACTATTTTTCTTCTTCCTTCTTCTTCTTGCCACCCAGAAGTACCTTATCAACCAAAGATTTATTCTCTTCTTGTTTTCTCTAGGGTGCTGAGGAACATGGACCACAGGTTATAGCGGGCAGCACCATTCCAGGTGCCCAAGGTTGCATGGCACCTCATGCAAGGTGAGCTCTCAGGCCGGTTGATTGAGAAGGAAAAAGTGAGCAGACAATGATGACACAATGACAAGTGCCGCTGTAGGTCATGGGCACTCGGTGAAGGAGCTTGGACAAAGCACTGGAAGGATAACCGTATTTCCCCGAAAACAAGGACTCCCCATCAAATAATTCCCAGCAGGATGTCTAAGCATGTGCGCAATAGAAGCCCTACCCCGAAAATCAGCCCTGGTGATGGGTGTGGCCATGAAAATCAGCCCTGTGATGGGCGTGGCTATGAAAATCAGCCCTGGTGATGGGCGTGGCTATGAAAATCAGCCCCAGTGGTGGGCGTGGCTATGAAAATCGGTCCTGGTGGTGGGCGTGGCTATGAAAATCAGCCCTGGTGATGGGCGTGGCTATGAAAATCAGCCCTGGTGATGGGCATGGCTATGAAAATCAGCCCTAGTGATGGGCGTGGCTATGAAAATCAGCCCTAGTGACGGGCGTGGCTGCGCAGCGCATCTGCACAACCCATGCGTGTCGTCGCGGAGCGGGAAAGAACACGAGCAGCCCTTCTCATCCGCCCCGTGAGAGCTCTAGTGCTCCACAGGAGAGATCGGGGCCGGTGGCTCTAAAGGAAACAGAGTCGCAAGACATCCAGGATGGGATTCGGGGTCTGGAGAGTGAGGATGATGTTCCAGAAGAAGACGACTTCACTGTATTTGAATCAATGCAGATGGTTGCACCGTGCTTAAATAAAAATAACACATAAAAAATAAATAAAAATAACATATAAATAGATATATGTGTTTAAAATAAAAATAAAATAAATAAAAATAAAATAACACATCCCCTGAAAATAAGCCCTAGGGTGTCTTTTGGAGGAAACATAAGTAGAAGACCCTGTCTTATTTTCGGGGAAACTTGGTACCTGGGATCAGTTAGAAAGGAGCTTTCAGGTAAGCTGCAGAGTAAAAATGAAAGGAATGGGGATTATGTTTTAAACATGTATGGACCACAGAACGAAGTCAATTAAAGACTGTTTTCCAGGGGGGAGGTAGACGTTGGACTTAAAGGACAAGATAGGGAACTGAGGGTGAGGGCTGTTGGTCAAGCAATGGAAAAAGGAAGCTCCCATGACCACAGGTGGGTGGGGACAAGCGGGTTAACCCACACAGCAGACTGGGACTGTGTCCAGAAACAAAGAGAGTGAAGAAAACATGATCAGATTAAGTCAAACAGGTGGAAAGGGCCAACCCAACGAATTCTTTTTTTTTTTTTTTTTTTTTTTGAGACAGAGTCTCTCTTCGTTGCCCAGGCTAGAGTGAGTGCCGTGGCGTCAGCCTCGCTCACAGCAACCTCAGACTCCTGGGCTCAAGTGATCCTCCTGCCTCAGCCTCCTCCCGAGTAGCTAGGACTACAGGCATGCGCCACCATGCCCGGCTCATTTTTTCTATATATTTTTAGTTGGCCAATTAATTTCTTTCTATTTATAGTAGAGACGGGGTCTCGCTCTTGCTCAGGCTGGTTTCGAACTCCTGACCTTGAGCAATCCGCCCGCCTCGGCCTCCCAGAGAGCTAGGATTACAGTCGTGAGCCACCGCGCCCGGCCCAACGAATTCATAAGGGGAGCCTGTGGGAATATGAATAATAAAGAAGCAGATTGAGATGGTTCTGGCTGATCCCGATCAACGGACAGAAAATAAATGACGGCTTTGAAACCAAACTAGTAGCTCCTGAGATCCTGAGAAGGGAAAAGGGTCCCGCTTAAAACGACGTTTGAGAAGGACAGTTTCCGGCACCCTTTCTGTCCCTGCACAGAATGGAGTTATGGAATTCAAGATGTAGAAAAGGGGCCTATGAACCCCCTTTTTTAGGACCTTGGTTTTGATATAACCAATCCCATATTTTTTTTAAAAAAAAAATGAGGCTATAGAACTAATGAACCAGAGGCTTTGGGGTCTAATCTCTGCCTTTCTCTCTTTTTTTTTTTTTTTTTGAGACAAGGGTCTTGCTGTGTTGTCCCGCCTAAAGTGCAGTGGAGTGATATAGCTCACTGCAGCCTCAAACTCCTGGCTCAGATGATCCTCCAGGCTCGGCCTCCCAGAGTGCCGGGATTACAGGCGTGAGCCACCGCGCCCGGCCTGGATCCTACTCTTGGTTTTCCCTGGGCCGCTAATTCTCTGTTCTAGTCCGAGAATCTGGATCCTTTTTTTTTCCCCCCCTTTTCTTCCTTAAAACTTCTTTTTGTCTCTCCTTTGTCATACCATCAAGTCCCATCAGCATTCTGGGTACTTCCTGCTTCACCGGTAACACAAGGCAGTACAATCTAGATTGTCACTAAGGATGTCTTTTAAATGTATCGTTCTCTAAAACTGCATAAAGTTCACAAAATATAATCTTAGATACTTTTCCCTATGGATAAGAAAAACCCTTCTCATTGGTCCTTACTGAAGGAAAAACAGGGAACCTAGAAAACTTAAGAAAAGCCCCAAAGTGAGTCATCAGTTCAGTGTTGATTTTAAAATGTATGTTTTGTTTTGTTTTTTTTTACACATTTTGCCATGTCTGTTAAATGTCATAGAATTCATGGCATTTTTACATTTAAAATCAGCAGCATATTTTTTTTTTCTTTCTTAGCAGCTCGTAAAGTAATGGTGTGTTGTACAATTGAGTTCTCTTTGAATTCTCGAGACAGGTTAAGGTCAGAGTACATAATAGAATCAGATCTTTCAAACAACTAACGCAGCGGTAGCTACATAAATCAGGAGCACGGGTGAAATGAAACAAAGTCAGGGCACGGTGGCTCACACCTGTCATCCTAGCTCTCTGGGAGGCCGAGGCAGGAGGATCGCTCCAGGTCAGGAGTTCGAGACCAGCCTGAGCAAGAGCAAGACCCCGTCTCTACTATAAATAGAAAGAAATTAATTGGCCAACTAAAAATATATAGAAAAAAATGAGCCGGGCGTGGTGGCGCATGCCTGTAGTCCCAGCTACTCGGGAGGCTGAGGCAGGAAGATCGCTTGAGCCCAGGAGTTGGAGGTTGCTGTGAGCGAGGCTGACGCCACGGCACTCACTCTAGCCTGGGCGACAGAGTGAGACTCTGTCTCAAAAAAAAAAAAAAGAAAGAAAGAAACAAAGTGTCTCTAAAGTGGTTATCACAATTTTAGTAACTGTCATCTCAGAAAATTTTCACTTACCATAAGATAGTTCTTCTTTTTTTTTTTTTGAGACAGAGTCTCGCTTTGTTGCCCAGGTTAGAGTGAGTGCCGTGGCGTCAGCCTCGCTCACAGCAACCTCCAACTCCTGGGCTCAGGCGATCCTCCTGCCTCAGCCTCCTCCCGAGTAACTGGGACTACAGGCATGCGCCACCACGCCCGGCTCATTTTTTTTTTTTTTAATGTAGTTTTAGTTGGCCAATTAATTTCTATTTTTAGTAGAGCCAGCGTCTGGCTCTTGCTCAGGCTGGTTTTGAACTCCTGACCTTGAGCGATCCTCCCGCCTCGGCCTCCCAGAGTGCTAGGATTACAGGCATGAGCCACCTCGCCCGGCCCATAAGCTATTTCTTTACATATGCTCAAGGTCACTTAAATGACTGATTCTTCCTAAAAAAGGCTCAGGTTTCTGTGAGTTGGAGCTTATTATTATTATTATTATTATTATGGATGGTTCTTATATTATTATTGTCATAATATTATTAATGTAGGCCCATGTGGACAGAAACCTATTTGTGAACAGCATAGTTAATATAGTTGGGTCATCATAGCATGCCTTGACAAAGAAAGCAACACAGACCGAAACACAAAATCTCAGACTGCTTCTCATATGGTGAGTATACCATTTCCTGAGACTTTTGCAGGATGTATTTACTTACTTATATACATGCATGCCCACATTTACATACGGGAGTATTGGTTCCTGTTTAAAACGGACTTCTGTCGTCAGTTGTGCTCAAAAAAAAAAAAAAAAAAAAAAAGATTTAAAAATGAATGCTATTCTAGACCCAGCCTTGGGTGGGAGGCTGAGGCTATTGCAAATAGCTTAGAGCATAAGCAACCAGGCAGGAAGGTTCTAGATTTGGGGCAGAGTCTTTGGCCCTCGGGATTAGCATGTCCATGCGCACACCAAACACAAACTGAGCAAAGTGGAGTCGTTCTGTGCATGGGCTTGAAGCAGCTACTCATAGACAAATCTTTGGTGACTCTGTCCTCTTTACAAGCCATCTCTGTTGCCAGCCTCATTCAAAAACTTTTCTCCTTGATGGCCACTTGCTTTATTTAATTGGTAAAGTTGGTAGAGATCTACTACAAAAGATTTTCCAATTGGCCTCTGACAGTTGGGGAAAACATTGACTTCTGTCATAACAAAATTCCTGGGGAGGCTCTGCCTGGAAATTTATTTTATTTTATTTATTTATTTATTTTTTGAGACACAGTCTCACTCTGTCGCCCGGGCTAGAGTGAGTGCCGTGGCGTCAGCCTCGCTCACAGCAACCTCCAATTCCTGGGCTCAAGCGATCCTCCTGCCTCAGCCTCCTCCCGAGTAGCTGGGACTACAGGCATGCGCCACCGCGCCCGGCTAATTTTTTCTGCATACATTTTTAGTTGTCCAATTTATTTCTTTCTATTTATAGTAGAGACGGGGGTCTCGCTCTTGCTCAGGCCGGTCTCTAACTCCTGACCTTGAGTGATCCTCCTGCCTCAGCCTCCCGAGTAACTGGGACTACAGGCATGCACCACCAAGCCCGGCTAATTATATATATATATATATATTTAGTTGTTTGGCTAAATTCTTCCTATTTTTTTTTTAGTAGAGACGGGGAGTCTCGCTCTTGCTCAGGCTGGTCTCGAACTCCTGACCTCGAGCGATCCTCCCGCCTCGGCCTCCCAGAGAGCTGCGATGACAGGCGTGAGCCACCACGCCCGGCCTACCTGGAAATTTCGACTCAGATTTAGTATCTTTTAGGCAGAACATTCACATAAGGAAGGAATTATTTGGGGAAGTGGACATGGCTAAATACCTTTGCTTCCAAATTACTCAGAGCAATAAATAGCTGGGCCTCCCTGAAGGCTACAGGTTCACTCTGCGTTTCCTATATTGCCCGGAGTTTCTGCTTTCACTTCTATTTCAAGCCCCCTTCCTGTACGTCAGAGCAGGGGGGTTCCTACAGAGGAGGAAACGAAACCAGCGGCTGTAATAACGAAAATGGGAAAGTATTTTTTTTTTTTCTGCTCCAATCTCTACGGGTACTACAGCCAGCGTCTTAACCGAAGGATATTCTTAGCCCTTTGCTTTTCAGATCAACCTTCTAATGCCGACTTTCTTTGACATCCCACTGGGGCAGAGTGTCCTGTGATTCTCTGAGATTTCCAAATGCAACCGATTTTATTTTACAAATGAAAAAAAACAAAAAACAAAACAAAAACAAAAACCAAGGCCTTAGACCAGCTAGTCAATAGCCCAAGTTCAAAAAAAAAAATCTGTTCCTGGTAGATCTGAGACGACCAAAATCTCAGGTGGCAGATTGGTGGTGTCACTTTCACCTCTAGGATTTATTATACCCTTTCTCTAGGATGCCTTTACCTCTTGGAAGAGCTGTTTTATACCTGACTCAGGTATTTGAAATCTATTCTTGAGTTTCCAAATGGAGGTTTCTTGCCTTACAGAAATTCATGCCGGATGGTTGCAGCTAATAAAGTCTAATAAAGTTGATAAGCGATATAATCTGATTTTAAATTCCTTGTCCATGTACTTCAGAAGCAGTGGAATAAAGCTATGTTTTCTTTCTTAAGATATGTGTAAAGAAGATCAATGGTAAGCAAGTAGATTTCCCTCTAGCACGGACATTCTAAAATAGTAATTCTCGCAGGGCGCGGTGGCTCACGCCTGTCATTCCGGAACTCTGGGAGGCCGAGGCTGGAGGATCGCTCAAGGTCAGGAGTTGGAGACCAGCCTGAGCAAGAGCGAGACCCCCGTCTCTACTAAAAATAGAAAGAAATCATCTGGACAACTAAAAATATATATAGAAAAACTGAGCTGGGCGTGGTGGCGCATGCCTGTAGTCCCAGCTACTCGGGAGGAGGCTGAGGCAGGAGGATGGCTTGAGCCCAGGAGTTGGAGGTTGCTGTGAGCGAGGCTGACGCCACGGCACTCACTCTAGCCTGGGCATCAGAGTGAGACTCTGTCTCAAAAAAAAAAAAAAAGAAAACTCCAAGAGCCTTTAACCCCCAGTGGATGTTGGGATTGTACACAGAAACAAACAGGTGCACACCCTTTGGCAGGTCTCAGATCATCACTATATAATTGTGCAGGAAAATACTTTTTTTTTTTTTTTTTTTGACACAGAGTTTCACTCTGTTGCCCAAGCTAATTTCTTTCTATTTTTTTTTAGTAGAGACAGGGGTCTCGTTCTTGCTCAGGCTGGTCTCGAACTCCTGAGCTCAAATGATCCTCCCACCTCGGCCTCCCAGAATGTTGGGATTATAGGCGTGAGCCATCTCACTCGAGAAATGGGAAAATAATTTTAACACTGAGTCATAAAGGAAAGACAAAAATTTAACCAGACTATACTTTTTAAGGAAGTGAAGAATAAATAATGTTGTTTAATAGGATTTCCGCATAACACAATTGCAATGAAGATATTGTAGTGCTTCAAGGCCTAAATGGTCAATTGTCTAGGATGACTCACCCCGAGTTGTTTTATGATCATATATATATATATATATATTTTTTTTTTTAGTTGGCCATTTAATTCCTTTCTATTTTTTAGTAGAGACGGAGTCTCTCTCTTGCTCGGGCTGGTCCCGAACTCCTGACCTTGAGCGATCCTCCCGCCTCGGCCTCCCCAAGGATCACTTATTTTTGTTGTCATTTTTAAAACTTTTGCTCACTTTTCGCATCCCTTGAGAACACTTGCTTCCTTCTGGGTGTTGCCCCGATATTAGGGCTGTGACGTTTATAGTTCCTCTGGGGACAGGTGCCACAGCGACAGGAAATACTGGCACCTCAAGACCTAAGAATGTCCCTAACCTGTCCTGTGCTTGCTTTCTGTGGATGTTCATCCTAATGTCAGTTGTTACAGCTATGCACGTCTTATGCACGTCTTCCACGAGCCAACCGCTGAATTATCCCTGCATGGCTAGTTTCTGTCACTGCCTGGTAGAACTTGCTAGAGTCCTTTCCATGACCGGCCACTTGCAAAGAGCAGATCACAGATAGACCTAGTCCTGTTGCCCGAGCTCAGTCTGAAGAGACAAAATTTGGGTGCATCTAGCATCCAGTTGATGATGACAACACAGGCCAATGGCTCTCCTAGAACCCCCAAATTCTATATCATCTCAGGGTAAATAATGCACCTTAAAATGAATAATAAGCAAACCCTTAAGTCCAAGTCCAGTTGCTCTGGGAGGCCGAGGCGGGAGGCTCGCTCGAGGCCAGGGGTTCCAGACCAAGCCTGAGCAAGAGCAAGACCCCGTCTCTACTAAAAAAAAAATAGAAAGAAATTAACTGGACAACTAAAAATATATAGAAAAAAGAAAAACATATAGAAAAAAGCCGGGCGTGGTGGTGCATGCCTGTAGTCCCAGCTACTCGGGAGGAGGCTGAGGCAGGAGGATCGCTGGAGCCCAGGAGTTGGAGGTTGCTGTGAGCGAGGCTGACTCCACGTGACTCCAGCCCGGGTAGCAGAGTGAGACTCTGTCTCAAAAAAATAATAATAATAAAAAAATCCAGTTGGACAGATGCTCGACTTGTTTGTTTGAGAGAGGGCTCCCTTTTCCCAGCCTTGTCCCCCAATTTAAGGACTCTCGAGTTTTTCTACTGTGAAAGTTTTGCTTTTGCTCACGCCAGTCCCCTTCTTTCCCCTTGTCTCTCAAAATTTCCATTTCCCCAATACTCGGGTCTGGACTGGAGGAGGTTCTGCTTAAAAGCCTGCCTCCCAGGGATGCTGGGCCTTGTCTGCGGCTGGTGACTGGGGCTGGTGGCCGGGGCCGCCACAGTGCAGGGACAGACAGCCACAGGGTCCCCAGCTGCATGGCCGGGCAGATACAGGACATTTTCGGCCACCTCCCCCCTTCTCTTCCTTCTCCTCCCACGAGATGACGGATCATAGAATTTTCTTTCTGCGTCTCTGCCCTTTTTGCCCACCCTGCCCCAGCTCTGTGTCCCTTTTGCTCTCCGGACAGGAATGGGGACAGAAAACTTAGGGACACCC
This sequence comes from Microcebus murinus, assembly GCF_040939455.1. NCBI lineage: Eukaryota > Metazoa > Chordata > Mammalia > Primates > Cheirogaleidae > Microcebus > Microcebus murinus. The sequence goes on along the minus strand of NC_134132.1, from coordinate 14,680,942 downwards.
ACCGCATTTTGCACCCCGGCTGCTGGGACTCCCCGTCCAGAATTTGCATTTAACCCTTTGCACTCGGGGATGTCTAGAGTGTGACTCGACTCGGTTAGCCCCGGTGGCAGCTCACACCGTGAAAAATTATTATAGAGATTAAAATGACCCTTTGTTTTCTTCTTCTTTTTTGTTTTTTTAACATTCCAAATAATTGTCACTTTTTTTTAAAATTTTTATTTTTGAGACACCAATTTGAGATCCGTAGGTAAAATTACTCTTTTCGAATGTATCCGTCATTTGAAATATATATATACTAAAAAATTTTTAAATAAATAAGTTTGTATGCAAAGAAACTCCACAGTTTTTTTTTTTTTGTGTGTGTGTGTGTGAAATCTGGGGCATTTCAAAAAAATTAAATCCGGAGTAGAATGAAGGAATGGAGAAAAAAAAGAAAAAAGAAAAGAAAAGCGAGCGAGAGTGCAAAGGGTTAAAAGCAAAAAGAGAGACTCTTTGCTCCCTGGTCGAGCCTCACTGTCCCATGCATTTTCTCTCGCAATTTCTCGAAAGTCCCACTGAATGTCTGCCTGCAGGGTTTCATTCCCATTTTTTCCTTAAAGCCAAAATCAGCATCCCCTTGGCTGCTTGTGGGATGGGGTGATTGCTCTAGTTTTTTTTTGTTTTGTTTTGTTTTTTTTTTTTGAGACAGAGTCTCGCTTTGTTGCCCAGGCTAGAGTGAGTGCCATGGCGTCAGCCTCGCTCACAGCAACCTCCAACTCCTGGGCTCCAGTGATCCTTCTGCCTCAGCCTCCCGAGTAGCTGGGACAACAGGCATGTGCCACCACGCCCGGCTAATTTTTTTTATATATATATCAGTTGGCCAATTAATTTCTTTCTATTTATAGTAGAGACGGGGTCTCGCTCTTGCTCAGGCTGGTTTTGAACTCCTGACCTTGAGCAATCCGCCCGCCTCGGCCTCCCAAGAGCTAGGATTACAGGCGTGAGCCACAGCGCCCGGCCTTAGTTTTTTGGTTTTTTTTTTCCAACTCGGTTTCCCCCCTTGTTTCGGTTTCTTTCTTCCATCTCACTCTCAGTGACTTCCAGCCTCTTGCTCTCTCTGACCCTGAACTAATATTCCGGCCACAGCCTCCCCTCCTCCTGGTCTCTTTCCAGATTGTTCTCTGCCCCTTCTCCTTCCACACTCCTTCCTGCCTCCCTCTCCCTCCTCCCTGTCTCCTCCACCCCTTCGCCTTCCTAATTTTTCTCCTTCTCCTTCTTCTTTTTGGTCATTCCTGCCCCCTGCCCCCTTACTTCCCTCCTAATCTTTTTTCTGTCCTTCGTGTTCTGTTTGTCTTTCCTTCTTCTGATAAGCTGAATCCCCAGTGCAAAGAAAAGACGCTTCCTGCCTGGGAAACTTGGCCGTTCCACTTTAACAAAAATAAGCACTGCCAGTACAATTGCTTAACACCCCATGGAAAATAAATGTTTGCAGAAAGATAGGAAGCAGGACAGGACGTACTTGTTTGCTGTGGTTGAGGCGAAAATTTGAAACTGTGAACTCATAGACTTTTTTTTTTTTTGAACAGATAATGAGACTCAGTATTTTTTTTTTTTTTTTTTTTTATGATTAGGGTATCCTTAGAAGAGACTCAGTATTACTACCCAGCATTATTATGACTGCTGTCCTGTTGGGTGTTTTATCTAATTTGTCACTTCTTTGTATGGTTTTTGTTTTTTAAAGACCATTAAATAATTTTTAACAGCATATGTCTATTGCAAAAAAATTTAAAGATACAGAAAGACATAGCTTGAAAAGCGATTCTTCCATCTACCCGAATCCAAGACTACTTTGCCAACTGTAAACAATTTATTCCTAATAAAAATGTGTATATATAACACATACATAAATAATATGTATATGCATATGTATAACTATATTTCCGTATATGTTTATTCCTCCCTTTTTATACAAATGGAATGCTACTCATATCATAATGCAACTTGCCTCACTCCTGAACAAAATAAAACTGAACGAATTTCCAGCCTGAGCAAGAGCGAGACCCCGTCTCTACTATAAATAGAAAGAAATTAATTGGCCAACTGAAAATATATAGAAAAAAATGAGCCGGGCATGGTGGTGCATGCCTGTAGTCCCAGCTACTCGGGAGGAGGCTGAGGCAGGAGGATTGCTTGAGCCCAGGAGTCTGAGGTTGCTGTGAGCGAGGCTGACCCCACGGCACTCACTCTAGCCTGGGCAACAGAGCGAGACTCTGTCTCAAAAAAAAAAAAAAACTGAGTGAATTCTAGATAAGTGCTTACAATTCTACTTAATTCTTTCTCACTATTGCACAGAACTCTATAGATAGATATTAATATACCATAACTCAGCAATTCTAAAATCTTTTGGTCTCTGAAAACTTTACAGTCTTAAAAAACTACTAAAGACCCCAAAGAGTTCTTCTTATTTACACTGATACTTCCATATCAATATAAACGTCTACGTATTAGAAATTAATCCCAATACATTTTTTAAATATTTTAATTATGTTAGCTAATTTACAAGCCCATGGCATAGTAGCGTGAATAATGCATTTTGTGAACATTAAAATTAGCCACGCTTTCCAAAATAAAAAGTTTTAATGAGGGAAACAGTGGCATTGCTTTATAAAACTTGTCAATTTAATGTTTGGCCTCATTGAAGACAACCGGATTCTCATAATTGCTTCCATACAATCAGTTGCATATTGTCGTTTTCGTGGAATTATCTGAAGAAAATCTGGGCTCATGTAGATATGGAATTAGAAAAGGGAGGAGTATTTTAATAGCCTTTTCAGATACTTGTAGATGTTCTTCTCCGACTATACTAAAACTCAACAAAGTGGTAGTTTCTCAAAGATCAGTTGCAATATAGAATCTGAATCCACCTCAATAAACTTTTTCTACCTTGTTGCATAAAAATCTACTGGTTTATCTTATTCTTTGAATGAATCATTTACCCAAGTGTGATTTTCACAGCATTATGCATTAATAATTTGGAAAATAGGGTCCACTGAGAGTTATGCATACCTCCCTAATATTGACATATTGTATGATATGGTATCACAAAATTGTGTTCATCAATATTATCACCTATCTTCTCAGAAAGTTTTCAGACACTTAGATCTTGTTAAGTTCACTGGGGAAGATATAAGCATTCCAAAATTCTGATTTTTCCTTTGAAAGATCACATTTCACCATTGACAAGAAATGTGGTCCATTATTTTCGTTTTTTATCTTTTTCTTTCTTTTTTTTTTGAGACAGAGTCTCACTTTGTTGCCCGGGCTAGAGTGAGTGCCGTGGCGTCAGCCTCGCTCACAGCAACCTCCGACTCCTGGGCTCAAGCGATCCTTCTGCCTCAGCCTCCTCCCGAGTAGCTGGGACTACAGGCATGCGCCACCACGCCCGGCTCATTTTTTGTATATATATTTTTAGTTGGCCAATTAATTTCTATCTATTTTTAGTAGAGATGGGAGTCTCGCTTTTGCTCCAGCTGGTTTCGAACTCCTGACCTTGAGCGATCCTCCCGCCTCGGCCTCCCAGAGTGCTGGGATGACAGGCGTGAGCCGCCGCGCCCGGCCAGTGGCTCATGTTAACATCTTGGCTCTACCTAGAGGAGGGAGGGGAGCTTGGAGAATTTGCAACAGTGACTTTCGCAGGTGGCTTTGAGGCATCCATGGCAGCACTGAGACTTAACTCGGTGGATGGTGTTATGCTGAATATGAGTGATGGCTCAGCAAGAGGATGGGAAAACCTGGGAGAAACGTGAGCACTGCACACATTCCGTGACATCCTGAAAAGGAGGAGTCGGTCCTTGGAGACTTATTTAACACAGACACTCTCTGTTCTGCTTTAGGGGAAAACTTACCGTGTTTGCCCCAACATAGGACAGGGTCTTCTATTTATTTTTCCTCCAGAAGACACCCTAGGGCTGATTTTCAGGGGATGTGTTATTTGTTTTTTAAGTGCGGTACAACCATCTACATTGATTCAAATAGAGTGAAGTCGTCTTCTTCTGGAACATCATCCTCACTCTCCAGACCCCGAATCCCATCCTGAATGTCTTGCGACTCTGTTTCCTTTAGAGCCACCGGCCCCGATCTCTCCTGTGGAGCACTAGAGCTCTCACGGGGCGGATGAGAAGGGCTGCTCGTGTTCTTTCCCGCTCCACGACGACACACATGGGTTGTGCAGATGCGCTGCGCAGCCACGCCCCTCACTAGGGCTGATTTTCATAGCCACGCCCATCACTAGAACTGATTTTTCATGGCCACGCCCATCACTGGGGCTGATTTTCATAGCCACACCCATCACTAAGGCTGATTTTCATAGCCACGCCCACCACTAGGGCTGATTTTCATAGCCACGCCCACCACTAGGGCTGATTTTCATAGCCACGCCCACCACTAGGGCTGACTATCATAGCCACGCCCACCACTAGGGCTGATTTTCATAGTCAAGCCCGTCACTAGAGCTGATTTTCATAGCCACGCCCACCACCAGGGCTGATTTCCATAGCCACGCCCGTCACTAGGGCTTATTTTCGTGGTAGAGCTTCTATTGCGCACATGATCAGACATCTGCTAGGGCTTGGTTTACGGGTAGGTCTTATTCTCTGGGATATACGGTACTTTTGGTGATGCAGTTTAACTCACAGTGGCTTCTGTTTTAGTGCTGGTACATGTTGTTAAAACAAAAACAGGAATTGGTTATCATCATTATTTAAAAATAGATGTTAGACATTGTACAGTAAAGCAACCTCCACTCAACCACGCTGTCGGGTCCTAAGGAGACAGGTATTCAGAAAAGTGGATATGAATCTTTCTAAGAACATGACTCTTCTACTCGAGGCCTCAGAATACAGATTCACCAGAGAGACAACTCCAAGCGACCAGCAGTGATGAAGATCTGGCCGGCTTGCTAAGCAGCCCCGGCTCTTTTCCCCCAGGGGAATGAATCTGCCTTTTCTTTTGCCGAAAAGGATGGCATTTCAGGTCCAAAAGGAGCCATACAGACCTGGTCAAAGCCTTCTAGCCTAGTTGCAACCTCTGAACCTCCAAACTCAGATGAGAATGGGGTGGTTTTAGAAAACCAAATGCAATTTAAAAGGTTGCTTTTGTTTTATTTTTTTAACAACTCGACATAATCTGCAAAAAATAAAACACAAAGAAAGCAGCTTGCTACAAAGTAGCAAATAACACTGGAAGCTAATTTTCCACTCGCTTCATGTCTAAGCAGAAGTCCAAAGAATCAGTGGGAGACCATTGAAGCTTTCTGCAAAGTTAACCTTCTATTTAACTCTTTTTTGATCTCCGTGCTTCATGCGGGCCAACGTCTGCTCACCTATTAACTATGGAATACTCTAGATCAGAGGGCCTCTAATTATCTCAGATTTCTTCAGAACTTAAATTTCACCACTTCAACCAGTAAGATAAAAAAATGTTAGGTATGAGGCCAGGTGCGGTGGCTCACACCTGTCATCCCAGCACTCTAGGAGGCCGAGGCGGGCGGATCGCTCAAGATCAGGAGTTCCAGACCAGCCTGAGCAACAGCGAGACCCCGTCTCTACTAAAAAAATAGAGAGAAATTAATTGGCCAACTAAAAATATATAGAAAACATTAGCCGGGCATGGTGGCGCATGCCTGTAGTCCCAGCTACTCGGGAGGCTGAGGCAGGAGGATCGCTTGAGCCCAGGAGTTGGAGGATGCTGTGAGCGAGGCTGACGCCACGGCACTCACTCTATCCCGGGCAACAGAGTGACACTCTATCTCAAAAAAAATATATATATATATATATATTAGGTATGAGTACTAAATAAACCTGCTAGATATTTTAAGCCAGCCACATAGAGTAAGATGCTTGGAACAAATATTGTACTACATACTTGTCTTCTACTTCACTCAAAAAAAAATGTAATAAAACCATTTTCCTTAACTGGTATACAATAAAGGGTCTCACCTGAACGTTACTAAAATGTTAGAAATTTTTCCCTAAGGTACACCTGAACAATTTTCATCTAAGGATGTCAATGCATCTAACTAACACAACGGAGGAATATTAAATTAAGAAAAGTGTAAAACACAAGTTGATTTTAGCATTAACAACATATCAATCACCCTGCGGATTATTTGGGTCCTCACCCCTCCCCCGAATGTACCGGAATCCGGAGAAACCGTATCCTTTCCATATTTGTATCTTAGACCTCACTATAGTGAGGCTCATGGCAGATGCTTGATAAATATTTGTCGGGAGAACTGTAAGAAAATAATTTAGAGGTCTCATAGCACTGTCTACAAGTGTAGACAAATGCATTTCTTAAGGAATGCATGGGCCGGGCGCGGTGGCTCACGCCTGTCATCCTAGCACTCTGGGAGGCCGAGGTGGGAGGATCGCTCGAGGTCAGGAGTTCGAGACCAGCCTGAGCAAGAGTGAGACCCCCCCCCCCCGTCTCTTCTAAAAAAATAGAAAGAAATTAATTGGGCAACTAAAAATATATAGAAAAAATGAGCCGGGCGTGGTGGCGCATGCCTGTAGTCCCAGCTACTCGGGAGGAGGCTGAGGCAGGAGGATCGCTTGAGCCCAGGAGTTGGAGGTTGCTATGAGCTAGGCTGACACCACGGCACTCACTCTAGCCAGGGCAACAGAATGAGACTCTGTCTCAAAAAAAAAAAAAAAAAAAAAAAAAAGGAATGCACAGAGCAACGTTCACTGCTGGTGTTTTGCGATTATTTTTAAGTCATTTTAACATCCTAATTTTCCCAGTATCTATTTTTAAATAACAAGGGCAGCGATATTGCAAAAGATGGTACATAGGAGTAAAGAACAGCTAAAATAACTGTTACGTTTTTACTATACGGATTCACGTAATTAGTCTTAGGGGAAACCCTGCCACCATCTAGCACATTCTTTAACCTCTGTTTAAACTCTCCTAATAATAGAGAACACACTCAGACAGCAGCTCCCTCTGGCTTGGGGAGAGCTTTGATCGTTGCATAAAGAGGCTCCCCATTTTGAAGTGAGTTCCTGCCTCCTGTGAATTCAGCTCTGTGGTTCCATATCAAATCACGAGGGTCCTTCAGACATTTGAAAACCATCACTAAGCATTCCTCCCCTCTGTCCTCCCAAGCGGATTAGCCTCCTTTATAAAGACAAACATTCCTAGTTCCGGAGCGATGGTCTGCAGACCTTCCACCCTCCTGTGGGCAAATTCCAGTCTGCTGATTTCCAGTTTCCTGTTTTCTTTTCTTTTTCTTGTTGGAGACGTAATCTCACTCTATCACCCCAGGCTAGAGTGCCATGGTGTCATCATAGCTCACACAGCAGCCTTAAGCTCCTGGGCTCAAGCGATCCTCCTGCCTCAGCCTCTGCTAGGACTACAGGTGCCCCCCCCCATGATGCTTGGCTATTTTTTTTTCTATTTTTAGTAGAGACAGGGATCTTGCCCTTGCTCAGGCTGGCCTCGAACTCCTGACCTCAAGTAATCCTCCCACCTCGGCCTCCCAGAGTGCTAGGATGACAGGTTTGAGCCACCACTCTCTGCCTTGCTTATGCCATTCTTTTTTTTTTTGAGACAGAGTCTCACTCTGTTGCATGGGCTAGAGTGAGTGCCGTGACGTCAGCCTCACTCACAGCAACCTCAAACTAACTGGGCTCAAGCGATCCTCCTGCCTCAGCCTCTCGAGTAGCTGGACTACAGGCATGCACCACCATGCCCAGCTAACTTTTTCTATATATTTTTAGTTGGCCAATTAGTTTGTTTCTATTTTTTTTAGAGGATATGGGGTCTTGCTCTTGCTCAAGCTGGTCTCGAACTCCTGACCTTGAGCGATCTGAGGCCCGCCTTGGCCTCCCAGAGTGCCAGGATGGCAGGCATGAGCCACCTCGCCCTACCTTGCTTATGCCATTTTTGTAACAGGAAATACAAAACCTGAAAAAAAAAAAATTGTCAGGCATTTTTTTCCCCTGTATTCATTGTCTTGGACATACTTGGACTCACATTAAGCTCAAAATTGACTCAGACCTCAAAGATGTTTTATGTCAACTACCATTAAGCTACATTAGCCTATCCTTGATTTGTGTGGCTAATTTTTGTTTGCTTGTTTCTGGGTTGATGACTTTAAAATTATTTATATTTAAAATTTTTTCGGCTCATTTTTTTGGGCATGATATTTCAAGTGATCGTTGCAGACTAGTGAGACTTTTTGAAACTTGGGTCTGTCATTCGTGGATGTATGTCCTATTAGCTCATTCTCGTCCAAGCCAGCAGAGAAATAAACACCGAATAAACTGAAAATCAAGTCTAGAGGCTTCTATCTGAATCTCACCTCGAGCCTCTATGGGGTTCCAGGCAGGGGAAACCTACACACTCTAAGTGCCTTAGAACCCGGATTATCTCTGAGCATTTTGATGCTCAGAACCGACTACCGTGTCTCCCTGAAAATAAAACAGGGTCTTCTATTTATTTTTCCTCAAGAAGACACCCTATTGAAAACTTAAAATTTGTACCCCCATAATATGCCAAAAAAAAAAAAGAAGAAGAAGAAGAAGAAGAAGACACCCTAGGGCTTATTTTCAGGGGATGTGTTATTTTTTTTAAGTGCGGTACAACCATCTACATTGATTCAAATAGAGTGAAGTCGTCTTCTTCTGGAACATCATCCTCACTCTCCAGACCCCGAATCCCATCCTGAATGTCTTGCGACTCTGTTACCTTTAGAGCCACTGGCCCCGATCTCTCCTGTGGAGCACTAGAGCTCTCATGGGGCGGATGAGAAAGGCTGCTCGTGTTCTTTCTCGCTCCGCGAGGACACGCATGGGTCGTGCAGATGCGCTGCGCAGCCACGCCCGTCACTAGGGCTGATTTTCATAGCCACGCCCACCACTAGGGCTGATTTTCATAGCCACGCCCATCACTAGGGCTGATTTTCATAGCCACGCCCACCACCAGGACTGATTTTTTTCATAGCCACGCCCACCACCAGGGCTGATTTCCATAGCCACGCCCATCACTAGGGCTGATTTTCAAGGTAGGGCTTCTATTGTGCACATGCTTAGACATCCTGCTGGGGCTTATTTTATGGGTAGGGCTTATTTTCGGGGAAACACGGTACTCTCCCGATTCTAATTTCTATGCATACTTCTACACAATATGTAAGTACTAAAGACAGGTGTGATGCTTACTCACCTGGAGTCTCCCCAGTCTGAGCTCACAGACCTTATGCCAAAGTGACCTGACTCCTTGGGTCACCGGACCTAGTGGCAGCTCATTCCTACACTAAGGACCTAGTAGCTGTGGTTTGACTGGAAAAGATGAGCTGAACCAATCCGTTCAGGAATTCAGAAATGGGAGTCTGCCAGATGAAATCAGTTAGTGATGAGCCTGACATGAGAAGAAGCAAGAGAGCATAGAAGCACATTTCGGGCCACGCACAAGCTGAAATTATGAGGCAACAGAACTCGTGTTTGAGGATCAGACACCGGGCAGGGTGGCCCACGCCCGTCATCCCAGCACTCTGGGAGGCCGAGGCGGGAGGATCGCTCGAGGTCAGGAGTTCGAAACCAGGCTGACCTGTCTCTGCTAAAAATAGAAAGGAATTAATTGGCCAACTAAACATATACAGAAAAAATGAGCCGGGCGTGGTGGCGCATGCCTGTAGTCCCAGCTACTCGGGAGGAGGCTGAGGCAGGAGGATCGCTTGAGCCCAGGAGTTGGAGGTTGCTGTGAGCGAGGCTGACACCACGGCACTCACTCTAGCCCGGGTGACAGAGCGAGACTCTGTCTCAAAAAAAGAAAAGAAAAGGAAAGAGAAGAAAAGAGAAGAAAAGGGAAGAAAAGGGAAGGAAAGGGAAGGAAAGGGAAGAAAAGGGAAGGAAAGGGAAGGAAAAGGAAGCAGAAGGGAAGGGGAAGGGAGAGGAAGGGAAAGGAAAGGAAAGGAAAGGAAAGGAAAGGAAAGGAAAGGAAAGGAAAGGAAAGGAAAGGAAAGGAAAGGAAGAAAGGGAAAGGAAAAGGAAAGGAAAGGAAAGGAAAGGAAAGGAAAGGAAAGGAAAGGAAAGGAAAGGAAAGGAAAGGAAAGGAAGGGAAGGGAAGGGAAGGGAAGGGAAGGGAAGGGAAGGGAAGGGAAGGGAAGGGAAGGGAAGGGAAGGGAAAGGAAAGGAAAGGAAAGGAAAGGAAAGGAAAGGAAAGGAAAGGAAAGGAAGAAAGGGAAAGGAAAAGGAAATGAAAGGAAAGGAAAAGAAAGGAAAGGAAGGGAAGGGAAGGGAAGAGAAGGGAAGGGAAGGGAAGGGAAGGGAAGGGAAGGGAAGGGAAGGGAAGGGAAGGGAAGGGAAGGGAAAGGAAAAGGAAAGGAAAGGAAAGGAAAGGAAAGGAAAGGAAAGGAAAGGAAAGGAAAGGAAAGGAAAGGAAAGGAAAGGGAAAGGAAAGGAAAGGAAAGGAAAGGAAAGGAAAGGAAAGGAAAGGAAAGGAAAGGAAAGGAAAGGAAAGGAAAGGAAGAAAGGAAAAGGGAAAGGAAAGGGAAGGAAAGGCACCCTGCGAAGCCCTTCCCCGTCAGAACCCATGCTCTGGGCCCGTCGGACACATTCCTTCTTGTTCTGTCCCCGCAGAGATTCCTGGCCAGCGTTTTATCAGCGCCCGAGAATTGTTAGAAAGACTCTCCAAAAATAGTCCTTACTGTACAGCACGTGACACTTTTTGGCATTCAAGGAAAAGGCTGCTACTATTTTCAAAGATTTCATATTGGTCGCAGGAAGTCACTGCTTCCCAGAGACATAAAATACAGAGGTGTTTTGGGGGACAGCTGGCTTCGGCAGTTTAAAATAATCGAACTTGCATTTTTTTTTTCTTAATGGTTATTTCCGGAAGAATATTTTAAGCGGTTTCCATTCCCTCTTCTGCATTCTGTGTTTGTATCACTGAGCAATCGGTTTCTTGGTATTTCTCCTGCCAACCTGCGTGTACACGCTTGGTCGTGCATAAAAAATGTACACGCATGTTATGTGTACGAAATTGAATGCTCATTCTTTGTCTGCCGTGCTTGTAACTCATATTTTCCTGAGTCTGTTACTTAGGCAGGCATAGGAGCTCTTAATTTTATTTATGGAATAGGCTATGTTGACCCATTCCTTTGTGATTTTTTTTTCCCACCAATGTCTTTCGAATAATTTAAACAGACATTTCCAATCATACGGAAAATTAGAAGAAATATTATAAATAAAACCCACGTGTACTTATGACCCAGCCCCATAATGTTCGACATTCTGCAATTCTTGTTTCATAAATTCTCTCCCCCTTTTCCCAGGGTTCTTTTGCTGAAGCATTAATTTAAAAATTAATCTCAGGCATAATATGATGTCACATATAAATTACTTCAGAGTATGTCTGAAAATTTCTTTCCTTTTCTTTTCCTACCACTCCCTCCCCTTAACAAGCAACTGCTACACGGAAAGAATTGTGCTTGGTGCTTTGGAAGCGTAAATAAATAATGAATAAGGCACAGTCCTCCCCCACCCCAGCCCCTGGTCAAGGAAATTACAAGGCGGTGCAAAAGATAGATGTGCAACTAACCAGCTTTAAAATAAGGTAGGCTGAAATAAATGTTCGTTCATCATGGTACAATGTTCTATGGGAGCCTAAATCAATTCCCCATCTTTTATGAACTACAGGAAATGACCTTTAAAAACCCAGACAGAATTGGGGAGTTCCTCACACCACTGATTACCTTGCTCATCTTCAGACCATAAACTTTTATGCGATCTGCTTTCTGTTCAACTCATTTGTGCTCGTTTATTTTAACAGGCATCCGAACTACTACCATGTTTCCCCGAAAAGAAGACAAGGTCTCATATTTATTTTTCCTCAAGAAGACACCCTAGGGCTGATTTTCAGGGGATGTGTTATTATTTTTTAAGTGCGGTACAACCATCTGCATTGATTCAAATAGAGTGAAGTCGTCTTCTTCTGGAACATCATCCTCACTCTCCAGACCCCGAATCCCATCCTGAATGTCTTGCGACTCTGTTTCCTTTAGAGCCACCGGCCCCGATCTCTCCTGTCGAGCACTAGAGCTCTCACGGGGCGGATGAGAAGGGCTGCTCGTGTTCTTTCCCGCTCCGCGACCACATGCATGGGTTGTGCAGATGCGCTGAGCAGCCGCGCCCGTCACTAGGGCTGATTTTCATAGCCACGCCCATCACTAGGGCTGATTTTCATGGCCACGCCCATCACTAGGGCTGATTTTCATTGCCACACCCACCACTAGGGCTGATTTTCATAGCCACGCCCATCACTAGGGCTGATTTTCATTGCCACACCCACCACTAGGGCTGATTTTCATAGCCACGCCCATCACTAGGGCTGATTTTCATTGCCACACCCACCCCTGGGGCTGATTTTCATAGCCACGCCCATCACTAGGGCTGATTTTCATTGCCACACCCACCACTAGGGCTGATTTTCATAGCCACGCCCATCACTAGGGCTGATTTTCATGGCCACGCCCATCACTAGGGCTGATTTTCATGGCCACGCCCATCACTAGGGCTGATTTTCATAGCCACGCCCATCACTAGGGCTGATTTTCATAGCCACGCCCATCAATGGGGCTGATTTTCATAGCCACGCCCATCACTAGAGCTGATTTTCATTGCCACACCCACCACTGGGGCTGATTTTCATAGCCACGCCCACCACTAGGGCTGATTTTCATAGCCACGCCCATCACTAGGGCTGATTTTCATAGCCACGCCCATCACTAGGGCTGATTTTCGGGGTAGGGCTTCTATTGCGCAGGTGCTTAGACATTCTGCTGGGGCTTATTTTATGGGGAGGGCTTATTTTCGGGGAAACACGGTATATGCATAACCTTAGGCATGAGTGGCGAAAAGAGATTTCAGCTCCACCCTTGACTTTATCAAAATTTTTTCCACCTAACTGAACTTTAACGATATTTAATAATATCACTTTGACTCTTTGCATTGAGAGTTTTAAAGTTTTTTTTAAAAAATTAAATGCATGGACTCATGGATTTGGTGAGCGCTGAGCCTCCTTGTCCCAGAGGATATAAACTGGGACGTCTAAATATAAGGAGTGGCTTCTGAAGATCACTATTTTGATCTGAGTCACCTCATGGTGACATCTTTGCAGCTCCTGCCGCCTTTAAAGTTCTTTGTAAAGCAACTGCCTCTGAAGGATCGGTCTAACGCTGGCTGCTCACTCTTTATTTCGCCTTCATGCAGGGCTGCTATTTATAACCGAGGCCTCTTAGAACATGAGAACCTAAGGTCGGTTAACTGAAGCCAGAGTGACCCATCACGTAAGCCAGGTCATCATTTTTTTTTTTTTTTTTTTTTTTGGCTTCCTTCTGTGTCCTCTCAGGAAAACTTTGATTCTACTTCAACCAGGAATAGGAAAGAGATTGTCCAAATTAAGAAAAAAAAAAAAAGGAAAGTCTCTCCAGCAGGTGGGGAAGGCATTAGTTCTTGAGTCAGCATGCCTGGGTCTGAATGTCGACTCTACCGTTTATTAGCTCAGGACTGGAACAAGTTGTTAATCACTTAGGCTTAATCTGTAAAATGATTATATGAGATACTGCTTATATGAAGAACTTATTTAGGCCGGGCGAGGTGGATCACGCCTGTAATCCTAGCTCTCTGGGAAGCCGAGGCAGGTGGATTGCTCCAGGTCAGGAGTTGGAAAGCAGCCTGAGCAAGAGCGAGACCTCGTCTCTACTATAAAGAGAAAGAAATTAATTGGCCAACTAATATATATAGAAAAAATTAGCCGGGCATGGTGGTGCATGCCTGTAGTCCCAGCCACTTGGGAGGAGGCTGAGACAGGAGGATCACTTGAGCCCAGGAGTTGGAGGTTGCTGTGAGCGAGGCTGACGCCACGGCACTCACTCTAGCCTGGGCAACAAAGTGAGACTCTCTATCAAAAAAAAAAAAAAAAAGAACTTACTTAGTGGTTGTCACAGAGTCCTCAAACAATAGGAACTGGAATAGTTATCACCATGTTTCCCCAAAAATAACACCTACCCATACAATAAACCCCAGCAGGATGTCATAGCACCTGCACAATAGAAGCCCCACCCCGAAAATCAGCCCTAGTGGTGGGCGTGACTATGAAAATCAATCCCAGTGATGGGCGTGGCTATGAAAATCAGCCCTAGTGATGGCCGTGACTATGAAAACCAGTCCCAATGATGGGCGTGGCTATGAAAATCAGCCCTGGTGGTGGGCATGGCTATGAAAGTCAGCCCTAGTGGTGGGCGTGGCTATGAAAATCAGCCCTGGTGGTGGGTGTGGTTATGAAAATCAGCCCTAGTGACAGGCGTGGCTATGAAAATCAGCCCTAGTGGTGGGCGTGGCTATGAAAATCAGCCCCGGTGATGAGCATGGCTATGAAAATCACCCCTGGTGGTGGGCGTGGCTATGAAAGTCAGCCCTAGTGGTGGGCGTGGCTATGAAAAGCAGCCCTGGTGGTGGGCGTGGTTATGAATATCAGCCCTAGTGACAGGCGTGGCTATGAAAATCAGCCCTAGTGGTGGGCGTGGCTATGAAAAGCAGCCCTAGTGACAGGCGTGGCTATGAAAATCAGCCCTAGTGGTGGGCGTGGCTATGAAAATCAGCCCTAGTGATGGGCGTGGCTATGAAATCAGCCCTGGTGATGGGTGTGGCTATGAAAATCAGCCCTAGTGACGGGCGTGGCTGCGCAGCGCATCTGCACAACCCATGCGTGTCGTTGCGGAGCGGGAAAGAACACGAGCAGCCCTTCTCATCCGCCCCATTGTGACAGCCATCATGACAGCAACTATCCCAGAGGTGACCAGGAAGGTGGGGCAGCCCCACCAACAATGTTCATAACGTTAATATTAGCAGTGGTGTAGACAAGATGGAAATGGGTTTCTGTCTTAGACCGTTCTAGTTGAGGCTCAGCAGCCAAAAGGGTTCTACAACATCACGGACCCCACTTTTTCTTTTTTTTGAGACAGAGTCTCGCTTTTTGTCTGGGTTAGAGTGCCATGGCGTCAGCCTCACTCACAGCAACCTCCAACTCCTGGGCTCAAGCGATCCTCCTGCCTCAGCCTCCCGAGTAGCTGGGACTACAGGCATGCGCCACCATGCCCGGCTAATATTTTCTATATATATGTTAGTTGGCCAATTAATTTCTTTCTATTTGTAGTAGAGATGGGGTCTCGCTCTTGCTCAGGCTGGTTTTGAACTCCCGACCTCTAGCGATCCTGGTTATGCTGTGGGATTGGACAGGGTGAGTTCAGCTGCAATTTGCACGACACAATTTCTAGCAACTGCAGAGGAAGGAAAGACTGGTAATCCCCAGGAAATCCCAAGATACCTGCTTTTAAACATTTGCATTCCCATTTGCATACATCTGCATTCCCATTTGCATGCATTTGCATTCTTATTTGCATACATTCACATTCTTGTTTGCATACATCTGCATTCTTGTTTGCATTCTTATTTGTGTCCATTTGCATGTATACATTCCTTTCGAAAGGTGCTGAGTCCGATTAAGTAAAATAAAACCCTCAACTCCTCTTGGTTGGAGGGTGGATAAGCACATGGTCTAGGCTTGTGCTTGCCTAGACTGTTTCTGGCCTCTCCTCCTCTCTGCCCCAGGACTTTCTCTCCTCTGTTCCTACCTTCTAACCACAAGCATTGAGGAAAGGAGATGGTATTTGGCTGCAAGATTGGAGTTGGCTCCAAAACATTTGTTTTTTTCTACTCTGAGCTCACCCTGGAATCCCCTCTTTTTCCCGGGTGGAGTTTCCCCCATGATCCTCCCTTCCCCCATCCCCAACAGCAAACCCTGGTCCCCAATTCATCTCGGGGCATCACTGTTTGGGTGATTAAAAAAAATCCCATTGGTGTCCACTGTCCAGCCTTAACCCTCAAAGGATAGATCCTCGGTAGCCAGGAATAAAGTCTGGGTTCCGGGCAGATCGACCCCGGGTCTCCACCGTCCACCCACAAACGCCGCCTTGGATGGGCCCCCTGTCATGGAAGGCTGTTGACTCCGTTTAGGTTTTCAGTGCCATTTCCCTTCTTGCGGGTGGATGGATGTCGCGGCTGATGGCAAAAGGAATCCATCACAGTCGTTCACCGCAAGGATGCCAAGCCCAGAAGCCACCGGGACGAGAAAAGGGAACAAGGAGCAAGCGTCCTTTGGGAGTGATCTCACTCAGCCCAAGACATTCTTGGGGACACTGTGCAGAAGAAGATCCACCTGCTAACTCCGGCCCCGTGGGGGAGAAAGCCACAAGACTCACAGTGTCACAGACAGACGACATCACTAAACCCAGGTGGTCACCCCCTCACCACTGCATACCGCCGCCCCTGTTTCTCACCGGGGCTAGGAACCAACTGAGGACCATCTAACTGGACCGAAACGAAATTCAGTCCAGAGACCCCTGCAGGGTTCACGGACTTCCCACCTCAGCCTTTCAAGTGGCTTCTCTGGGTCCCCGCAAAGCAGGGGTCTTTTGAGAGCCTGTGGACGAGCAAACTCAGACAGGCGGGGCCGGAAGGGAGGCTTGGTGCCATCAAGGTGGGGAAGGCTGAAACGGTCGCCGACACATTTTGTGACGGCCAGGGCGTGTTTTTTGCTGGTCGGATCTTTGGGGCCGGATTTCACTCCTCTCACTTTGGACTGCAGTCGGCAGACCCTGCTGAACTCAAAGTGCAGACACACAATCCCGAGACGCCTGGGCTGCTCCCGGCTACGCCAGCAAAAAAACAAAACGCCGGCCTCGCTGACAGCTCATGCAGGAGTTTCCGCTCGGCCGAGATTTCACTCTCAGCACCTAGCTGCCTGGCGGGACTTTGCAGCCAAGGCAAGACGATCAGGAATTAGCCAGGAAAACAGATCCACTTCCTTTAAAAACTGCAAACAAAACAAATAAAAAGGCTGGGTGCAGAGGCTCACACCTGTCATCCTAGCTCTCTGGGAGGCCGAGGCGGGAGGATCGCTCAGGGTCAGGAGTTCGAGACCAGCCTGAGCAAGAGCGAGACCCCGTCTGTAATAAAATAAAAAAAAACAGAAAGAAATTAATTGGACAACTAAAATATATATATATACAAAAAATGAGCCGGGCGTGGTGGCGCCTGCCTGTAGTCCCAGCTACTCGGGAGGAGGCTGAGGCAGGAGGATCGCTTGAGCCCAGGAGTTTGAGGTTGCTGTGAGCGAGGCTGACGCCACGACACTCACTCTAGCCTGGGTAACAGAGTGAGACTCTGTCTCAAAAAATAAAAAATAAAATAAAATATAAATAAATAAATCAAAGCACTCTCTTTCCTTCTAGCATGTTCTCATAGCCAGGGGAGGGTGAATCAAAGAGCGGAGAGACCGGAAGACTGAAGTCAGGCGGGGAGGATGTCGCCAGGATGGGAAGGGGCAAGGACTACGGCCAGGAGATCGGGACGTTCTGCCTAAGGTGAGTCACGGGCGCTAGGGCCACCGAAATACTTCAGATTTGGGGTTTTACCGGGCTCTTTTCATGAGATTGATTTACGCCGTGCAAACAGCTCGAGACAAGAAGGAGTAACAGCAAATCGGCTCAGGTCGCTGCGCTGTTCGGCGAGAAAGGGGATTCGTTCTTACCTTGCCCGCTGGCTTGTCAATCAGAGGGTTCGGGAAGCAAACGGGAGTCACGCTGGTGTACACGGCAGGCTTCCATGGTTGCTCCTGTGAGCAGGAGACAGAGAGAGAGAGAGAGAGAGAGAGATGTCAGGGTCCTGGCTGGGTCCCCACCTGCAAACAGCCCCGTCCCTGCTACTGGCAATAACGCCTCAAGCGCTTAAACGTGACAGTTGTCACTCGAAATGCCCGGAGTCAGCATTTTTTTTTTCTTTTTGCATGGCTGCCTCTGTTTGCATTTAACCCCGTGCAGGAAACACCATGTTATGACAATAAACTTAGAATGTTTTTAGCTTCATCCGCGAAAGTCTCTTCCCAGCAGAACACAGACCAGACTCTGCGAATCTTTTTCCAAAAAAAAAAAAAAAAAAAAAATTAACTTCACTCCCATCGCATTGCCCGAAAACGACGACCACGTCCGTAAACCGCTGGTTTTCAAATCTCTGAATCCACTATGGGGGAAGATTTTCAAAGTTCTCTACCTGCCACACCTGAACCCTTCCAAAACGTAAGTCCTCAGTTACTTTTTTAGCATCAGCTCCAACGATGACCCACAGTGTATCCTGAATCTCAAGCAACACCAGTCAATGTATTTTTTGTTTGTGTGTGTGAACAGTCTCCAATGTATGCCTTCCTTTATTATGTTGTTCCTGATTCCTAAAACAGCCCTTTTTTTTTTTCAATGTTTGCTTGTGAATTCCAACCTGTCTTCTAATGCCCAGCTAGGAAACATTTCACTATTTTCCTCTAGTACTCTGGGTCTTAGTCCATTTTTGCTGCTATAATGGAATTTCGCAGAGTGGGAGATTTATAAAGAAAAGAGATTTATTTGGCTCATGTTTCTGGAGGCTGGGAAGTCCAAGAGCATGGCGTTGGCCCTGGCTGAGGGTCATCCCGTGGCAGAAGGTGAAAGGGTCAGCAAGTCCACGAGAAAGAGAGAATGTAAGAGGCTGAAAATATCTTTTTATCCAGATCCCACTCCTGATATAATGGACCCACTACAGTCAGAATAAATTTCTCCATACCACTGAGTCCCATGACACTATTTATCAGAGCGTGCTATATGGTTTGAATGTGGCCCCCATGGGTTCATGTGTTGGAAACTTAATTACCATTATAACGTTATTAAGAGGTGGGGACCTTCAAGAGGAAATCAGGCCACAAGCACCCCATCCTCGCGATTGGATGAATTGCTATCCTGACAGAAGTGGGTTCGTTATATTAGGGGTGGGCTCTGGATAAAAAGATATATTCAGCCTCTATTTTCTCTCTGTCTTGTGGACTTGCTGTCCCTTTCATCTTCTGCCATGGGATGATCCTAGGCAGGGGACAACGCTATGCTCTTGGACTTCCCAGCCTCCAGAACCATGAGCCAAATAAATCTCTTTTCTTTATAAATCCCCCAGTCTGTGAAATTCCATTATAGCAGCAAGCATGGACTAAGACCCAGAGTACTTGTCACTTTCTGCTGAGAATGTGAGCTACTGAGGACAAGGCTCATGTCTTTTTTTTTTTTTTTTTTTTTTTTTTTTGAGACAGAGTCTCGCTTTGTCGCCCAGGCTAGAGTGAGTGTCGTGGCGTCAGCCTAGCTCACAGCAACCTCAGACTCCTGGGCTCAAGCGATCCTCCTGCCTCAGCCTCCCGAGTAGCTGGGACTACAGGCATGTGCCACCATGCCCTGCTCATTGTTTCTATATATATATGTTAGTTGGCCAATTAATTTGTTTCTATT
This sequence comes from Microcebus murinus, assembly GCF_040939455.1. Lineage (NCBI taxonomy): Eukaryota > Metazoa > Chordata > Mammalia > Primates > Cheirogaleidae > Microcebus > Microcebus murinus. Next base: position 14,661,546 of record NC_134132.1, on the reverse strand, counting down.
TATAGTAGAGATGGGGACTCACTCTTGCTCAGGCTGGTTTTGAACTCCTGACCTCGAGCAATCCTCCCGCCTCGGCCTCCCAGAGTGCTGGGATGACAGGCGTGAGCCACCGCGCCCAGCCAAGATTCATGTCTTAGTTATCTGGTGTCCTTCACAATCTAGAATAGGTCTTATATAATATAGCTGCTCTTTTTTTTCCCCCTAAGTAGAGTAAATTTTCTTTTTGTCAGCTCAATTTTTTTTCTTTAGCTCCTTACTAATTTCCGACACACCCCACTAGATCCAGTCCTGTCCCAACCACAGTCCCAGGTCTCACGACACACGTCTTTTTACCCTCTCTTTTCAATCTCGTTAGAGGGAATCAACAGACTTAGTGCAGAGACTTTCATTGTAGGGACCCACTGGAACCCCATAAAATAAAGATGAACTTTAAAAACGATTCAGCAAGTATTGACCCATCACCCCCAACCCCTGCTGTGCGTTAATTAATTGGCTGTGCTTCTTGAGGAAGAGGAAGATTTTTCAGTGGTCTTACCCAGAATGCAGTGCGACCCTCTGGAATCTCTTCCCCCTGCTGTGTTACTAATTATCTTCCCACCTCCCCCCTAGGCAAACTATACCTGTGTTTTTGACCAAGGTGGCCTGGACTTGCAAATATGCTCTGTGTCATGCACATACATCTTGCAGGGCATTTGGGGGACTAATTGCATTAAAACATCTGTAGACTAGAAGGGCAAAATGTAACTCCTAGGGAGGAGGGCCAATAGTTCACATTCAGGAGAAGCCATGCAAACTTGTGACTTCTTCCCAGGGTCTGAAGGCAGGGGTGATGGTTGGATTCCGAGGGAGGTGGAATTTGAATTCCACCATTACGAGTTCAAATGAAGCCAGCAATTCATTCACCAGGCCACGTCCCAGCCGTTGCATCAAACCCCACCGGCTGAGGTTCTGACCGTATTAGCGATCGCATAGACGGAAGTTCCAGAGAATCCCATTACCGACTCCCGATGTCCAGAGATAAAAAGACATGGAGGCCCGGCGCGGTGGCTCACACCTGTCATCCCAGCACTCTGGGAGGCCGAGGAGGGAGGATTGCTCTCGAGGTCAGGAGTTCGAGACCAGCCTGAGCAAGAGCGAGACCCCGTCTCTACTATAAATAGAAAGAAATTAATTGGCTAACTAAATATATATAGAGAGAGAGAGAAAAAATTAGCCGGGCGTGGTGGCGCATGCCTGTAGTCCCAGCTACTCAGGAGGGAGGCTGAGGCAGGAGGATCGCTTGAGCCCAGGAGTCTGAGGTTGCTGTGAGTGAGGCTGACGCCACGGCACTCATTCCAGCCTGGGCGACAGGAGCGAGACTCTGTCTCAAAAAAAAAATAAATAAAAAGACATGGAATGGCACCAGCAAAAACAGCCAACTATATCCACCGGAATCCACTGCAACTTTGTCCTTTTTTTTTTCTTCTAAATGAAAATAACGCTTTCCGTGTGGACGATTGGGAAATACGATTCTGTTCCTAGGAAGTCAATCTGCGGACGCAGGAGAGGGACGTGAGCATCCCTGCCCTTCTCTCTGGGAGTCTGGCCCGGTTGCCACGGCAACGAGTCACTGGCTTTCTCCGGGTGTTACTACGCAGCCCGGTCTTCCTGAGGCCGAACATTCCCTTCGTGCATTGGCACTGGGCGTGCTTAAGACTGAAGCAACTCAGCAGTTGCAAAAACACGGATTTCTTTCTTTCTTTCTTTCGTTCTTTCGTTCTTTCTTCCTTCCTTCCTTTCTTTCTTTCTTTCTTTCTTTCTTTCTTTCTTTCTTTCTTTCTTCCTTCCTTCCTTCCTTCCTTTCTTTCTTTCTTTCTTTCTTTCGTTCTTTCTTTCGTTCTCTCATTCGTTCATTCTTTCTTTCTTTCCTTCTTTCTTTCTTTCGTTTGTTCGTTCTTTCTTTCGTTCTTTCGTTTTCTTTGAGACAGAGTCTCACTCTGTTGCCCGGGCTAGAGTGAGTGCCGTGGCGTCAGCCTCGCTCACAGCAACCTCCAACTCCTGGGCTCAAGCGATCCTCCTGCCTCAGCCTCCTCCCGAGTAGCTGGGACTACAAGCATGCGCCACCACGCCCGGCTTATTTTTATATATATATATTTTTTTAGTTGGCCAATTAATTTCTAATTTTTAGTAGAGATGGGGTGTCGCTCTTGCTCAGGCTGGTTTCGAATTCCTGACCTCGAGTGATCATCTTGCCTCGGCCTCCCAGAGTGCAGGGATGACAGGCATGAGCCACCGCGCCCGGCCGATGAAGCATGGATTTCTTACCTGTAAATTATTTGTTTGGCGGGAAAACATGGCACAGAAAAGGAAATTTCTTAAACTCACGGCTCTATATGCAAAACGCGGGGCAGTGATGGGCATATAGCTGTCACCACATAGCATTTCCCTTTTCCCAGCCCTCGCCCTCGCTCCAGGCTTCCCCCAACCCCAGGATGTTATTATCGTTGTCTGGGCAACTGGGGTTTGCTGTTGTTCCGCACTGACTCAGTATTTGCTGACTCTGAGGGTCTGGGTGCTGAGACTGGACTTGAAATAAAGAAACTGGCATAGCATTAGAGAAAAATTGCTGAAGCCTCAGGCAAATCAGCCATCAAAAAACAGGGCAATGACTGCCCCTCTCTCTTCTTCCCATAATAACTTTAGAGCACTCCAGAAAGCTACAGAACCTCTCAGAGATTTGCACATGAAAAGTATATCTATCTGGTGTTACCCTATATCCCCAAAAATGAGACCTCCCCATAAAATAAGCACCAGCAGGATGTCTAAGCACATGTGCAATAGAAGCCCCACCCCGAAAATCAGCCCTAGTGATGGGCGTGGCTATGAAAATCAGCCCTGGTGATGGGCGTGGCTATGAAAATCAGCCCTGGTGGTGGGCGTGGCTATGAAAATCAGCCCTAGTGACGGGCATGGCTGCGCAGCGCATCTGCACAACCCATGCGTGTCCTCACGGAGCGGGAAAGAGCACGAGCAGCCCTTCTCATCCGCCCCGTGAGAGCTCTAGTGCTCGACAGGAGAGATCGGGGCCGGTGGCTCTAAAGGAAACAGAGTCCCAAGACATCCAGGATGGGATTCGGGGTCTGGAGAGTGAGGATGATGTTCCAGAAGACGACGACTTCACTGTGTTTGAATCAATGTAGATGGTTGTACTGCACTTTTAAAAAATAACACATGCCCTGAAAATCAGCCCTAGGGTGTCTTCTTGAGGAAAAATAAATAGAATACCCTGTCTTTTTCGGGGAAACACGGTATCTCTATGCCTGGATGCCTCAAAGGAAACCAAAGAAGTTGTGGAGGGTAATTACAACTTTCAGTGTTTATCCTCGTGCCTGAAATATAAGAGCAACTCCTGGTGCAAAAGGCAAGAAATGATCTGGTTTTTTTGTTTTGTTTTGTTTTGTTTTTTGAGACAGAGTCTCGCTTTGTTGCCCAGGCTAGAGTGAGTGGCGTGGCGTCAGCCTCACTCACGGCAACCTCCAACTCCTGGGCTCAAGCGATCCTCCTGCCTCAGCCTCCGGAGTAGCTGGGACTACAGGCATGCATCACCATGCCCGGCTAATTTTTTCTCTTTCTCTCTCTATATATATATATATAAGTTGGCCAGTTAATTTCTTTCTATTTATAGTAGAGACAGGGGTCTCGCTCTTGCTCAGGCTGGTTTCGAACTCCTGACCTCGAGCGATCCTCCCGCCTCGGCCTCCCAGAGTGCTGGGATGACAGGCGTGAGCCACCGCGCCCGGCCTGATCTGGGTTTTTTAAGGAGTAAAGATGTGGGGATCATTTGGCAGGTTCAGCCAGGGGGCTGAGCTAGTGACATCCACCCAAGTGGCTTCTGCTTGAGGCTGCGTCACCGGGTAGCTCAGATGATTCTAATATCTCTAAAGGAAAGAATGTGTCTTCCCTGAGAAATCTGAGTGCATATTCCATATAAAACACAGATGTACATGTCCACCCACTGCCCGCCCCTCCCTGCCAGCCCTCCAGGCTAGGAACATTGCGGTCTGTCTTGCAGTGGAGGCAGATTCTATCTTAGAGATTGCCATTCCTCCCCCAGCCTCACCCTGCCACTCTTTATGTAGCAGGAGCAAAAATAACTGCACCTTGCATCTGTAGAGTATTTGCAAAAAAAAACAGTTAAACAGGGCGTGGATGTGGAGAGAGAGGAACACTCCTACACTGCTGGTGGGACTGCAAACTGGTGCAACCTCTGTGGACAGCAATATGGAGACACCTCAAAGCGATACGAGTGGATCCACCATTTGACCCAGCAATCCCACGACTGGGCATCTACCCCAAAAGATCCAATGACACTCCACAAAAAAGACACCTGCACTCGAATGTTTACAGCGGCACAATTCACAATTGCAAAGCTGTGGAAACAACCCAGGTGCCCATCCATGCACGAGTGGATTAATAAAACGTGGTCTGTGTACACCACGGAGCACTACTCAGCTCTGAGAAACAGCGGTGACCCAGCACCTCTTGTGTGTTCCTGGCTGGAGCTGGAGCCCATCCTACTAAGGGAAGCGTCCCAAGAACGGAAACACAAGCACCACGTGCGCTCACCAGCAAACTGGTGTTGGCGGATCAGCACCTAAGTGGACACACAGGAGTGACATCTGTCGGGTGTCGGGCAGGTGGGAGGGGAGGAGGGGACGGGTGTAGACAGACACGACGAGTGAGACGTGCACCGTCTGGGGGATGGGCACGCTTGAGGCTCTGACTCGAGGGGGGACAAGGGCAATATACGTGACCTTGACATTTGCACCCCCATAATATGCTGGAATAAAAAAACGCAACAGGTAACAAAGCCCTCTGGGTGCTCTTCACCCTGCTCAAAAGCCACGAGCTGTTTTGGGGGACGTGAGGTTTTGAAGCAAGTGGGACCTTTCAAACACTCGGTGGGAGCGAGGGAAGGAGAACGTTCCTGAACCAGGATGTGGCCGTAGATAATTCCCATTGCCCGGGGAGCTCTCTCCGGCCCCCCAGTCTGGCTGTTGAGGCCAGGCGGCTGGGATCTGGACTCACCCCACCCATCCCAGCTGGAGCTCCTTCCCTGGAAGGGCCGGGCTCCCAGACAGAGGGGAGGAGGCCGGGAAGGGAGGAGCGCTGGGTGGAGGTCTAGGAAAGGCTGACTCACTCAGGCTGGACCAGACTTCCTGCCTTTCCCCGCACTCAAGTTGACCAGTGTTTGGTGAACTTGAGTAAACCGTGCGCCCCGCTGTATTGCCCTCCTTCCTTCTGGGGCTGCGACCACGGACTTGCAAAGCGGAGACAAGGTCACGAGGAGAACACATGCGTAAGCATTCTGGGTTTTCAGTTTTTTTTTTTTTTTTTTTAGGCAGGACCTGTGAATACTTTTTTTTTTTTTTTTTTTTTTTGCACCTGCCTCAGTACCCCGTGTCTCTCCAAGGACCTGCGAAATGTTTGCATTTTATTTATTTATTTATTTATTTATTTATTTATTTATTTATTTATTTTTGAGGCAGAGTCTCACTCTGTTGCCCAGGCTAGAGTGAGTGCCGCGGCGTCAGCCTCGCTCACAGCAACCTCAGACTCCTGGGCTCAAGCGATCCTCCTGCCTCAGCCTCCTCCCGAGTAGCTGGGACTACAGGCATGTGCCACCATGCCCGGCTCATTTTTTCTCTCTATATATATATTAGTTGGCCAATTAATTTATTTCTATTTTTAGTAGAGATGGGGGTCTCGCTCTTGCTCAGGCTGATCTCGAACTCCTGACCTGGAGCGATCCTCCCGCCTCGGCCTCCCAGAATGCTGGGATTACAGGCGTGAGCTACCTCACCTGGCCTTTGTTGTCATTTTTTTTTTTATTTTTTGAGGCAGAGTCTCACTCTGTTGCCCGGGCTAGAGTGAGTGCCGTGGCGTCAGCCTCGCTCACAGCAACCTCAGACTCCTGGGCTCAAGCGATCCTCCTGCCTCAGCCTCCTCCCAAGTAGCTGGGACTACAGGCACGCACTACCATGCCCGGCTCATTTTTTCTCTATATATATATATTAATTGGCCAATTAATTTATTGCTATTTATAGTAGAGACGGAGGTCTTGCTCTTGCTCAGGCTGGTCTCGAACTCCCGACCTGGAGCGATCCTCCCGCCTCGGCCTCCCAGAGTGCTGGGATGACAGGCGTGAGCCGCCGCCGCGCCCGGCCTAAATGTTTGCATTTAAATTTCCATTTCCTGGATGTTTCACATGCCGAGTTTAAAAATGTCATTTTTTTTAGGTTTCCTGATTTTTAGGTTTCCTAGGTAGCATCAAGCTTAGGGAAGGATCTGTGAATACATTTTTTTTTTCCCCACCTGCCTCAGTCAGTACCCTCTTCTCGCCAATGACCTGCTAAATGTTTGCATTTAAATTTCCATTTCCTGGACGTTTGACATGCCGAGTTTTAAAATGCCCCTTGTGTGTTGAGTGTGCTTCCCCAAGTTTTATGCATCTAAAGCAGCACCTGCAGCACCTGCACCCGCCACAAGGCTCCCATCACGAAGAACACAGAAACAAGCGCTGTTGAAACCCTCCACCGTCGTAATTGGACTTCTGACATGAGGAGGTGCATCCCCTTCCTCAGGCCCAAACCTGTGAGTTTTCTGCCCGCCTTTGCCCAAACCCACGTCCATTGAGCTAGAACGCCACTTTGCATCATACTGTTTTATCTACTCAGCAGCACCTGTCACATATTTTCTGGGTTGTTAGCACAGTTTCTGGGTTTATGATATTTAGTGACGACACCATGTTACATCAACGTTCTAAAGCATCATGTATTTGATATCTTAATATATATTTTTATTATTTCCATTTTCCTCTGTCATCATGCAATTTTTTTTTGGTCTTTTGATTTCTTTCTCTTTCTTTCTCTCTCTCTCCTTTTCCTTCCTTCCTTCCTTCCTTCCTTCCTTCCTTCCTTCCTTCCTTCCTTCCTTCCTTCCTTCCTTCCTTCCTTCCTTCCTTCCTTCCTTCCTTTCTTTCTTTCTTTCTTTCTTTCTTTCTTTCTTTCTTTCTTTCTTTCTTTTCTTTCTTCTCACTCTGTTGCCCCAGCTAGAGTGAGTCCTGTGGCATCAGCCTCGCTCACAGCAACCTCAAACTCCTGGGCTCAAGCGATCCTCCTGCCTCAGCCTCCTCCCGAGTAGCTGGGACTACAGGCATGCGCCACCACGCCCGGCTAATTTTTTCTATATATATTTTTAGTTTGTCAATTTCTTTCTTTGTTTCTTTCTTTTTTTTTTTTTTTTTTTTTTTTTTTTTGAGAGAGAGTCTTGCTTTGTTGCCCAGGCTAGAGTGAGTGCCGTGGCGTCAGCCTCACTCACAGCAACCTCCAACTCCTGGGCTCAAGCAATCCTCCTGCCTCAGCCTCCTCCCGAGTAGCTGGGACTACAGGCATGCGCCACCATGCCCGGCTGATTTTTTCTATCTATTTTTAGTTGGCCAATTAATTTCTTTCTATTTTTAGTAGAGACGGGGTCTCACTCTTGCTCAGGCTGGTTTCGAACTCCTGACCTTGAGGAGTCCTCCTGCCTCAGCCTCCCAGAGTGCTAGGATTGCAGGCGTGAGCCACCGCGCCCCGCCCAATTTATTTCTATTTTTAGCAGAGACTGGGTCTCGCTCTTGCTCAGGCTGGTCTCCAACTCCTGACCTTGAGCGATCCGCCCTCCTCGGCCTCCCAGAGTGCTATGATTACATGCATGAACCACCACTCCCAGCCTCAAATCATTCCTTTAGATTATACTTCGGGAAGTAGTAGGATTCCTGGGCCAAAGATATAGACATTTTTATGGCTCTCTTTTTACTTGCTCTCCTAGTATTGATTTTCAAAAGGATTAGACTGTTTTACACAGTGCTCTGTCTCCAATGTATATGTATGTATATACACACACACACACACACATATATATTTATCAATGTACCTATGTATGTGCAGGTACACACACACACCCAACATTTTTTTCTTAACAGCAAAAACCCCGGAGGAAAATGCCATAATTAGCCTGATATTTACAGATGAAGATGCTAAGGTTATGTAACTCAGTGTCTGATGGCCAATGTCCTCTTTATGGGCTTCGTTGCCCTCAAACGCCTGTCCCCAAGATGTTCCTGGTTTCCATGAGTAATCGCTGACTGTGTCTCTCTATCCTGCAATTCCTTCAGCTTTGTGTCACAGCGAAATGACAATCACGGGGTCAGAAACATGTCAGTGGCATAACCTACTAGGCCTGAGACCCCGAGTAAGTTAGCGAACCTTTCGAAGACTCAGTTTCCCCAAATGTAAAATGGGACCATTCCCCTATCATAGCCTTGTTGGGAGGATTTATATTGAAATTCAGCAAAGAAACTCACGTAATAAGTGCTAATATTGTTTTTCACTGTAATTAAAAAATAAATGTTTTATTATTATTTTTCCTGGGTGTCTTCCTCAGAGCAAAACAGCAGGTCTCTATGAATCTCTATTATAATTTAATAAATACATACCCGCCCATATTGTCAACCAGCAAATTATTCTGTGAGGATTCTGTAAGTTATCTCTTTGCCAAGTTTATAAAAGTTTTCTTTTTCTTTGTTATTTTTTCTTTTTTCATGTTCCTATGGATTCTGAGAAATAAAAATTTTTTATGTAAAATATTTACAAGGTAAGTAATATAAGCTTATTAGAGTGTTTCAATAGAAATTATAGCAATTATTAAAATTACAAAAGGTATTGAATAGTTAGAAATTTATTATATAAGCTTAAATAAATATGTTTATTTAAAAAAATTTTTTCTTTTTTGAGACAGAGTCTCACTTCGTTGCCCGGGCTAGAGTGAGTGCCGTGGCGTCAGCCTCGCTCACAGCAACCTCAGACTCCTGGGCTCAAGTGATCCTCCTGCCTCAGCCTCCCAAGTAGTACCTGGGACTACAGGCATGCGCCACCATGCCCAGCTAATTTTTTCTATATATATTAGTTGGCCAATTAATTTCTTTCTATTTAGAGTAGAGACAGAGTCTCGCTCTTGCTCAGGCTGGTTTCAAACTCCTGACCTCGAGCAATCTGCCCGCCTCAGCCTCCCAAAGTGCTAGGATTACAGGCGTGAGCCACCACACCCAGCCTTATTTTAAATTTTTAAAACATATTCAACACATATTATAAATCATAAATATAAATATAAATTTTAAGTTCATTTAAAGTAAAACTTATACAATTAAAGTTTCTAGGCTGGGCCCAGTGGCTCACACCTGTCATCCCAGCACTCTGGGAGGCCGAGGCAGGAGGATCACTCAAGGTCAGGAGTTCGAGGCCAGCCTGAGCAAGAGCGAGACCCCTGTCTTCACTAAAAATAGAAAGAAATTAATTGGCCAACTAAAAATATATAGAGAAAAAATGAGCCGGCCGTGGTGGTGCATGCCTGTAGTCCCAGCTACTAGGGAGGAGGCTGAGGCAGGAGGATCGCTTGAGCCCAGGAGTTGGAGGTTGCTGTGAGCTAGGCTGATGCCCGGGCAACAGAGTGAGACTCTGTCTCCAAAAAAAAAAAAAAAAAAAGTTTCTAAAATAAGCAAATATTTTAAATATTTTTTTAAAGTAATCAATTATGTCTTAATAAAATAAGCATAGGTTCATAAAAGTAAATGCTTACAAAATATGTTTATGTTGGCTTCTAAAGAACTTGTAAATATTAATAAGATACTGAGTAGAAAACCCATTGGCTGTTAGTCTGAAGACCTGAATTTGATAACTGGCTTTGGCATTTGATATGTAACCTTTTGGGGGATCCATTCTGTTAGCAATAAAGAGTATACAGCATATAATTTGCTTTTTTTTAAAAAAAAAAAAGCAATCCAGGCCGGGCATGGTGGCTCACGCCTGTCATCCTAGCACTCTGGGAGGCCAAGGCGGGAGGATCGCTCAAGGTCAGGAGTTCGAAACCGGCCTGAGCAAGAGCGAGACCCGGTCTCTACTAAAAATAGAAAGAAATTAATTGACCAACTAAAAATATATGTACAAAAAATTAGCCGGGCGTGGTGGCGCGTGCCTGTAGTCCCAGCTACTCGGGAGGAGGCTGAGGCAGGAGGATTGCTTGAGCCCAGGAGTTGGAGGTTGCTGTGAGCGAGGCTGACGCCACGGCACTTACTCTAGCCTGGGCAACAAATCGAGACTCTGTCTTAAAAAATAAAAAATAAATAAAAAATAAAAAAACCAATCCAACAAGGCAATATATCTGAAAACACTCAACTACTCAACTACCTTTTTTTTTTTTTTTTTTTTTTGAGACAGAGTCTCGCTTTTGTTGTCCAGGCTAGAGTGAGTGCCGTGGCGTCAGCCTAGCTCACAGCAACCTCAAACTCCTGGGCTGAAGTGATCCTCCTCCCTCAGCCTCCCGAGTAGCTGGGACTACAGGCATGCGCCACCATGCCCGGCTAATTTTTTTATATACATATCAGTTGGCCAATTAATTTCTTTCTATTTATAGTAGAGACGGGGTCTCGCTCTTGCTCAGGCTGGTTTTGAACTCCTGACCTTGAGCAATCCGCCCGCCTCGGCCTCCCAGAGAGCTAGGATTACAGGCGTGAGCCACCACGCCCGGCCTCAACTACCTTTTTTACACATCTCTTTGGAACGTCAAAACCAAGACATGCCACTCGCACACCATAAAATACACATCCATAAAGAGGGACAACCCCCTCTCTTTCTTCATAAATATATAGCTTTAGAAATATTTTGCAAATTTTTATAGGACCACACTAGTCATTCCTTCATTTCTTTCCCCCTCTGGCATTTGGAAAGATGCACTGATTGAAACGTGACTTAGTGTGAACACGGTGCTAACTCACCCACTTGTACGACACGAACCCTAAATTCTCTAGGAGCTCAGAAAAGGACCAGAAGGGAAGTGAAAAAAAAAAAAATGAGAAGTCATCTATTCAAACCTGAGAACATGTCACACGGGAGGAGAAATACTTACTCCTGCAGTTCTCATATGGTCACTGGAGGTCAACTTCATGCCCTATAGACCAGGGGTGCTCAAACTTTTCAAACAGGGGGGCCGGTTCCCTGTCCCTCAGACCGTTGGAGGGCCGGACTCTAGTTTAAAAAAAAAAAACTATGCACAAATTCCCATGCACACTACGCAGATATTATTTTGAAATGAAAAAACAAACGGGCAAAAACGCCCACACGTGGCCCACGGGCCATGGTTTGAGGACGACTGTTCTAGAAGGTCCCAGAAGTCAGGAGCTCCAAGGACTCAGTGACCTGCCCCATCTCGGCAGGGGGGAGCTGTTTGGTGACCTCAGGGCAATTTCAAAACGGGTAAGAGACATGTCAGGGCTCCCAGATTTCAAATGTTGAAGGATGCACCCCCCCCCTAAGTTGCTAAGTTCACACGTTGAGGTCTTAGCCCTCGGTGCCCCAGGACGGGACTGTGTTTGGAGGTAGGGCCTTGAAATTGGTCGTTGAGTTAAAACTGAGGTCATGAGGATGGGCCCTGATCCAATCTGACTGGTGGTCCCCCTAAGAAGACGAGATGAAAAGATTTCTCCTGTTCCGAGGGATGCTGGCTCCACTCTCTGCTACCGTGTTGCCCCGAAAATAAGCCCTACCCATAAAACAAGCCCCAGCAGGATGTCTAAGCACGTGCGCAATAGAAGCCCTACCCCGAAAATCAGCCCTAGTGATGGGCGTGGTTATGAAAATCAGCCCTAGTGGTGGGCGTGGCTATGAAAAATCAGCCCTAGTGATGGGCGTGGTTATGAAAAATCAGCCCTAGTGATGGGCGTGGTTATGAAAATCAGCCCTAGTGGTGGGCGTGGCTATGAAAATCAGCCCTGGTGGTGGGCGTGGCCATTAAAATCAGCTCTGGTGGTGGGCGTGGCCATGAAAACAGCTCTGGTGGTGGGCGTGGCTATGAAAATCAGCCCTAGTGATGGGCGTGGCTATGAAAATCAGCCCTGGTGATGGGCGTGGCTATGAAAATCAGCCCTAGTGATGGGCGTGGCTATGAAAATCAGCTCTGGTGGTGGACGTGGCTATGGAAATCAGCCCTAGTGACGGGCGTGGCTATGAAAATCAGCCCTGGTGGTGGACGTGGCTATGAAAATCAGCCCTAGTGATGGGCGTGGCTATGAAAATCAGCCCTGGTGGTGGGCGTGGCTACACAGTGCATCTGCACAACCCATGCGTGTTGTCTCAGAGCGGGAAAGAACACGAGCAGCCCTTCTCATCCGCCCCGTGAGAGCTCTAATGCTCGACAGGAGAGATTGGGGCCAGTGGCTCTAAAGGAAACAGAGTCGCAAGACATTCAGGATGGGATTCGGGGTCTAGAGAGTGAGGATGATGTTCCAGAAGAAGACGACTTCACTCTATTGGAATCAATGCAGACGGTTGTACTGCACTTAAAAAAAATAACACATGCCCTGAAAATCAGCCCTAGGGTGTCTTCTTGAGGAAAAACAAATAGAAGACCCTGTCTTATTTCGGGGGAAACACGGTAGCCTAGAGTGTTTGCAGTGACAGGTGAGCAGAGCATTCTAGGGCAGCCGCAACGTGTAGGAGTTCAGAGACATTCAAATCAAGCGCAAGATGAGCGCACTGTGGGTCTTCAACTGAGTAAGCAAGAACGCGGACAGCCCTGAGAGATCGTGCTTTTTGTTGGAGCCAGAACTTGCTTCAAATGCACCATGAAGGCAATGGTATTTTTAAGAAACAATCAAGCAACCCTATCATATATATTTTATTCATGTTACTTTCCTGTTCACCAGCCACTTATGCTGAAAACCATGACACAGGAGGTCACAGAAGGTCATAGAAGAAGAGGAGATAGGGCAACGGATAGACCTTTTCCTTTTAAAGTCCTTCCTTACTCATCGATAAGCCAGAAGTAGAAAGTGTTGGTGGAATCTCTGTGTATCAAGAAGTCGAATAAGAGCTATTGAGTCGTTTGTGCAGTGAGTCTGCTCTTCTGGTGAGAATGAAATACATGTGCGTGTTCAAGCTTCTAAATATAGATTATATCATCTCAGCGATTCTGAATATGAATTAAATGCTCTTGCGTTTGCATCTAAAGCTGACCTTGCACAATAGAAAGATGAGAGATATTGCATTATTTCAGGACAGGGGGAAAAAAATTTTTTTTAATTAAAAGAAAAAAAAGAAAGATGAGAGAGAAAACTCATACTGATCATTTAAAATTTAATTTTTCTTCACTTAGAATAAACAACCAACAGAAAATAAAAAAAAACGCCATGGCAAGTTGAGAGAGGGACTACAGAAGAAAGGAAAACGCTTTATTTTTTAGCACATCGAACAGCAGTTTTTCCCTACTTTTTGGACCAAGGACCCTCTAGTTGCAATTTCCAAGGGTCCCTGCAGGTGATGAAGCCAACCACGCTGCAGAGGAAAGAGCTTCTGGGTCCCCAAGCACGGCCAGGACAATCTCCAACCCTGTCCGTAAGCAGTTAAAAAAAAAAAAATAACCGACAAAATCCAGTATGAAAAACCGATTTGTCTATATAAACTGCTGCAGCATTTATGGCCTAATAGATGAGACTCATACTCACAAGCAAATTCATCCTACTATAATATTGGAGTACTATGATGAGCTGCACTTCATACATTGAAACCAAATCAGGAGCTCAGGTAAAATACAGAGACAGTCAAATCGGATTCCAAAATCACCAAAAACAATCCGTCCAAAACTTACGAGCTTTATGCGGTCCAGGGTAAAGCTAAGCTTTGGATTCTGAGACCACAGAGACAAACAAAATTTCTGTTCTTCAAAGATGAGATCAATTAATATTAGCATAGGTTTTATGCAATGCTAAAATAAAAAAACCAAAAATAAAATATCCGTGCATTCTTTATATTTGAATGCAACTTTTAAGGAAAAGGGAATAAGCTTTTGTTCTCACATTTTCCAGGGTTTTCTGTTTCACAAGCATGTGCATTTTGAGTGAGACTCTTACGTCTTCCTTATAGTGGCTCTTGGATCCATTTTTTACCAACTCCTGGAAGACAAACAACCCTGAACATAATAAAGTGGAAGATACCTTAGTCTCCTCTCCTTGAAGCTAAAAGATTTCTCAGAATTACTCTAATATTTCTAAGAAGTATTAATACTTCTTACCAGTAATAACATCACTACTACATTATTACATTAGAAGTATTGTAGCACTTCTTAGTAGCAGTAACATTACTACTATATTACTACATTGGAAGTATTGATGCTTTTTAGAAATGGTAGCATTGCTGCTGCATTACTGTGTTAGAAGTATTAATACTTCCTAGAAGTAGTAACATTAGTGCTACATTACTACATTAGAAGTATTAATGCTTCTTACTGGTAGTGGCATTGCTGCTACATTACTATGTTAGAAGCATTGATGCTTCTTTCTAGTAGTAACATTACTGCTACATTACTACTTTAGGGGTATTGGTGCTTCTTACTGGTAGTAACATTACTACTGCATTGCTATGTTATGAGCATTAATACTTCCTAGCGGTAGTCACATTACTGCTACACTACTGCATTAGAAGTATTAATGCTTCTTACTAGTGGTGACATTGCTGCTACATTACTACATTAGAAGTATTAATACTTTTTACTAGTAGTGACATTGCTGCTACATTATTGCCACGTTAGAAGTATTGATGCCTCTTACTAGTAGCAACATTACTACTGCATTACTACTTTATGAGTATTGGTGCTTCTTACTAGTAGTGACATTACTACTGCATTACCACTTCAGGAGTATTGGTGCTTCTTACTAGTAGTGACACTGCTGCTACATTACTACGTTAGAAGTATTGACGCTTCTTACTAGTAGCAACATTACTACTGCATTACTACTTTAGGAGCATTGGTGCTTCTTACTAGTAGTAACATTACTACTGCATTGCTATGAGTATCAATATTTCCTAGCAGTAGTCACATTACTGCTACACTACTGCATTAGAAGTATTAATGCTTCTTACTAGTGGTGACATTGCTGCTACATTACTACATTAGAAGTATTAATACTTCTTACCAGTAGTGGCACCACTGCTACATTACCACATTAGAAGTATTGATGCCTCTTACTAGTAGCAACATTACTACTGCATTACTATTTTAGGAGTATTGGTGCTTCTTACTAGTAGTGACATTACTACTGCACTACCACTTCAGGAGTATTGGTGCTTCTTACTAGTGGCAACATTACTACTGCATTACTACTTTATGAGCATTGGTGCTTCTTACTAGTAGTGACATTACTACTGCATTGCTATGAGTATCAATACTTCCTAGCAGTAGTCACATTACTGCTACACTACTGCATTAGAAGTATTAATGCTTCTTACTAGTGGTGATATTGCTGCTACATTACTACATTAGAAGTATTAATACTTCTTACCAGTAGTGGCACCACTGCTACATTACCACATTAGAAGTATTGATGCCTCTTACTAGTAGCAACATTACTACTGCATTACTACTTTAGGAGTATTGGTGCTTCTTACTAGTAGTGACATTACTACTGCATTACCACTTCAGGAGTATTGGTGCTTCTTACTAGTGGCAACATTACTACTGCATTACTACTTTATGAGTATTGGTGCTTCTTACTAGTAGTGACACTGCTGCTACATTCCTACTTTAGGAGTATTGGTGCTTCTTACTAGCAGTGACATTACTACTGCATTACTACTTTAGGAGTATTGGTGCTTCTTACTAGCAGTGACATTACTACTGCATTACTACTTTGGGAGTATTGGTGCTTCTTACTAGCAGTGACATTACTACTGCATTACTACTTTGGGAGTATTGGTGCTTCTTACTAGCAGTGACATTACTACTGCATTACTACTTTGGGAGCATTGGTGCTTCTTACTAGTAGTGACACTGCTGCTACATTACTACTTTAGGAGCATTGGTGCTTCTTACCAGCAGTGAGATTACTACTGCATTCCTACTTTAGGAGTATTGGTGCTTCTTACTAGTAGTGACATTACTACTGCATTCCTACTTTAGGAGTATTGGTGCTCCTTACTAGCAGTGACATTACTACTGCATTACCACTTCAGGAGCATTGGTGCTTCTTACTAGCGGCAACATTACTGCTGCATTGCTGTGTTGGGAGCATTAATACTTCCAAGCAGTGATGGCATTTCCAAACAACATAGGCCTTAACCTGTCCTCCTAAAAGTCCGTGTTACTGGAAACTCAGCAGGGCTGGCTGGCAAAGGACATTCCGAATGGAGTGGCCATCCACAGGCCTCACTCCCTGAACGCAGGCAGGTGGCACCATTTCCAGTGCAAAGGTCGAAGACGCCCCACCCACTGATCGCCTGAGCTGGGACTCTGTCCCCAGGGAAACGACATGCCTTCTGTGATTAATAATTAGCAAAAAGGCTTAACGCCTCAAATTCCCCGGAAGAGGGGGCATGCTGGCTCTCGTTCGCGAGAAGGGGCGCGGGGGCTGAGGGAGAAGGAGCTGTTAGAACCGGGTTCGGGTAGGAAGGAGAGCAGAGAGGAGCAGCGGTCACTGCCACGGAGAACAGGGTACAGTGGGGGGGACCCGAGATTGCGTCTGCCCCGTGACCTTGGCCCTCCCGGACTGCACGTTCTCCGCCGGCGTGATCTGTGAGCCAAAAGCCACCCTCCCATTTCAATCTCCAGTGATAACTGGACAGCTCTTCCCGGGCTGGACTTTGGGACAAGGCTAGAGGTGACACCCACTTGGCCGTGCTCAGGGGAACGGAATTCAGGGCACGGCATTGTGCGCTGCT
Organism: Microcebus murinus; assembly: GCF_040939455.1. Lineage (NCBI taxonomy): Eukaryota > Metazoa > Chordata > Mammalia > Primates > Cheirogaleidae > Microcebus > Microcebus murinus. The sequence goes on along the minus strand of NC_134132.1, from coordinate 14,644,762 downwards.
CATTTTACTTTACTTTTCTTTTCTTTTCTTTTTTTTTGAGACAGAGTCTCGCTCTGTCGCCCAGGCTAGAGTGAGTGCCGTGGTGTCAGCCTCGCTCACAGCAACCTCAGACTCCTGGCCTCGAGCGATCCTCCTGCCTCAGCCTCCCGAGTAGCTGGGACTACAGGCATGCGCCACCACGCCCGGCTAATTTTTTCTATATATTTGTAGTTGGCCAATTCATTTCTTTCTATTTTTTTAGTAGAGATGGGGGGTCTCGCTCTTGCTCAGGCTGGTCTCGGACTCCTGACCTCGAGCGATCCTCCCACCTCGGCCTCCCAGAGTGCTGGGATGACAGGCGTGAGCCACCGCGCCCGGCCCCGGCAGTATCTTTTAATACATTTCTTTTCCTGCTTATAGCAGCCAGAGCTGGATTCTGCTGTCTAAAAATAACAGATAAAAAAAATTTTAAAAAACCTAAAGAGGAGGATGATAGGGTGAGAATGACAAGAAGACAGGTCCTGAGACCATTATGTAACCACCTGGTATAGACTGCTTACTACACAGGTACTATTTCCACATGTTTACTCATACCCACATCTAGATAGATAAATAGAGATGGACAGATAGGTGGGTAGGTTGATAAAGCCAGAAATAATCTCAATTAACCATTCTTTTTTTTTTTTTTTTTTTTTTTTTTGAGACAGAGTCTCACCCTGTTGCCCAGGCTAGAGTGAGTGCCGTGGCGTCAGCCTCGCTCACAGCAACCTCAGACTCCTGGGCTCAAGTGATCCTCCTGCCTCAGCCTCCCGAGTAGCTGGGACTACAGGCATGAGCCACCATGCCCGGCTAGTATCTTCTATATATTTTTAGTTGGCCAATTAATTTCTTTCTATTTTTAGTAGAAACGGGGTCTCGCTCTTGCTCAGGCTGGTTTCGAACTCCTGACCTCGAGCAATCCGCCCGCCTCAGCCTCCCAGAGTGCTAGGATTACAGGCGTGAGCCACCGCGCCCGGCTAATTAACCATTCTTAATTGCCCATTGTATGCAAGGCACTGTGTCAGGCAAAAACTCTATGAAATAAGTCTTATTAATATCTATTTAGATTAGAAAACTGTCATTCGTTAAGTTTAGATAACTTGATTAAGAGGAAATATAAATAATGACACAGCAAGAATTTACACCCAAGATCGCCTGTCTCCAGTGGCTATCCTGTTCACCAATCTAACATGTCGATCTTGACTCTTTTTAAAGCCAAGGAAAGAGTTAACTCATTTATAAAGGGTACTTGGATAGAACTCAGGAAAATCGGCAAGAAAAAAAAATCAAACAACCCTATCAAAAAGTGGGCAAAGGACACGAACAGAAACTTCTCAAAGGAAGACAGAATAATGGCCAACAAACATAGGTAAAAATGCTCGCCGTCTCTAATCACCAGGGAAATGCAAATCAAAACTGCAGTGAGATATTACCTAACTCCGGCAAGAACGGCCTTTATCAAACAGTCCCCAAACAATAAATGCTGGCGTGGATGCAGAGAGAGAGGAATACTCTTGCACTGCTGGTGGGACTGCAAACTAGTTCAACCTCTGTGGAAAGCAATATGGAGATACCTTAAAGCGATACAAGTGGATCTACCGTTTGATCCAGCAATCCCATGACTGGGCATCTACCAAAAAGATCAAATGAGACTCTACAAAAAAAGACACCTGCACTCGAATGTTTATAGCAGCACAATTCACAATTGCAAAGCTGTGGAAGCAACCCAGGTGCCCATCCATGCACGAGTGGATTAATAAAACGTGGTCTGTGCACACCACGGAGCACTACTCAGCTCTGAGAAACAGCGGTGACCCAGCACCTCTTGTGTGTTCCTGGCTGGAGCTGGAGCCCATCCTACTAAGGGAAGCGTCCCGAGAATGGAAACACAAGCACCACGTGCGCTCACCAGCAAACTGGCGTTGACAGATCAGCACCTAAGTGGACACACAGGAGTGACATCTGTCGGGTGTCGGGCAGGTGGGAGGGGAGGAGGGGACGGGTGTAGACAGACACGACGAGTGAGACGTGCACCGTCTGGGGGATGGGCACGCTTGAGGCTCAGACTCGAGGGGGGACAGGGTGGCACAGGCAATATATGCAACCTTAACACTTGCACCCCCATAATATGCTGAAATAAAAAAATAAAATATTTTTGAAACCTTAACATTTGTACCCCCACCATATGCTGAAATTAAAAAAAAATAAAATATTTTTGAAACCTTAACATTTGTACCCCCATAATGTGCCGAAATAAAATATAAAATAAAAAAAAAAAATAAAGGGTATTTTTGGAGCAGATTCTGTTAACTCTAAATAACCTCAAACAGCAGCAACCACATTCCAGGGCTTGTTCTTTCTTCCCCATTGTCTGTCTAGATCTTTCTAGGCAAGAGGGCAGATGTGTCATGAGGAAGAACATTCCAGGGAGTGGAAACCATGACAAGCTGTTTGTGAATATTCCTCATTTACTGGTGGACACTAATGCAGCATTCCAACTCAGCGAAAAACAGAGCCTTGGGCAACAGTGGTTAGCTCATAACTATAAAATGTTTTGCATTTCTGAGACATTACAGGGCAGAATGCTGATAGGCCATAAAGAATGACACATTTCTTTGTCATTTATACGCTAGTCTTCCTTTAAGAGATGCCTTGATTTTTGGGGTGAGTGCAGACTCGATAGGGAATACAATTTTGCTTGCTATTAGGATTTGTTTCATTTCATTATTGCAGATAAATACTAAATCTTACTAAAATTTGGTATTTTAGTAAAATTTAGTTTACTAAATTTACTACTAATTTAGTAAATACTAAATTACTAATTTAGTAATACTAATTTACTAATTAGCATTAGTTTACTAATACTAAATAAGTACTAAATACTAAACTTGACTAAATTTGGTATTTAGTACTTATTTAGTATTAGCACTAAATTTAGTATTTAGTACTTATTATTTAGTACTTATTACTATTCAGTAATTATTACTAAATAATACATTATTACAGATAATACTAAATAATACTAAATACTAAGATAAATACTAAATTTCAGTCAAAATACTGTGCACATTTAACCTGTAGAATTTTACCGATTGTAAGATTGATGTATTTTCTGCCGGGTGCAGTGGTGGCTCACGCCTGTCATCCCAGCACTCTGGGAGGCCGAGGCGGGAGGATCGCTGGAGCTCAGGAGTTAGAGACCAGCCTGAGCAAGAGCGAGACCCCGTCTCTACTAAAAAAAAAAAAAATAGAAAGAAATTCGCTGGACAACTAAAAATATACAGAAAAAACGAGCCGGGCGTGGTGGCGCATGCCTGTCATCCCAGCTACTCAGGAGGCTGAGGCAGGAGGATCGCTTGAGGCCAGGAGTTTGAGGTTGCTGTCAGCAAGGCTGACACCATGGGCAACAGAGTGAGACTCTGTCTCAAAAAAAGAAAAAAAAAAGCCTTTGTTTTTCAGAGTGAGTGCAGACTAGACAGGGAATATAATTTTGTTTGCTATTAGGACTTGTTTCATTTCATTATTACAGATAAATACGAAATTTGAGTCAACATACTGTACACATTTAACCTATAAGAATTTTAGCAATTGTAAGATTGATGTATGTTCTTTGGTTGGGTAAGTGTGGAAAGGCTCATACATGTACAATAACATTCGTGCAATTACCGTTATTTAATTCTATTCCCATATTTCAAGGAGTGTTGCTGTCATTATGTTGGTGATAGCTTTTTGATGTTTCATTGGCACAAATTGTTACCGATTCAGGGCCCCTGAGTCAAAACACGTCAGGAGCACTTTATTCAAATAAAGAGGATCCCATCCTTGGATAGAATTTCCCTCAATTCTTGTGTTAAGTTTCTATGATTCAACTGGGCACGGTGGCTCACGCCTGTCATGCTAGCACTCTGGGAGGCCGAGGCGGGAGGATTGCTCTAGATCAGGAGTTCGAGACCAGCCTGAGCAAGAGCGAGACCCCGTCTCTACTATAAATAGAAAGAAATTAATTGGCCAACTAATATATATAGAAATAATTAGCCGGGCATGGTGGTGCATGCCTGTAGTCCCAGCTACTCGAGAGGAGGCTGAGGCAGGAGGATCGCTGGAGCCCAGGAGATTGAGGTTGCTGTGAGCGAGGCTGATGCCACGGCACTCACTCTAGCCCAGGTGACAGAGTGAGACTCTCTCTCAAAAAAAAAAAAAAAGTTTCTATGATTCTAAAACATACATAACATAAAAAGAAAATTTAAAAAACTGGCTCACGCCTGTCCTCCTAGCACTCTAGGAGGCCGAGGCGGGAGGATCGCTCTAGATCAGGGGTTCAAGACCAGCCTGAGCAAGAGCGAGACCCCATCTCTACTATAAATAGAAAGACATTAACTGGCCAACTAAAAATATATAGAAAAAATTAGCCGGGCATGGTGGTGCATGCCTGTAGTCCCAGCTACTCGGGAGGAGGCTGAGGCAGGAGGATCGCTGGAGCCCAGGAGATGGTGGTTGCTGTGAGCGAGGCTGACACCACGGCACTCACTCTAGCCCGGGCAAGAGAGCGAGATTCTGTCTCAAAAAACAAAAACAAAACAAAAAAAATAATAATAATAAAATAAACGACTACTTTTGGAACACACTAAAGGTCATTCCTGCATATCAGGCAACTGTGCCTACAAAGTTCCGCCACATCAGAAGGGCACACTGGAATCCACTTGGAAATCAGCAGGAACAATCAACCCCTAAGAAAGGGCCTTTCCCACGACCAAATAGAAAAGGGTAAAGTAGGGGAGTAAGAAGAGTCGAAATGTTTCCTCTTCGCGGCTTATTTAATTACATTGTTTCACAAGCCACTTGTATTTGGAAAGCCTGTGTCTCTGCAGATTGCTGCTGAGCGGTTACAGTAGCCTCTGTTGCCGGCCGCTTGCAATTCACAAGTGATTGCTACATGTAAACTTTATAATTAATCAGCCTCAAAGAGAAGCCATAGCCGCGCCCGCCGCGCCCAATTGCAGACCTGATTTTTGGCTTTGCTGCTTTCTATTTTTTGCAGCCTGGGCTCATGTGAGGGTTCAGCAGGCACCTTGCATTCCAGCTGCCACTGCTAGCGGCGGGCCCTTCAGCCCCCAGAAAGTGGGCAGCTGACTCCCGCGGGAATGACAGCAGGTGAGGCTAAACACCTGAACGCATGTCACCCTCAGTCATGTCCATACAGGGGGAAATGCTGTCCCCTGGTCAGAGAACGGCAGCCTCTTCTGCAAAAGGGCAGACACCCAGCCGATAACCGGCTCAGGGGTGCAACAATAGGAGAACGTACCCCTGGTCATCCAAGTGACATTCTTTCCAATCTCCAATACCCCGAATAGGCAGTTTATTCATTTTTTGTTGCTGTTAATTATTATATATATATATATTTTTTTTAGGCAGTTTATTCTTTTACAGGGTCCCTAGCATTTAATCTAGAATCCTACTAGAAGCTCTGGCATAGCAGGGTGGGGGAAGGGAGGGGCAGGGGCAAGATATGTAACCCCAACAATATTTGTACTCCCATGATATGAAGGAATAAAAATGATAATAAAAAATAATTTTTTTTAAAAGACAAAAAATAAAATAAAATAAAAATAAAAGATAACTTTTGGCCAGGTGCAGTGGCTCACGCCTGTCATCCTAGCACTATGGGAGGCCGAGGCAGGAGGATCGCTCAAGGTCAGGAGTTCGAGACCAGCCTGAGCAAAAGCAAGACCTTCCCGTCTCTACTAAAAATAGAAAGAAATTGGGCCGGGCGAGGTGGCTCACGCCTATCATCCTAGTACTCTGGGAGGCCGAGGCGGGTGGATTCTTCGAGGTCAGGAGTTGGAGACCAGCCTGAGCAAGAGCGAGACCCCGTCTCTACTATAAATAGAAAGAAACTAATTGGCCAGCTAATATATATATAGAGAAAAAATTAGCCGGGTGTGGTGGCGCATGCCTGTAGTCCCAGCTACAATACATGGGAGGCTGAGGCAGGAGGATCGCTTAAGCCCAGGACTTTGAGGTTGCTGTGAGCGAGGCTGACGCCACAGCACTCACTCTAGCCTGGGCAACAAAGTGAGACTCTGTCTCAAAAAAAAAGAAAGAAATTAATTGGCCAGGTAAAAAAATATATAGAAAAAAATGAGCCGGGCATGGTGGTGCATGCCTGTAGTCTCAGCTACTCAGGAGGAGGCTGAGGCAGGAGGATCGCTTGAGCCCAGGAGATTGAGGTTGCTGTGAGCGAGGCTGACGCCACGGCACTCTCTCTAGCCTGGGGAACAGAGTGAGACTCTGTCTCCAAAAAAAAAAGATAACTTTGGAAAAATGAACTTGATAGCTAAAGCCACATTGGGAGTAGAATTAAGCTCTTGATGGAAAACAATCAATGTAGGCTTTGAAATTGTTTTTGAAAACCCCAGCTAAGAAACTCAGAGGATGAGCCACCACTGCTGGGTTGGAACCCGGTATTTAAGGTGCCGTCACCTGTCAAAGGCGTCCCCAACCTGGTATTTAGTTTCCCTGAGTCACCCTCCCTCTAATCCCCTATTGCTCGGTGCAGATTGTGATGGATTTTTCTTGGCTTCAACTCTTGGAGAAAAGCTAAAAATACAAATCTAACATGGCAACACAGCCATTATATTCTTCTGGGGATATTGTCTCTTAATATCAGTGCATGCAACAAATAGTAAAAAAAATAATAATAATAATAAATAAGAAAAAGAAAGGAAAGAAGGAAAAACAAAAGTTGATCTGCCTTCATTTTCTGTTGCGTTGGTTCTGTGTCTGGACTGTACTTGACCCGACATGGTAAGGATTGAGAACTCCTAGTACTGACCACCCAAATAAAAAAAGAGGGTAGCAGAAAACACCACAGGACGGAACTCACAGAGTGAGAAAGAACCGTTTTACCAACGTTATTGCAGGAGAGACTCCCCCCTGCTCTTTGGCTGAACTTGAACCCTGGACTCTGGGAAAACTATTTGTCTTGGCTGAAATTTGGAATCTAGCTGCTGGCGGCAGGAGTTTCAGCTTTAACTACGAATCCGGCTTAATGTTAAACTTGGCAATAAACTGAGGGGATTCATTTGCTGGCCCTTTTTTTTTTTTTTTTTGGAGACAGAGTCTCGCTTTGTTGTCCAGGCTAGAGTGAGTGCCGTGGCGTCAGCCTCGCTCACAGCAACCTCAGACTCCTGGGCTCAAGCGATCCTCCTGCCTCAGCCTCCTCCCGAGTAGCTGGGACTACAGGCATGCGCCACCACGCCCGGCTCATTTTTTCTATATATATTAGTTGGCCAGTTAATTTTCTTTCTATTTTTAGCAGAGACGGGGGTCTCGCTCTTGCTCAGGCTGGTCTCCAACTCCCGACCTGGAGCAATCCTCCCGCCTCGGCCTCCCAGAGTGCTGGGATGACAGGCGTGAGCCTCCGCGCCCGGCCTGGCTTATTTTTTTATAGGTGCCATCCTGACATGTGAAATGTAGCTACGAATTATGTTCATGCAGTGAAAACAATGTTGCAGATATTCTACTTTTTGTAATCTGTGATATCAGCTCCATGCATGTGTCCTGATTTGAGAAGAGGCTATTTTATGCCCAACGCAGCTGCGAACTGACTGACTGGCCCATTTGCTTCAGTCTCCTAAACTTGTGTGTGTATATGTGTGTGTGTGTGTGTGTGTGTGTGTGTTATGCACAAAAATAAAAGAAGGTCCCTCTTCTTTACAATTAGAATCCTGGTCAAAGAATTATGATTTCAGTTTCACGTGTAAATGTTTAACAGTGATCATCTCCGATTTGTAACCCATGACAACAAGGATACTATGTCTTAGTCACTCTTCTGTCTCTAGCATTGACTATTCTTCCTTGCACGAAAGTGACAGTATACTTTTTTAAATTTTTTTTTAATTTTTTTGTGAGACAGAGTCTCACTCTGTCACCCGGGCTAGAGTGAGTGCCGTGGCGTCAGCCTCGCTCACAGCGACCTCCAACTCCTGGGCTCAAGCGATCCTCCTGCCTCAGCCTCCTCCCGAGTAGCTGGGACTACAGGCATGTGCCACCATACCCGGCTAATTTTTTCTTATATATTTTTAGTTGGCCAGCTCATTTCTTTCTATTTTTTTTTTTTTAGTAGAGATGGGGTATCGCTCTTGCTCAGGCTGGTCTTGAACTCCTGACCTTGAGCGATCCTCCCGCCTGGGCCTCAAAAGTGACAATATATTTTTGAGTCCTTGTTGCTCAGTTGTGTTCTGAGTGCATGTCTATATTTTCTAAAAAAAATTTTTAAATAATGAACCTACATTTATAATAATGAAAAAAGAATATCCTTTCTATAATGCTTAATATTCTACTTTTTTTTACTTATATGGGCCAATGTGTGAATTAGTCTATCCACAAATTAAAATTTTAAACATGTGAGAGGAATAGGACGTGCCTAATTGTTTCCTTACACTGCTGCCCGGACAGGCTTCTGCAGATAGTTCCCACGAGGGACAGGGTGAATTCATGAAAACTGGGCTTGCCGACACCAAGCCCAGCTCCGCCTGCCATGCCCAAGAGCTCAAGGTCAGTGGCTGAGCTGATATGATGGATTTCCTTGACAATAAGATTTTTAAAAGGCCGGGCGCGGTGGCTCACGCCTGTCATCCCAGCACTCTGGGAGGCCGAGGCGGGAGGATCGCTCAAGGTCAGGAGTTTGAGACCAGCCTGAGCAAGAGCGAGACCCCTGTCTCTGCTATAAATAGAAAGAAAATTAATTGGCCAACTAATATATATAGAAAAAATTAGCCGGGCGTGGTGGCGCATGCCTGTAGTCCCAGCTACTCGGGAGGCTGAGGCAGGAGGATGGCTTGAGCCCAGGAGTTGGAGGTTGCTGTGAGCGAGGCTGACGCCACGGCACTCACTCTAGCCCGGGCGACAGACTGAGACTCTGTCTCAAAAAAAAAAAAATACCTGATATCCAACCCCTCGGAGATTCTCATTCAAATGGATCTCAGGCATTATGTTTTCTTTGATTGTTTTGTTTTGAGACAGAGTCTCACCCTATTGTCCGGGCTGGAGTGCCGAGGCGTCAGCCTCCATCACAGCAACCTCCAACTCCTGGGCTCAAGCAATCCTCCTACCTCTGATCCCTAAATTAAATTTGTTTTTTGAGAAAGAGTCTTGCTTTGTTGCCCGGGCTAGAGTGAGTGCTGAGGCGTCAGCCTCGCTCACAGCAACCTCCAACTCCTGGGCTCAAGCGATCCTCCTGCCTCAGCCTCCTGAGTAGCTGCGACTACAGGCATGCGCCACCACGCCCGGCTAGTTTTTTCTATATATATTTTTAGTTGGCCAATTAATTCCTTTCTATTTATAGTAGAGACGGGGCCTAGCTCTTGCTCAGGCTAGTCCCATGGCCCAGGCACTCAATTCCGAGCCAACTCGAATCCTTGGGAAGGTCTTTCAAAGGCTTTTGCCTTTAAATTAAGAACCCATTAAGGTAACCAAACGTCTCTCCAAGTTTATTGTCATTCTGCCTGAGGGATCCCTATGGGATAAAAAAACCGAGACTGGGAGAGAGATTTCCGTCACTATGGAGACGGATTCATTTATTTTTATGGGCTGGCTTCTCAATCCTCTCTCTGGGCGAAAGCTCCCGCTAACTTCTGACGCCGGGAGATGATGCTCGTGCAAAAGAGATTTTGCTGCTGGCAGGGGTTGGGGGGGATTGGTTGCATTTCCGGCTTATTTGGGGACAGGGGTGGCTGGGGATGGGGGGACCCAGTGGAGAGGTGAGATGTCTACGAATATCTTTGCAACCGTTTTACCTGGATCAGAATAGCCCAATGATTGACTGGAGTGAGCAGAACACAGTTAGAATTTTATTGCTGATAGAAGAAAAGGCAGACCCTTCACAGTGACTAGCTTGACATCAACTCTTTTTTTATTATTATTATTTTGAGACAGAGTCTCGCTCTGTCGCCCAGGCTAGAGTGAGTGCCGTGGCGTCAGCCTCGCTCACAGCAACCTCAGACTCCTGGGCTCAAGCGATCCTCCTGCCTCAGCCTCCCGAGTAGCTGGGACTACAGGCATGCGCCACCATGCCCGGCTAATTTTTTCTATCTATATATATTAGTTGGCCAATTAATTTCTTTCTATTTTTAGTAGAGACGGGGTCTCGCTCTTGCTCAGGCTGGTTTCCAACTCCTGACCTTGAGCGATTCTCCTGCCTCGGCCTCCCGAGTAGCCACAATGCCCGGCTAGTTTTTTCTATATATATTTTTAGTTGGCCAATTAATTCCTTTCTATTTATAGTAGAGACGGGGCCTGGCATGCACACCACAGGCATGCACCACCATGCCCGGTGATTTTTTCTATATATATATTTTTAGTCATCCAATTAATTTCTTTCTATTTTTAGTAGAGACCAGGTCTCGCTCTTGCTCAGGCTGGTCTTGAACTCCTGACCTCGAGCGATCCTCCCGCCTCGGCCTCCCAGAGTGCGAGGATGACAGGCGTGAGCCACCGCGCCCGGCCCAGGCATCAACTCTTAATAATAAATGTAAATTACACAGAGAGTAGGATTCAGGAAACATAACTTTTGGGTGAAATTCTACCTGCTGACTCACAGAGCCTCATAATTCTGTACAGATATTATCACAAAGGGTAGAGTTCCTTAGGGATCACAATATGTTCCAAGTCAATTATTTTCAACTACTTAGTTCTTACTGTTCGTAGAGTATATGTATATATATATATATATATATATATATATATATATATATATTCTTTAATGGATATTCTTTAATGGAATTCTTTAATGGAATGCCAAATTCAACCTTTTACGAGCAGCCGTGTTTTTGTGGATAAGTCACAGTCTCTTCCTTCCCCCATCAGCAAAACGACAACGGTGGAATGTGGCAATTTCCAAGCACAGGTGAGGATCCTGACTGACACCCACGGTTACGCAGTTGAACTCTTCAACCTGAGAGGTGCTAGGGTTATAAATAGCACCGTGACACTCTGACTCAATCTGCTTTAAGACATCTTGTGCCAGCCGGGCGCGGTGGCTCACGCCTGTAATCCCAGCACTCTGGGAGGCCGAGGCGGGAGGATCGCTTGAGGTCAGGAGTTCGACACCAGCCTGAGCAAGAGCGAGACCCCGTCTCTACTATAAATAGAAAGAAATTCATTGGCCAACTAAAAATATATAGAAAAAATGAGCCAGGCGTGGTGGCGCATGCCTGTAGTCCCAGCTACTCGGGAGGAGGCTGAGGCGGGAGGATCGCTTGAGCCCAGGAGTCTGAGGTTGCTGTGAGCAAGGCTGATGCCACGGCACTCACTTAAGCCGGGTCCACAGAGTGAGACTCTGCCTCAAAAAATTAAAAACAACAACAACAAAGGCCAGGCGAGGTAGTTCATGCCTGTCATCCCAGCACTCTGGGAGGCCGAGGCAGGAGGATCACTCAAGGTCAGGAGTTCGAGACCAGCCTGAGCAAGAGCGAGACCCCGTCTCTACTATAAACAGAAAGAAATTAATTGGCCAACTGAAAATATATAGAGAAAACATGAGCCGGGCGTGGTGGCGCATGCCTGTAGTCCCAGCTACTCGGGAGGAGGCTGAGGCAGGAGGATGGCTTGAGCCCAGGAGTTTGAGGTTGCTGTGAGCGAGGCTGACGCCACGGCACTCACTCTAGCCCGGGTGACAGAGTGAGACTCTGTCTCACAAAAAAAAAAAAAAGATGAGCCATCTTGTGTCACTGTCATTTTGCAAGAAAGTGACACCGTGCCCGGGTATGATTCGCTGGGCGGGGCCATCCAGCAAACCGTGAAGACGGCCAGTCCGAGGCCCTCCCGTCAGGATTCGGTGGAGGCTCGGGAATGCAGGACTGAACGGAGCACGCAGGACCGGTCCGAAGACTGGCGGAGCAGGTCGCCCCTGGGTCGTGACCGAAACCTCTGCCACTCCCCTTTGGGCAAGTCACTCGCCAACACCCGCCGGGGAGAGCCGCTGGCCAGGAGCCAGTGACGTCCTGACTCCTCGAGAGTGGAGGTTGAGGTTGAGTTCAGGGCCGAGCCGAGCAGGAGCAGTGGAAAGGTTCCCTGGGTGCGGGCAAACGCCCCCTAGATTGGGTTCCTGACCCAGTCTCGAACATAGAGGTAAAACTCCTGGGCTCCAGCGATCCTCCTGCCTCAGCCTCCTCCCGAGTAGCTGGGACTACAGGCACGCGCCACCACGCCCGGCTCATTTTTTTTTCCTTCTTTTTTTTTTTTTTTTTTTTTTTGAGACAGGGTCTCGCTTTGTTGCCCGGGCTAGAGTGAGTGCCGTGGCGTCAGCCTAGCTCACAGCAACCTCAATCTCCTGGGCTCAAGCCATCCTCCTGCCTCAGCCTCCCGAGTAGCTGGGACTACAGGCATGCGCCACCACGCCCGGCTCATTTTTTCTATATATATTTTTTAGTTGTCCAGCTAATTTCTTTCTATCTTTAGTAGAGACGGGGGTCTCGCTCTTGCTCGGGCTGGTCTCAAACTCCTGACCTCGAGCGATCCTCCCGCCTCGGCCTCCCAGAGTGCTGGGATGACAGGCGTGAGTCTCGTCACCCAGTCTTTTTTTTTTTTTTTTTTTTTTAATTTCACCTGCGTCCACTTTTAAGGAACAGGGTGCTACTGACCCGTTAAAAGCACCTTTCTCCAAAAATCATGCCGGGCGTCGCGGCTGTTGGGGTTGTACTCTCTGCCGCCCCAGTCCCCCCCGAACAAACAGGAAGCTCTTCAGCAGAGCTGAGGACGAGCTGGAAAGCGGTGGCGTCTGAGTTTTGTGTCACCTCGCCTGCCCGCCTGGTGAGGGAAAGCTGGCAGCACGGGGCAAACGGCCCTGGGTCACCTCTGCCCCCAGCAGAAGGCCGCCCGCCCCTGACCACACCGGTCCCATCTGCGTGGGGGGCACAGGGGCCGCCACGCGGGAGTGTCACCCTCACCGCTCTCCCTGCACGAGGGCACTCGAGCCCTCACCTGCCCGTCACCGACGGTCCCCTGACGACAGGCTCCGAGTCAGTCGCCACGTGGTTGCCCATGGCGACGCCGCCTGTGCTGGCAGAGGGGCCCGGGGAGGGGGTGGAGCTGTCGCCATAGCTGGGCACGCCTGTGAACACGCTTAGGACGACGCTTGACCTGCGGGGGGCACATGAACACGCTGCCTTCGCCCCCCAACCCCCGTGTGTTCCGTCCAGCAGCGGCCCACTCGGCACCCGCCAGGACAGGCACCGCCACGCCACGCCACGGCCGTGAGGCGACCAGGCGGTCACGAGGCCACCGTATGCATGGGGGAGAGCGAGCTTTTCCACGTCGGCCTTGCGAGGCCGGGTGACACCCGGGTATCGAACGCTGCCGGTGATGCCCGGGTACCAAACGTCGCCAGTGATGCCCGGGTACCAAACGCTGCCAGTGACGCCCGGGTACCAAACGTCGCCAGTGATGCCCGAGTATCAAATGTCGCCAGTGACGCCCGGGTACCGAACGCTGCCAGTGACGCCCGGGTACTGAACGTCGCCAGTGACGCCCGAGTATCAAACACTGCCAGTGATGCCTGAGTATCAAACACTGCCAGTGATGCCCAGGTACCGAACACTGCCAGTGATGCCCGAGTACCAAACGCTGCCAGTGACGCCCGGGTACCAAACGCTGCCAGTGATGCTCAAGTATCAAACGCTGCCAGTGACGCCCGGGTACCGAATGCTGCCAGTGACGCCCAAGCATCAAATGCCACCAGTGATGCCTGGGCACCGAACTCTGCCAGTGATGCCCAGTTATAGACTTCTATAGACCAGTTATAGACCCAGTGATGCCCGGGTACCGAATGCTGCCAGTGACGCCCAAGTATCAAATGATGCCAGTGACGCCCGGGTACAGAACGCTGCCAGGGATGCCCGAGCATCAAACGCTGCCAGTGACGCCTGGGTACCAAACGTCACCAGTGATGCCCGAGTATCAAACACTGCCAGTGATGCCCGAGTATCAAACTCTGCCAGGGATGCCCGAGTATCAAACTCTGCCAGGGATGCCCGAGTATCAAACTCTGCCAGGGATGCCCGAGTATCAAACGCTGCCAGGGATGCCCGAGTATCAAACTCTGCCAGGGATGCCCGAGTATCAAACTCTGCCAGGGATGCCCGAGTATCAAACGCTGCCAATGACGCCCAGGTACCAAACGTCACCAGTGACGCCCGAGTACCAAACACTGCCAGTGATGCCCGAGTATCAAACTCTGCCAGAGATGCCCGAGTATCAAACTCTGCCAGGGATGCCCGAGTATCAAACTCTGCCAGGGATGCCCGAGTATCAAACGCTGCCAGGGATGCCCGAGTATCAAACTCTGCCAGGGATGCCCGAGTATCAAACTCTGCCAGGGATGCCCGAGTATCAAACTCTGCCAGGGATGCCCGAGTATCAAACTCTGCCAGGGATGCCCGAGTATCAAACGCTGCCAGGGATGCCCGAGTATCAAACGCTGCCAATGACGCCCAGGTACCAAACGTCACCAGTGACACCTGGGTACCAAACACTGCCAGTGATGCCCGGGTATCGAACGCCAACAGTGATGCCCGGGTACGGAACGCCGCCAGGGATGCCGAGTATCAAATGCCACCAGTGACACCCAGGTACCGAACACTGCCAGGGATGCCTGGGTACCGAACGCTGCCAGTGACACCTGGGTACCGAACGTTGCCAGTGACGCCTGGGTACACCCCACCGGTGACGCCCGGGTACCGAACGCCACTCCTCAGACCGGTTTCCGGGAAGATGGTGTTTGCGCGACAGTGACTGAGGCCGCCCCGGGAATTGCAAGCCCGATCTGACCTACAGCAACCCCGCTTGGCTCTGCAGACGGAGCGGATTTGAGCTGCAGAAAAGAAAAAAAAAATAAAATAAAACACCCAACTCCTTGCGCGGCCTGAAAATTAGTCTGGGGTGACAGAACGAAATAGCTCGGCAGACTGGCAGCTAGAGACGGTAATTGCAGTCACCCACCGGGCTGGCCTCGCCCGAGGAGGAAATTATCATTTTGATTGCGTCCGGGAGAATCCATTTAGGAGCGCAGGCTTCCTGCTCGAGTCAGAAGGAATGTTTTCCTTCTGCACATAGCGCAACACAAAACTTGGACGGAAATAAGCAAAGTCAGGTAAGTTCTTGCACCCAGAGTATTTTTCAGTCATTTCTGCTTGATGAAGACTCATCTGGAGAGTGAAGAAAAGCTTCCTGGTTTTTTTTTTTTTTATTGTTTTTTTGAGACAGAGTCTCGCTCTGTCGCCCAGGCTAGAGTGAGTGCCGTGGCGTCAGCCTCGCTCACAGCAACCTCCAACTCCTGGGCTCAAGCGATCCTCCTGCCTCAGCCTCCTGAGTAGCTGGACTACAGGCATGCGCCACCACGCCCGGCTAATTTTTTCTATATATATATTAGTTGGCCAATTAATTTCTTTCTATTTATAGTAGAGACGGGGTCTCGCTCTTGCTCAGGCTGGTCTTGAACTCCTGACCTCGAGCGATCCTCCAGCCTCGGCCTCCCAGAGTGCCGGGATTGCAGGCGTGAGCCACCTCGCCCGGCATGTGTATTTTTTCTTTTCTTTTTTTTTTTTTTTTAATTCCCTATAGGAATGATAATACAGATTGCTTTGGTGCAATACTTGCTCCATGCCAGGTGCTTTTCATGCCTGCTCTCACTTGCTCCTCACCACACCCCTGCAAGCCTGGCCTCGTTCTCTCTCTCTCTCTCTTTCTCTCTCTCTCTTTCTCTCTCTCTCTTTCTCTCTCCTTTTCTCTCTCTCTCTCTCTCTCTCTCTCTCTCTCTCTCTCTCTGGCCCAGGTCATGATGCTAGACACCGTGCAGAGCCAGAATTCGAACCCAGCTCCTCCCACCTCCAAAATCCCCATTCTGTCGGCTACATCTTGCTGTCTTTGCTTTTCCTTAATGCTTCCCTGGAATTTTCCCTGCTCTTCTCTTTTCCGTGGACACAGTGCTAAAACCCCGACGCTCTGATAAACAGCTCATGCCGGGATTTCCCTGTGGATTTCTGGTGAGATTCATTTCCACGAGCTCTGTCCTCTCTCCAATCCACTTTCAACCCCCAGCGCCCTCTCTCTTTCTAGCAGACCCTTCCCATTTCTCCATCACCTAACAAAATGCAATGTGGCCGGGCGAGGTGGCTCACGCCTGTCATCCTGGCACTCTGGGAGGCCGAGGCCAGAGGATCGCTCAAGGTCAGGAGTTTGAGACCAGCCTGAGCGAGAGCGAGACCCCCCCCCCGTCTCTGCTATAAATAGAAAAAAAAAATTAATTGGCCAACTAAAAAATATATAGAGAAAAAATGAGCCGGGCGTGGTGGCGCATGCCTGTGGTCCCAGCTACTCGGGAGGCTGAGGCAGGAGGATCGCTTGAGCCCAGGAGTTGGAGGTTGCTGTGAGCTAGGCTGACGCCATGGCACTCTAGCCTGGGCGACAGAGCAAGATAAGAAAGAAAAAGAGAAAGAGAGAAGAAAGAAAGAAAGAAAGAAAGAAAGAAAGAAAGAAAGAAAGAAAGAAAGAAAGAAAGAAGAAGGAAGGAAGGAAGGAAGGAAGGAAGGAAGGAAGGAAGGAAGGAAGGAAGGAAGGAAGGAAGGAAGGAAGGAAGGAAGGAAGGAAGGAAGGAAGGAAGGAAGGAAGGAAGGAAGGAAGGAAGGAAAGAAAGGAAGGAAGAAAAGAGAGAAAGGGAGGGAGGCAGGAGGAAGGAAGGAAGGAAGGAAGGAAGGAAGGAAGGAAGGAAGGAAGGAAGGAAGGAAGGATGGAAGGAAGGAAGGAAGGAAAGAAAAGGAAGGAAAGAAAGGAGGGGTTGGATAAAGGAAGGAAGGAAGGAAAGAAAGAAAGGAGGGAGGGAGGGAAGGAAGGGAGGAAAAAGAAAGAAAGAAAGGGAGAAAGGAAGGAAGGAAGGAAGGAAGGAAGGAAGGAAGGAAGGAAGGAAGGAAGGAAGGAAGGAAGGAAGGGAGGGAGGGAGGGAGGGAGGGAGGGAAGGAAGGGAAGAAAAGAAAGAAAAGCAAGAACATGCCATGCCCATAGAACCGAATCCCAATCCCTCAGCCTGAAACACGCGGGTCTCTCTGACACACTCCCTAAACCTGGCTGTGTACACTGGAATCGCCCCTGGGGGTGGGGGTGGGGTGGGGGAGGGGGAGCTTTTACAAGTCCTGTGGTCAGGCCACAGCCCAGAACGGCTAGCTCGGAATCTCCTCTGGGGGCGGGGCCCCGGGCAGCGTTTATTCCCTGAACCCCCGGGGTGACCTCGGCGTGTAAGTGCAGCCGAGATGGAGGAGCACCCCTCCATAAACCCACCGACCCCACAACTCAGACCTGCCCCTCCTGGGTCCCCGGGTCTCTTGCCCCCTCCTGTCGGCCACCTGCTGCCACCGCCCAGCCCCACTGCTAAGCCGGTGATCTGGGACCACGACCCGAGTCTCCCCACCCGTCGGGGGCTGTCCCTGACCGGGGGACAGTTAAAGTGCGGTTGCTGCCCCGGGGACACCGGGGCCCTTGAGACGCAGCACCTGCCAGGCCTGGACTCAGAGCTCTGACATTCTTGGCCTTTCTTCTTGCTCACGGAAGGTGCTGGAGGTCGCAGTGGCAGTCACGGAAGGTCACTGAAGTGATCCTGTGCACGCGGCCCCCGCCCCCCAAGCCCTGCACACTCCTGTCCCGGGATTGTCAGTCACGCTTGGCTGCTCTTTTTCCTTGAATTTGCCTGAGTGGCCATAGTTGAGTGTTTGCAGCTTTACTGATGTCAGAAGAAACTTAAGTTGCAGACCAGAAAACCTTTTTTTTTTCTTTTTTCTTTTTTCTTTTTTTTTTCTTTTTTTCTTTTTTTTTTTTTTTATATTTCGGCATATTATGGGGGAACAGATTTTAAGGTTTCAATAAATGCCCATTTCCCCCCTCCCCCCACAAGTCTGAGTCTCCAGCATGACCATCCCCCAGATGATGCACATCTCACTCGTTATGTATGTCTATACCCGCCCCCTCCCACCTGCCCACCTGCCCAATACCCTATTACTGTAGTACCTGTGTGTCCACTTAGGTGCTGCTCAGTTAATACCAGTTTGCTGGTGAGTATATGTGGTGCTTGTTTTTCCATTCTTGGGATACTTCACTTAGTAGTATGGGTTCCAGCTCTAACCAGGAAAATATAAGATGTGCTATATCGCCAGAAAACTTCTTAAGCGAGGGAAAGGGGCTATCAAAGTGACCCAGGGGGTTGAGAAAAAAAAAAAAAAAAAAAAAAACAAGAACTGTTGTGGCTTTCTGGTTTAATGAAGACAGGGACCGCCCGTGGCACCGCATGTCACTGCTCCCATGTTCTTATCTGCGTGAACATAGCGACTGCAATAAACGAGGCGCGGCAGTCACCAGGGACTCTGTCCCCCCAATCTTCTTGTTGGCTCTTCATTTCTCAGCCTCGCCCCCTAACCCCAGGCGCCGCACGTGGCCGGCTGGCTCCGGCCCCACCTCGGCCCGCTGCAAGGCGACTTCCTGGAAACGCACCCAGCTCGGAACACACCGTGTGTCTAAACACGGGTTTGCGGTCCAGGCAGGTTAGCTGAGCAGGTGACAGCGCAATTCTCGCCCCTGGCCCCTTGCTGCCCCCCAAGTACTGATCTCGGGTCCCTCCAACCACAGAAAACACCAGCGCTGTCTGCTTTGTCATTCCACCCATGTTCCTTTCTCTGCCGTGCTTCCCCGAAAATAAGACAGGGTCTCATATTTGTTTTTCCTCAAGAAGAGACACCCCAGGCCGGGCGCAGCGGCTCACGCCTGTCATCCCGGCACTCTGGGAGGCCGGGGCGGGAGGATCGCTCAGAGGTCAGGAGTTCGAGACCAGCCTGAGCGAGAGCGAGACCCCTGTCTCTACTATAAATAGAAAAAAAAATTAATTGGCCAACTAATATATAGAGAGAAAAAATTAGCAGGGCGTGGTGGCGCATGCCTGTAGTCCCAGCTACTACTCAGGAGGAGGCTGAGGCAGAAGGATTGCTTGAGCCCAGGAGTTGGAGGTTGCCGTGAGCGAGGCTGACGCCACGGCACTCACTCCAGCCCAGGCAACAAAGCGAGACTCTGTCTCAAAAAAATAAAATAAAATAAAATAAAATAAAATAAAATAAAATAAAATAAAATAAAATAAAATAAAATATTCCCAGGTGTGATGTGTGCAAAAAAGAAAAAAAAAGTGAGAAAAAAAACATTAAATAAAATTAAAATATTAATAAATAAATAAAATAAAATACTTGTGATTTATCTGTCATGCAGATTTAACGGTGTGTCCTCTATTTGTATTCGCTAAGTCTGGTAGCTCTTCATGGATATCAACAAACGCAGAATAGATGCTTTCATCAGAGCAACTGATTTAGCAAAAAAAAAAAAAAAAAAAAAAAAAACCACTCCCCGGATGAGATAATAGCAATCACAACAACTCAAATTATATAGTCCTTCATAGACCTCACGACTTCCATACACATTACTCATGCAAGAAACAGCTGCTGGGCTTATCCTACATAGAATGATTCTAGCAACTCTTTTTCTCTGCCCGGCACGGGTGGTAAGAATAGGAGTCGAGCCCCGAGTTCTTCTCTTCTGCCGTCTGGTTTCTCGCTGGTTCTTTGTAACTGAGATTCTCCAATGTCAACACGCATCGCAAACACCTGCAGGGCTTGTTAACAAACACAAGCCAGGCCGGGGCGCGGTGGCTCACGCCTGTCACCCTAGCTCTCTGGGAGGCCGAGGCGGGAGGATCGCTCAAGCTCAGGAGTTCAGATGTTAACAGCTGTTCTATCTGGATCATCAGAGTATGACTCAATTTGTTATGTTATTTTTTTGTCGTTTTGTATAACATTAAGAAAATTTTAAAAATGAATGACTCATCGTTGTCCAATATTGGAAGAAACTCTATTTGCATAGATGAGGGTAGTTGCTAAGCTGTTAGCAATGATTGAAACCAGCCTGAGCAAGAGCGAGACCCCCGTCTCTACTATAAATAGAAAGAAATTAATTGACCAACTAAAAAATATATATATAGGAAAAATTAGCCGGGCGTGGTGGCGCATGCCTGTAGTCCCAGCTACTCGGGAGGGAGGCTGAGGCAGGAGGATCGCTTGAGCCCAGGAGTCTGAGGTTGCTGTGAGCGAGGATGACGCCACGGCACTCACTCTGGCCCCGGGCAACAGAGTGAGACTCTGTCTCAAAAACACACACACACACACACACACACACACACACACACAAAACCACAAGACTGTTGCAGCTTCAGCCAGCGGTGGTCTCAGGTAGGGCCCAGGTACAGGCATCTCCTCCAAGTTCCCAGGGAGTGCTGAAGCTGCCAGTACCGGGGCCACACTTTCTAGAAACCACTGCTTTGCGCCACACCAAGCCAGTTCGTCCCTCACGGGGCAGAATCCACCGGAATCAACAAACACCTCTTTCCAAGAAGAGAAAAGCCTAAGGGGCAATACCAAAGCCAGAAGTCTTTTGAAAACACATTGATCGCCAAGACAAATATTCATAACTAAAAGCCCCCCCCCTTTTTTTTTTCTTTTGAGTTGCATCACTGGATCTTGGGGGTTAAATGCACGTATGAAAAAAAAAATGCTTTAAAATGAACGTGGTGCCCGCTGCTTGCTCTCTTGCACACACTGGTTTCTATTTTCAGGTGTAGATGCTGCCTAAATAAGACAGGAGTTTCACTGCATAAAACGTAGGAGGTGAGAGTGGAGTTTGCACGTGTGTGTGTATTTGCACACGCGTGGGACTGCAAAGAACTTAAGGGCCACCGCGGAAGTGCTCAGAGGTGCTTGGAAATTAAAATGTCCAGGACTTTTCTTTTTTTTTTTTTTGAGACAGAGTCTCACTCTGTCGCCCGGGCTAGAGTGAGTGCCGTGGCGTCAGCCTCGCTCACAGCAACCTCCAACTCCTGGGCTCAAGCAATCCTCCCGCCTCAGCCTCCTCCCCAGTAGCTGGGACTACAGGCATGCGCCACCACGCCTGGATAATTTTTTTCTATATATATTTTTTTAGTTGGCCAATTAATTTCTTTCTAATTTTTTAGTAGAGATGGGGTTTCGCTCTTGCTCTGGCTGGTCTCTAACTCCTGACCTCGAGCGATCCTCCCGACTCGGCCTCCCAGAGAGCTAGGATGACAGGCGTGAGCCGACCCGCCCGGCCAACGTCCAGTACTTTGGTCTTTAAAAATCACGTTTGCTTTGGGGTTATGAAACCTGATATTTCAGATGAAAGACCAAGAGACGGCCTTTTCTTTATCGAGAGTCAATTACAGTCTCTTTCTTTTCTTTCCTCCTTGCCTGGCCTCCTTCCTACTCCCACCTACCAGACAGAAGATAAAAGAGAGACCGAGAGGAGCGGTCGGCTATAAAGCAGTCGAGTGTGGCTGCCAGACCGCAGGCGGCCAGGGGTGTGCGGGGGAGGAGGGAGAGAAGAAAGAGAGCCATTCATTCTCCGGGCCTCCGCCTGCTCACTTCACTGTCCGTATAAACAGTAGCTGAGAGCATTAGAGACAAACACGATTATGCCACACACAGGGCTCCTATTCTTGGGGTCTCTCTCCATCGGTGAGTTCTCAAAGTCTCTTGGGGAGTTCTGACACTGCAGGTCACCCTCGGACCCTCCAGCCCGTACCGTGTTTCCCCCAAAATAAGACCCACCCATACAATAAACCCCAGCAGGATGTCTAAGCACGTGCACAATAGAAGCCCTACCCCGAAAATCAGCCCTAGTGATGGGCGTGGCTATGAAAATCAGCCCTAGTGATGGGCGTGGCTATGAAAATCAGCCCTGGCGGTGGGCGTGGCTATGAAAATCAGCCCTGGTGATGGGCGTGGCTATGAAAATCAGCCGTGGTGGTGGGCGTGGCTATGAAAATCAGTCCTGGTGATGGGCATGGCTATGAAAATCAGTCCTGGTGATGGGCGTGGCTATGAAAATCAGCCGTGGTGGTGGGCGTGGCTATGAAAATCAGCCCTGGTGATGGGCATGGCTATGAAAATCAGTCCTGGTGATGGGCGTGGCTATGAAAATCAGCTGTGGTGGTGGGCGTGGCTATGAAAATCAGCCGTAGTGAGGGGCGTGGCTATGAAAATCAGTCCTGGTGATGGGCGTGGCTATGAAAATCAGCTGTGATGGTGGGCGTGGCTATGAAAATCAGCCGTAGTGAGGGGCGTGGCTATGAAAATCAGCCCTAGTGACGGGCGTGGCTGCGCAGCGCATCTGCACGACCCATGCGTGTCGTCGCGGAGCGGGAAAGAACACGAGCAGCCCTTCTCATCCGCCCCGTGAGAGCTCTAGTGCTCGACAGGAGAGATCGGGGCCGGTGGCTCTAAGGGAAACAGAGTCACAAGACGGATGGGATTCGGGGTCTGGAGAGTGAGGATGATGTTCCAGAAGAAGACGACTTCACTCTGTTTGAATCAATGCAGACGGTTGTACCGTACTTAAAAAAAATAACACATCCCCTGAAAATCAGCCCTAGGGTGTCTTCTGGAGGAAAAATAAATAGAAGACCCTGTCTTATTTTCAGGGAAACACGTTAGGAGTAATAACAGCATCAATCATTGCTAACAGCTTAGCAACTACCCTCATCTATGCAAATAGAGTTTCTTCCAATATTGGACAATGATGAGTCATTCATTTTTAAAATTTTCTTAATGTTATACAAAATGACCCAAAAAAATAACATAACAAATTGAGTCATACTCTGATGATCCAGATATAACAGCTGTTAACATCTGATTGTATTTCTTCCAGGTTTTAATATTTTGTTTTTCTGGGATTAAATGACAGAATTAAACATCGTTTTTAGCTGCTTTTCCCTTTCCCATGATCCTTCTTAGACCACAAATAACCATAAATTTTGTATGAGTCCTTTTATTTCATTCTTTGAAATTTTACATAAAATATGTATCATAGAACAATATGTAATATTGTTCTTGTTCCTTCTGTTTATATAAATAATTCACACTGTTTTGTTCTTCTCTGTATTTTCATTCAGTATAATTCTTGAAACATAACCAGTTGATTTAGATCATCATTTTCTTTTCGTTTTTGTTTTTTTTTGGAGACAGAGTCTCACTCTTGTTGCCCAGACTAGAGTGCCGTGGTGTCAGCCTCGCTCACAGCAACCTCCAATTCTTGGGCTCAAGCGATCCTCCTGCCTCAGCCTCCTCCCGAGTAGCTGGGACTACAGGCATGCGCCACCATGCCCGACTAATTTTTTCTATATATATTTTTTTAGTTGGCCAATTAATTTCTCTCTATTTTTTCAGTAGAGACGGGGGTCTGGCTCTTGCTCAGGCTGGTCTCGAACTCCTGACCTCGAGCGATCCTCCAGCCTCGGCCTCCCAGAGTGCCAGGATGACAGGCGTGAGCCACCGCGCCCGGCATGCCCACAATTTCTTTGGAAGCTCATGCTGCAAAACCACTATCAGATCAGGCCCCTTCCACACCTTCTCTGGTCACCTTGTCTTGGGGCCACCTGGCGGAAAAATGAGCCAATCCCTAAGGGCTCCAGGCCTCCTGGCTTCTCTTTGAAGCAATGGCGATTCACGTGGCCTCCCATGCGGGCTGTCCTTGTCTGGGATCACAGCCGTTGTCAGGGCATGCACCTCTCTTGCTCCTGGCCTGACTCACGCCCTGCCTAGATGATCGTGGGCCTCTTTTTGGAGGCAGGCCAGCCAGGGATGCCTGCAAGCCAGGCAAGAATCCACAAAGCACCCCGGCAGGTCTGGGTGTGACTCAGTGGTCAGAGATGCACCCAGCTCCACTTCCTTAAAGGGACAGGTGTCTCTGAGTAGCCTCAAAAGGCTACTCAGAGAAGAAAATGTATCTAACCTCTTTAGTACATGAAATTAACTACCCACAATTTCTTTTTATTTATTTATATTTTTTTTTTGAGACAGAGTCTCACTTTGTTGCCCAGGCTAGAGTGAGTGCCGTGGCGTCAGCCTCGCTCACAGCAACCTTAATCTCCTGAGCTCAAGCGATCCTCCTGCCTCAGCCTCCCTCCCGAGTAGCTGGGACTACAGGCGTATCTGTCTGAGCAAGAAGGGTGACAGAGCCACAAGGGAATGTGGGTTCACGGAGATTCCTATTTCTCTTAGATATTTTTTATTTTTTAAAATAACATTACGTCGGGTGGGCGCCGTGGCTCATGCCTGTCATCCCAGCACTCTGGGAGGCCGAGGCGGGAGGATCGCTCGAGGTCAGGAGTTCGAGACCAGCCTGAGCAACAGCAAGACCCCTGTCTCTACTGAAAAAAATAGAAAGAAATTAGCTGGACAACTAAAAATATATAGAAAAAAAATTAGCTGGGCGTGGAGGCACATGCCTGTAGTCCCAGCTACTCGGGAGGAGGCTGAGGCAGGAGGATCGCTTGAGCCCAGGAGTTGGAGGTTGCTGTGAGCGAGGCTGACGCCATGGCACTCACTCTAGCCTGGGCGACAGAGTGAGACTCTGTCTCAAGAAAAATAAATAAAATAAAATAATATTAAACCACTGCTTAAAACCACAAAGAAAGACATTGCAACTCTGTATAGTTGCAATCAAGAAACACATGAGAGTTGCTGCCGGTTTGAAGATCGAGACCATGCAGTCGTCTTCTCCATAGCTAAGGAAGGTGACATGAGGACCTTATCTTCTGATTCCCAGAGTGTGATGAGATTCAGGGCAGTGAGCTGCAGGCGGCAGCTGAGCAGAGGTGGGCAGTGGACTCTCTTCTCTGGGGGAGGGTCTGGAATTCATTCTGCTACCTCCCAGGCCAGCAGCCACGCTCAGTCTTCTCCTAATCTTCAGAGCAAGGGGCTTCTCTTCCACTCTGGCCTGGAAGCACCAGCCCGAAGTGGGATCTACCGTGTTTCCCCAAAAATAAGACAGGGTCTTCTATTTATGTTTCCTCAAGAAGACACCCCAGGGCTTATTTTCAGGGGATGTGTTATTATTTTTTTGTTTTTTTTTTTTTTGTTTTTTTTTTTTAAGACAGAGTCTCGCTTTGTTGCCCAGGCTAGAGTGAGTGCCGTGGCGTCAGCCTAGCTCACAGCAACCTCCGACTGCTGGGCTCAAGCGATCCTCCTGCCTCAGCCTCCCGAGTAGCTGGGACTACAGGCATGCGCCACCATGCCCGGCTAATTTTTTTCTATATATATTAGTTGGCCAATTAATTTTTCTATTTATAGTAGAGACGGGGTCTCGCTCTTGCTCAGGTTGGTTTCGAACTCCTGAACTCAAACGATCCGCCCGGCTCGGCCTCCCAGAGAGCTAGGATTACAGGCGTGAGCCACAGCGCCCGGCTGTTATTTTTTTTTAAGAATGGTACAACCATCTACATTGATTCCAATAGAGTGAAGTCGTCTTCTTCTGGAACATCATCCTCACTCTCCAGACCCCGAATCCCATCCTGAATGTCTTGCGACTCTGTTTCCTTTAGAGCCACCGGCCCGATCTCTCCTGTCGAGCACTAGAGCTCTCACGGGGCGGATGAGAAGGGCTGCTCGTGTTCTTTCCCGCTCCGCGACGACACGCATGGGTTGTGCAGATGCGCTGCGCAGCCACGCCCGTCACTAGGGCTGATTTTCATAGCCACGCCCCTCACTAGGGCTGATTTTCATAGCCACGCCCATCACCAGGGCTGATTTTCATAGCCACGCTCATCACTAGGACTGATTTTCATAGCCACGCCCCTCACTAGGGCTGTTTTTCGGGGTAGGGCTTCTATTTGTTCACGTGCTTAGACATCCTGCTGGGGCTTGTTTTATGGGGAGGGCTTATTTTCCGGGAAACATGGTATCTACACAGAACTGCTGTTTGGCCCACCATGCACCGGGGGCGGGGGTGGGAGCCTCTTACAAAACACAATGCACAAAGACGAGAGGAATGTGTTGGCTGGTTTCATCAACAGATGGCAGAGTTTCCGCAGCTTGCATGAACCGAATCCGAATATTTTTGCCTACCGACTCATATACAGCCTTCTGAAAATATTTTAAGACCCAATTCCGATCAATGAGCCCCTGACTCATAAAATCCTTTTTCCTATGAGCTGCATTGGGTGTGATGATTATTTTCTGATCTTTTTAAAGCTCTGGGCCTTGGAAACAGGAAGTGGCAAAAAAAAGAAAAAAACTGGAAAATAAAAAAAGAGTTCAAGCGTAGGGCAAAAATCCAAGAGTCCCCGAAATTCTGGTCACATGTATTTTCCGATCCCAACATTACCAATAGTATCGGTGTCTTCGGCAGTTGTTTTGAGGAGAGATAAAGGCTAGAGATAAAATAAGATGCCTATGAGAGCAAACAGCATATCCCAATTCTTTCCTTAACTGTTTACATGCAAACTCGTGTTGAGGGGGAGCAAGGAGACAGAAGCGAGACTCTCGGCCTTCTTACGGCAGTTGGATCCTCGCTCCTCGTGTCTCAGAGGGTCAGACTTCTGCAGCCTCTGCCCCGTGATCCCATCTTTCCCACCTACTGTTTGCTTCCTGCTCTTCCCACAAGTGTGTGCATGTGTGTGTGACATGTCTGTGCATGTGTGTGTGTGCTATGTCTGTGCATGTGTGTGTGACATGTCTGTGCATGTGTGTATGTGCTATGTCTGTGCATGTGTGTGACATGTCTGTGCATGTGTGTGTGTGCTATGTCTGTGCATGTGTGTGTGACATGTCTGTGCATGTGTGTGTGTGCTATGTCTGTGCATGTGTGTGTGACATGTCTGTGCATGTGTGTATGTGCTATGTCTGTGCATGTGTGTGACATGTCTGTGCATGTGTGTGTGTGCTATGTCTGTGCATGTGTGTGTGACATGTCTGTGCATGTATGTATGTGCTGTGTCTGTGCATGTGTGTGTGACATGTCTGTGCATGTGTGTATGTGCTATGTCTGTGCATGTGTGTGACATGTCTGTGCATGTGTGTATGTGCTGTCTGTGCATGTGTGTATGTGTCATGTCTGTGCATGTGTGTGTGACATGTCTGCATGTGTGTGTATGTGCTATGTCTGTGCATGTGTATATGTGCTATGTCTGTGCATGTGTGTATGTGTCATGTCTGTGCATGTGTGTGTGACATGTCTGTGCATGTGTGTGTGTGTGTGCTATGTCTGTGCATGTGTGTATGTGTCATGTCTGTGCACGGGCGTGTGTGCAGGACATGATCATGTTACATGCATGCAGGTGTGCATGTGCATGTGCACAGGCAGGATCATGTTACATACATGCATGTGTATGTCTGCACGTGCGTACATGGCATGATTGTGTTACATGCATGTGTGTCATGTCTGTGCATGTGTGTATGTGTCATGTCTGTGCAAGTGTATGTGCAGGGCATGATTGTGTTACATGCATGCATGTGTATGTGTGTGCCTGTGCATGGGCAGGATCATGTTACATGCATATATGTGCATGTGTGCACGTCTGTGGATGGCATGATTGTATTATATGCATGTGTGTACATGTGTGTGCATGGCATGATCATATTGCATGTATGTGTGCATGTGTATGCACTGGCATGTTCGTGTTACATGCATGTATATATGTGTGCCGTGTGGTTGCATTGCAGACATGTATGTGCATGTGTGTACAAATGCATGATCATGTTGTGCCCACGATGCCTGCATGTGTACATGTGTATGTGCACGCATGTAGGTTATGTGTACTTCACTCGTACGTCTTATTTCAACACTCCAGAAGCCAAGGGTGGTGCCAGCCCCTCCTGGCCCAGTCGCTTTCCTTTCCCCGGCCACACTCCCTGGCCACCTGACGAATCCGTAATTACGATCTGTGTGACCATCATCAACTGTCACTTCTTGCAATGCCTTCTGCGTCCCCAACACTGTGCCAGCGCTTTACACGGATCTCATTAATCAGCAGAGCAGGCTGGCGGCGTGCACGGCAACGTCTCCATGACGCAGCAGAGGAATCTGGGATTCAGAGTACAGACGTCACGCGGGCAGGGAGTGTTGGTTTCGAGATTCAAATTCGAGTCTTACTGATTCCAAAGCCCAAGGTTTTCGTTCCACGTGACGATTATAGGGATAGACAAAGGCTTGAGAACGTAGTGGACTTTTACGCGGCATGTTCTGTCATGGCAGAGAAGAGCGGATGCTTGTGGGTGGGTGTGTGCACGTGTTGGAAGGGAAGGAGACACGGGATGCTTCTGAGGATTTTAATCTTAAGAATTCTGTTGCATGGTCGGGCGCGGTGGCTCACGCCTGTCATCCCAGCACTCTGGGAGGCCGAGGCGGGAGGATCGCTCGAGGTCAGGAGTTGGAGACCAGCCTGAGCAAGAGCGAGACCCCGTCTCTACTAAAAATAGAAAGAAATTAATCGACCAACTAAAAATATCTATAGAAAAAATTAGCCGGGCACAGTGGCGCATGCCTATAGTCCCAGCTACTAGGAAGGTTGAGGCAGGAGGATCGCTTGAGCCCAGGAGTCTGAGGTTGCTGTGAGCGAGGCTGACGCCACGGCACTCACTCTAGCCCGGGCAACAGAGTGAGACTCTGTCTCAAAAAAAAAAAAATAAATAAATAAATTGTATGCAAATATCTTTTGTAGGCTTAAGATTTTAAATTAGTACCAGTTGTTACAAAAGTTGCTATTTGATTTAACAGAGAGTTGCCATTTAACTCCCAAGCAATGGGAAATCTCTCAGGTTGCTTTGACTTCTGTCTTTTCTATGGACATGAATTCATTTATTTCACTCTTTCAGAAAAAAGCATTTATCAGGCCTTTATTGCATACCATGTTTCCCCGAAAATAAGACAGGGTCTTATATTTATTTTTCCTCGAGAAGACACCCTAGGGCTGATTTTCAGGTGGTATGTTATTTTATTTCAGTACGATACAACCATCTGCGTTGATTCAAATAGAGTCAAGTCGTCTTCTTCTGGAACATCATCCTCACTCTCCAGACCCCGAATCCCATCCTGAATGTCTTGCGACTCTGTTTCCTTTAGAGCCACCGGCCCCGATCTCTCCTGTGGAGCACTAGAGCTCTCACGGGGCGGATGAGAAGGGCTGCTCGTGTTCTTTCCCGCTCCGCGATGACACGCATGGGTTGTGCAGATGCGCTGCACAGCCACGCCCGTCACTAGGGCTGATTTTCATAGCCACGCCCATCACTAGGGCTGATTTTCATACCCACGCCCATCACCAGGGCTGATTTTCATAGCCACGCCCATCACTAGGGCTGATTTTCAAAGCCACACCCACCACCAGGGCTGATTTTCATAGCCACGCCCACCACCAGGACTGATTTTCATAGCCACGCCCATCACTAGGGCTGATTTCCATAGCCACGCCCATCACTAGGGCTGATTTTTCATAGCCACGCCCATCACTAGGGCTGATTTTCGGGGTAGGGCTTCTATTGCGCTTGTGCTTAAACATCCCGCTGGGGGCTTGTTTGATGGGCAGGTCTTATTTTCAGGGAAACTGGGTAACGGAGAAGAGACCATTGATAAACACTCAGGCCTCCAAAATGGCCATGCCCAATGCCTAAGGAGATAACAAATAACTACAATAGTAGGGAAGGCTTGTTCACGTTGTTCTGGAAGCTTCCGAAGGAGGAGGTACCAAGATCAAGCAGCAAGACTGCAGATCAGGACTGACCATGTCACTGCCGCCAGTGGGACAGGCCACCCCCTGAGGTCAGAGATGTGACAGATTGCCGTCAGTCATGCCCAACTTTCTTCTAGAGGGGCAGTGAAGAACACCAAGCCATGGTTTAGCAGACGGAAGGAAGGGCCGCACATCTCTGAAAACCCAAGATACAAGGGCATAACTGCCTATTTAGAGTCACGCATGCGACTTATCTTCTAAGCTGAATTGCTCGCGTTTACAGATGCTACAGCCATTTACCTGCAAATACCTCCCACACACCTGAGAACAAAGGATGGCGCTCCCTACTGGAAGGGGACCTCTAATTTAGAACCTGAATTTCAAGTCTGGAGGTGTAATAACAGGCCTGTGTCAACCTTTTGCTTTCTGCAAAGATAATAATGTAGGCCCTTGCCCGAACACCTGTCTAACCTGTAATTTTTCTTACTCTATGAACATGCAAAACGCAGAGCTTGCCGGAGCGCTGAAGTGCATTACAGAGGAGCGTGCATTTACCGTGTTTCACCCAAAACAAGACAGGGTCTTCTATTTATTTTTCCTCAAGAAGACACCCTAGGGCTGATTTTCAGGGGATGTGTTATTTTTTTCAAGCACGGTACAACCATCTGCATTGATTCAAACAGAGTGAAGTCGTCTTCTTCTGGAACATCATCCTCACTCTCCAGACCCCGAATCCCATCCTGAATGTCTTGCGACTCTGTTTCCTTTAGAGCCACCGGCCCGGATCTCTCCTGTCGAGCACTAGAGCTCTCACGGGGCGGATGAGAAGGGCTGCTCGTGTTCTTTCCCGCTCCGCGACGACACGCATGGGTTGTGCAGATGCGCTGCGCAGCCACGCCCATCACCAGGGCTGATTTTCATAGCCACGCCCACCACCAGGGCTGATTTTCATAGCCACGCCCACCACCAGGGCTGATTTTCATAGCCACGCCTGTCACTAGGGCTGATTTTCATAGCCACGCCCACCACCAGGGCTGATTTTTGTGGCCACGCCCATCACTAGGGCTGATTTTCATGGCCACACCCATCACTAGGGCTGATTTTCATAGCCACACCCATCACTAGGGCTGATTTTCATAGCCACACCCATCACTAGGGCTGATTTTCGGGGTAGGGCTTCTATTGGGCACGTGCTTAGACACCCTGCCAGGGCTTATTTTATGGGTAGGGCTTATTTTCGGGGAAACACGGTAATTATTCAGATGGACGTGAAGGGAGGTGCCCCAAAGTGGAGAGTCTCTGGCATTGGGGTCAACTGTCTTCATTCCACCCCAGATAATTACTTTCTTTCTTTCTTTTTTTTTTTTTTGAGACAGTCTCGCTTTGTTGCCTAGGCTAGAGTGAGTGCCGTGGCATCAGCCTGGCTCACAGCAACCTCACACTCCTGGGCTCAAGCGATCCTCCTGCCTCAGCCTCCAGAGTAGCTGGAACTACAGGCGTGAGCCTCCATGCCCGGCTAATTTTTTCTATATATATTTTAGTTGGCCAATTAATTTATTTCTGTTTTTTTTATAGTAGAGATGGGGGATCTCGCTCTTGCTCAGGCTGGTCTCCAACTCCTGACCTCGAGCGATCCTCCAGCCTCGGCCTCCCAGAGTGCTAGGATTACAGGCATGAGCCACCACGCCCGGCCATCCCAGATAATTACAAGCCATCTATTGTGTGTGGCATGGTACGCAAGTAGCCCCGGAAAGGCCAGTAGGCGAAGGAAAAAAAAAAGAATATTAATGCAGCTGATGTGATACTAACAGGGACTCCCATGAGGAAGGGCAACAGGGGCCATGTGCACCGAAAGTTCATAACTGACTTTGTTCCACTCATTTATTCCGAGAGGGGCAGTAAAGATATTAACAGCAGCATCATCTAGCAATAAAGAGGCTACCTTGCGTATCAAGCCATGGGAAACCTATCATGTTCCTCTGAGTTCTGTCTCCTCTTGGGACATAAATTCATTTATTTCGCCCTTTCTGAAGAAAGCATGCATTGAGCCCCGATTGTATAATCGGGATTTGCTCTGGGGGGGCAGAAAAGAACAGAAAATAAGGCAACATTTGCAATCCTCAATACGTTTCAGTCTGTTGGGAGCTATTAAAGCTAGCAGCCAAGTCATTTTAGCTCCACTTGTCCTCCAGCTAGGACTTGGGGTGTCGGAAGGCGTGCAGGGGCTGGTCCTCAAGACATAATTTGGAGGGGACAGGAGGGGCCGTGCGGGAAATGGAGGCAGACACTAGCAGGCGAATGCTTGGCGAGAGAGCAGGAGGAGGCAAAATCAACAGGTTGTGGGGAATAAGAGAGTACGTCCATCAGAGGCAATTTCTGCAGGAGGAGAAGAAAGATCTACAGAATAGAGAGACGTTTTTCCCACCTTTTTATCCCACTGTTGCCAAACATAGTAACACTCCTGGCACTCTGAGCTACTTTAACCAAGCAGCCAAGTTTTTTTAAAAAAATTTCTTCCTACCAGCCAGAAGTGGAAAAAAAAAAAAAATTTCTTCCTATTTATAGTAGAGACAGGGTCTCGCTCTTGCTCGGGCTGGTTTCGAACTCCTGACCTCGAGCGATCCTCCCGCCTCGGCCTCCCAGAGTGCTGGGATGACAGGCATGAGCCACCTAGCACCCCGCCGGCAGCCAAGCTTTGAAGACTGACTGCCCGTGGTCTCAGCCCCATTCACTTGTGGCCAAGATAAACACCCACATCATACTTTCTTAATCTACCTACACACGCACCAGGCCCTGGGGCTCTGTTTCCTCCTGGCCTTTCTTCTCTACTTCCTTCGTTTTTTTGGTTTTTTTCGTGCACAATGAACAATGAGACTCACAAAGGCTGCCTTCCCAGACAGATTTTGTGCTCTCTCTCTGTTTTTTCAAATTGTCTGGATCAAACCAACTTTGCACAAATGTGTCTCTCCAAATCCTTCTGGTCTCATGGTCGGTTGTGTTTATTTTCTTTTCAAATTTTTCAAAAGTCTCTTGGATGCTTTTATTTTTTTTTTAATTTTTTTTTTTTTTTTTTGAGACAGAGTCTCACTCTGTTGCCCGGGCTAGAGTGAGTGCTGTGGCATCAGCCTCGCTCACAGCAACCTCAGACTCCTGGGCTCAAGCGATCCTCCTGCCTCAGCCTCCTCCCGAGTAGCTGGGACTACAGGCATGCACTGCCGTGCCCGGTTAATTTTTCCTACCTATATTTTTAGTTGGTCAATTAATTTCTTTCTATTTATAGTAGAGACGGGGTCTTGCTCTTGCTCAGGCTGGTTTCAAACTCCTGACCTCGAGTGATCCTCCCACCTCGGCCTCCCAGAGCTAGGGTGACAGGCGTGAGCCACCACGCCCAGCCTCTTGGATGTTTTCTGTTTCTGATACAATCTATGCATTAAGTGGAAAGACGCCCAGGCTTAAAGCTGGCACCAAATAAAGCATATTCGATGGACACCTCCCTGCTGTTTCATTCAATTTGCCTTCGAAGGGAGTTTAGAGTCATTTACATGTCCCTGCCGGGTTTTCCAAGCCTTTCAGGGAATTAACAAATTTTAGTCTCTGAATATCTTGTGTAATGAATAATGTGAGAGACCCATCCACACAAGATCCCACTGCTAAATTTTCAGAGATTTTGTCATTCAGTTGTTAAAGACAACTGTTATTAAAAATTAAACTATACTCCACTAATGGAGCTTTTCATTTGAAAGAAAAAGAAAAATAAATTTTAAAAAAACAAAAAAAGAAAAATAAAGCAAAGAAACGAAAGCAACAACAACAAAAAAAACAAAAACAAAATATTAAATTATATATTTAGCCGGGCGTGGTGGCGCGTGCCTGTAGTCCCAGCTACTCGGGAGGAGGCTGAGGCAGGAGGATCACTTGAGCCCAGGAGTTGGAGGTTGCTGTGAGCGAGGCTGATGCCACGGCACTCACTCTAGCCCGGGCGACAGAGTGAGACTCTGTCTAAAAAAAAAAAAAAAAAAAAAAAAAAAACGATTGTATGGGCTTGAGTAACTTTATGACATCTCCCTGAATTAAAGACTGCTCAGAGCTGATCCCATGCAATGAAAATTACAAAGTCTCCAGTTCACAAGTGGCTCTAAGCACTTCATACCAACATATTATGAGTTGATGAACTGGGAAACAAAGCGAACCTTCTAGACCCTGTCTTCTGAGAGTGAGGGAGGGAGAAATGTCTGGGTCCTTCTATTCATGCCCCCAGACTGCCTCATCTGGCTGGTTTGTCCCAGGAGCATAGGAGAGGCTCCATCACGGCATTTGAAAACGATCGAGCCTCTAAAAACCTATCTTAAGCAAGAGAATCTTCTATCTCTGGTTCTTAGAAATTGCAGAATGATCCTGCTGCTTCTTCAAGGAAATGGGTTGTTCTTCTCTAAAACAGAGATAAGGCCGGGCGTGGTGGCTCCCTCACGCCTGTCATCCTAGCACTCTGGGAGGCCGAGGCGGGAGGATCGCCCGAGGTCAGGAGTTCGAGACCAGCCTGAGCAAGAGCAAGACCCCGTCTCTACTAAAAAAAATAGCAAGAAATGAATTATCCAACTAAATATATAGAGGAAACAATCAGCCGGGCATGGTGGCGCATGCCTGTAGTCCCAGCTACTCGGGAGGAGGCTGAGGCAGGAGGATCGCTTGAGCCCAAGAGTTGGAGGTTGCTGTGAGCGAGGCTGATGCCACGGCACTCTAGCCTGGGTGACAGAACGAGACTCCGCCCCCCCCCCCAAAAAAAGATTTATTTTTTTTAACTGATGCCAGCCCCATTCCTGGTCACTCACAGTCCTTCCAGACCAAGTTGTTTTCAGAGAAACTTCTGCATTGTTGGAGTCTGTGATAACAGGGGTGAGGTAGAGGCCCACAGTCACAAATGCCAGAAGGAAAACACTGCAAAGGGACCCTCCAGGTGTGGCCATCGCCAGTCTGAGGTTGGCAACCGCAGGCCACAGAAGCAGAAGAGGCCCGAGAAGGAGGCCAAGGACACGAAAGACGGAAGAGAAACAGCCCTGAGGTTCGGCAGGTCTGGCTGGGGCGGAAGCGCTGAGGCCAGACAGAAAGGGAAGGAAGCCTGAATGTCTGGGCGCACCCACAGGTGTTTCTGCCAAGCTCGGCTTCCCAAATCACCTCTCCAGTGCCCTATCAGGAATGCAAGCAAGCCCTGAGTCCACAGTGTTCCCCAGAGTTTGGTGCATTACCTGCCACCAGTGTCCTGCAAGAGGGTTGGCAGTAATGCACACATTGCAAAAAAAAAAATGTATAAAGTCCCAGATCAGTTGACTTAAAAAAAAAAAAAAAGATAAATAAAATTTATGAAAAATTAAAAATTTAAATAAAATTTTTAAAAAAGAAAAAAAAATGTAGAAGAAATGGTAATTGTAAACTAGCCACCCAGGCCAGGCCAGGGGGCTCACGCCTGTCATCCCTGCACTCTGGGAGGCCGAGGCGGGAGGATCGCTCGAGGTCAGGAGTTCGAGACCAGCCTGAGCAAGAGCGAGACCCCCGTCTCTACTACAAAAAATAGAAAAAAATGAGCGAGGCGTGGTGGCGCATGCCTGTAGTCCCAGCTACAGGCATGGGACTAGTCCGAGCTAGTCGGGAGGCTGAGGCAGGAGGATCGCTTGAGCCCAGGAGTCTGAGGTTGCTATGAGCGAGGCTGACGCCACGGCACTCACTCTAGCCCGGGTGACAGAGTGAGACTCTGCCTCAAAAAAAAAAAAAAGAAAATTATCTTAGAAG
The DNA here is from genome assembly GCF_040939455.1 of Microcebus murinus. Classification (NCBI taxonomy): domain Eukaryota; kingdom Metazoa; phylum Chordata; class Mammalia; order Primates; family Cheirogaleidae; genus Microcebus; species Microcebus murinus. The sequence goes on along the minus strand of NC_134132.1, from coordinate 14,609,367 downwards.
GGCGAAGCACAGTGTCCCTGTTCTACATTATTTGGGGTAAATCCAGACTTTACTCTGAGTTCTTGCAGGAGGAAGTGAACCCTGGCCAACATGTAACTATTCATAACAGTAAAAGCTACTTTGCAGGAATTTTCTGAACTGTGCTCGTGAGGCCTGGCTTCACGACAGTCAGTAAAATTGCCAAGCGACATATCTTACATTTTGATACCCGTTGCCAAACCGCCTTCCAAAATATCGCAGCAACAACAAACACATAAATATTTTAACTGAGACCCTGCTCTGCACCCAGGTACCGTGCTGTATCTCATTTAATTCTCACTGCAGTTGCGCCAGATAGATTTTTTTTTTTTTTAATCTGCATCTACCAACCGGTGAAAATGAACCTCGGGTACCTCCAGGTGTGACCTGCGATCAATAACCACACAGGCAGGAAGGGACAGAGAAGGATTTGAACCAGGTCTGAGCTAAGATGCTTCCCAAGCGCCCCCCAAGGAAACATTGTAACGCAGGATGAGAATTAATCTGCAGTGCTGAAGGATGCCCATACATCTGTCAGATTTATAGCCGAGTGAGTGGTGCCTGGCCCCTGCCTTTGTTCACTCGTCCGTAAAAACGAGGAGGGTCAACTTAAGTAGCGTCTAAGGTTTCTTCCAAGTCGATGAGTCCTCAGTTGGGTGCACCGTCTGCAGGGATGACGGGACGTCTACAGGCAAATATTGTAGCATGTTGATTTGGTAGCTGCCTTCCACATTTACAAAGCACCAGAAAAAAAGAAATAGGCCCTCAGGCAAGCCAAAGGTTTTAGCTGAGTTGAAAGAAGATCACATACGATTTATCTGTCTCCGCGATAAAACCCAGATATAGAGTAATGGGTTCTCTGTCCTTAAATGTCTGCAATAAGCAAACAGACCATTAATGATCATGGGGTTTGGGTATATGTCTGAAGCACACAGCTTCACCAGGTGATCTTTTAAGGTTCTTTTTTTTTTTTTTTTTTTTTTTTTTGAGACAGAGTCTCACTCTGTTGCCCAGGCTAGAGTGAGTGCCGTGGTGTCAGCCTCGCTCACAGCAAAACCTCCAACTCCTGGGCTCAAGCGATCCTCCTGCCTCAGCCTCCTCCCGAGTAGCTGGGACACCAGGCATGCGCCACCACGCCCGGCTCATTTTTTTCTATAGATTTTTAGTAGAGACGGGGTCTTGCTCTTGCTCAGGCTGGTCTCGAACTCCTGACCTTGAGCGATCCTCCCACCTCGGCCTCCCAGAGTGCTAGGATGACAGGCGTGAGCCACAGCGCCCAGCCTTTATATATATATATATTTTTTTAAATGTTTTGTCCAGATAATTTCTTTGTATTTTCAGTAGAGATAGGGTCTCACTCTTGCTCAGCCTGGTCTCGAACTCCTGACCTCGAGCGATCCTCCTGCCTCAGCCTCCCAAGTAGCTGGGACTACAGGCATGCGCCACCATGCCCGGCTGATTTTTTCTATATATTTTTAGTTGGTCAATTAATTTCTTTGTATTTTTAGTAGAGACTGGATCTCCACCTCGCTCAGGCTCATTTCGAACTCCTGACCTTGAACGATCCTCCCACCTCGGCCTCCCAGACAGCTACAATTACAGGCGTGAGCCGTGGCACCTGGCCTAAAAATATCATTTAATACCAAGCTGTTGATCTAGGGTCCGACAAATGCCAAGTCCCATAGCAATTTTCTGCCCAACTTCTACTTCCAAAGCATTCTGAGCTTAAAGCCAGTAATTTTCCAAGCTGAACCCTACATTAAGCCAAGCTGTCTAAAGAGCATGTCTGTAGTGACATTTGATTTGCCTTTTTACAACATCTGGGATAAAGTCTTTCTGAAAGGCCAACACTGAATTAATTGACCACTATATTTTAGCCATCATTAACAGATCTCATGGAAACAAAGAAATCCTTAGTGTTGGAGGTCTCTTTGAATGTTTGTATACTCAATGTACAGTTATTTATTGAATTTTGTAAATCAATATTGTTAATAATCCAAAACTATAATCTGAATCAGTCAGACCACCACTTGGTAGGACTTAGAGCCACACTGATATTAGAAAATCTCTAATAATATATGCTATGCGCTGGGCTCCTACTTAATACTTCGTATTTACTAATAACTTCACGAGTTTCAATAACCCTAGAGACCATTTGATAATTGAGAAAAGTAGAGTTGGGTGAGGCTGGGCTGACCAAGATCATACAGTTAGTAGGTGCTGATGCTGGAAATTCACACCCAGGTGATATTTTTAGGTTTAGTGGGGGAAAACAAATATGATTGGCCGGGTGCGGTGGCTCACGCCTGTCATCCTAGCACTATGGGAGGCCGAGGCGGGAGGATCGCTCAAGGTCAGGAGTTCGGAACCAGCCTGAGCAAGAGCGAGACCCCGTCTCTACTAAAAATAGAAAGAAATTAATTAGCCAACTAATATAGAGAGAAAAAATGAGCCGGGCATGGTGGCGCATGCCTGTAGTCCCAGCTACTCGGGAGGCTGAGGCAGGAGGATCGCTTGAGGCCAGGAGTTGGAGGTTGCTGTGAGCTAGGCTGACGCCACGGCACTCACTCTAGCCCAGGCGAGAGAATGAGACTCTGTCTCAAAAAAGAAAAGAAAGGAAGGGAAGGGAAGGGAAGGGAAGGGAAGGGAAGGGAAGGGAAGGGAAGGGAAGGGAAGGGAAGGGAAGGGAAGGGAAGGGAAGGGAAGGGAAGGGAAGGGAAGGGAAGGGAAGGGAAGGGAAGGGAAGGGAAGGGAAGGGAAGGGAAGGGAAGAGAAGGGAAAGGGAAAGGGAAAGGGAAAGGGAAAGGGAAAGGGGAAGGGGAAGGGGAAGGGGAAGGGGAAGGGGAAGAGAAGGGGAAGGGAAGGGAAGGGAAGGGAAGGGAAGAGAAGGGGAAGGGAAGGGGAAGGGGAGGGAAGGGGAAGGGAAGGGGAAAGGAAGGGACGGGGAAGGGGAAGGGGAGGGAAGGAAAGGAAAGGAAAGGAAAGGAAAGGAAAGGAAAGGAAAGGAAAGGAAAGGAAAGGAAAGGAAAGGAAAGGAAAGGAAAGGAAAGGAAAGGAAAGGAAAGGAAAAACAGATATATAACGGAAAGGATTCACAAAAGCACAGACTAAAAAACTAAAAAACAACTTAAGACGCCGAAACTTAAGCTGCTGAAAATACTTTTTACAGAAGCGTACTGAGGCATTTACTTTCCAAACGAAGGCCACAGAGAGAGACTTCCACCGTATGGCATCTTGGATGACAGTCCGCACTGTGATCGTGGATAAATCACTAAATTCTTCAGTCTCCAGGTCACCGCCTCTACGAGCGGGATAATTCCTACCTCTTCATCGCCAGGGCTGCTGTGCTGCTTAATTAATGTTTATAAAGCACTTTCTGCTCCCTGGGTGAAAGGTGCCACTAAAGAGCAAAGTATAATAATTATGTTTTAATTGCCAGGGCTCATGTTGAAAACGCCCGCCCAAAAAAAAAGCAACAAAAAAAACCACGTGCCTATGACTTGTGATTTAATCAAACCGCTCCATTAGAATCACAGGCATGACTTCTGTCTTCAGCCTGGCAAAAAAATATCACCTGCCGTATCTGAGAAAGGACCTTCTGTTTGTGCAAGTCCTCATGGCTCGGCCTACCTACCTGCAAAATGGGGTGACGGTGCTTTCTGTGACCTCCTAATACTTCTCCGTTCTTTGCAAAGCCCTGTGCCGATGCCGATTTAGGTGAAAAGAAGGGCACGCATATTGCTAGGAGAAGAAATGCAGCCTCCTCCTGCCCTGCAGGGAATGGAATTGCTGGTCTGTGGGGAAAATTAAAGTCCCAGGGATCCTGCAGAAAGACCACTGAGGACAGCCAGCCCACAGGTGACCAGGAGGCTGGGCAAGGACTGTGGGAGCTCTTTGGCAATCAACCTGGTGATACTCCATTTTCTCAAAGTGTCAGTTGATTCTTCTGTCTCTTTTATATCGAGGCCAGCCTTTTTTTTTTTTTTTTTTTTTTGAGGCAGAGTCTCACTCTGTCGCCCGGGCTAGAGTGAGTGCCGTGGCGTCAGCCTCGCTCACAGCAACCTCAGACTCCTGGGCTCAAGCGATCCTCCTGCCTCAGCCTCCCGAGTAGCTGGGACTACAGGCATGTGTCACCATGCCCGGCTAATTTTTTCTATATATTTTTAGTTGGCCAATTCATTTCTTTCTATTTTTGGTAGAGATGGGGGTCTCACTCTGGCTGAGGCTGGTCTCGAACTCCTGGGCTCAAGCGATCCTCCCGCCTCGGCCTCCCAGAGTGCTGGGATGACAGGCGTGAGCCACCTCGCCCGGCCTATTCACAGGGTTGAAACCCGAGTGCATGTGTGCATGTATTACATGTGTGTAGAGTTCTAATCGCATGCTTTTGTAATGTGAGTTCTCACCTGGTACATACATGTCAGCTGAGGAACTCCCCCGAGCCACCACTCATACGTCATTTAAGAAGGAAATTCTAGGCCGGGCATGGTGGCTCACGCCTGTCATCCCAGCTCTCTGGGAGGCCGAGGCGGGAGGATCGCTCAAGGTCAGGAGTTCGAGACCAGCCTGAGCAAGAGCGAGACCCCCGTCTCTACTATAAATAGAAAGAAATTAATTGGCCTATATATATATATATATATATATATATAAAATGAGCTGGGCATGGTGGCGCATGCCTGTAGTCCCAGCTACTTGGGAGGCTGAGGCAGGAGGATCGCTTGAGCCCGGGAGATTGAGGTTGCTGTGAGTGAGGCTGACACCACGGCACTCACTCTAGCCCGGGCAACAGAGTGAGACTCTGTCTCAAAAAAAAAAAAAGAAGGAAATTCTTCCAGACCAGGGGAAAACCCTTCTGGCCTCTCTCCCCAGCTCCGAGGCAGGAAGCAGGATGTGTCTGACCCGTGAGCTGGCCCCCATGACATTCTCTGTCCCCCTGGTGGTGCTCGGCTCCACCTGGCTAAAGTCCCTGGGTGAAAACCTACCACCCAGGTGACCTTTCTCTCCCTGGGATGTGCCGGCATGAACCCAGGTCCCGGCCCCTTCCCGAAGAAAGCCTGTTGGAGACACATGGCCTAGCATTCTGGGTGGGAGGCTTTCATTCAGGAGGAGAATTAATAGGCAGCCTCTTTGTGGTCACGAGTCAACCTGCTTTCTCCAATCTCCCTTAACCGGTCCTGCCGCTGGGATTTCCAAGTTATTACGCAGGCAATCCTTGTAAATAGCTCTTTTGATGGCTGGATAAGACCAAGGAGAGGGTTTATTTAACCATTTCCCCAACTGTTGACATTAGATGAATAATTTAGTATTCCTGCCCAAGCTTCTTGGACATCCGGTGACTAAAAAAAATTCTGTATAGTATCTGTTGGTTAGACTGGTTTGATTTCTTTTTTCTTTTTTTTGACACAGAGTCTCACTCTGTCGCCCGGGCTAGAGTGAGTGCCGTGGTGTCAGCCTCGCTCACAGCAACCTCAGACTCCTGGGCTCAAGCGATCCTCCTGCCTCAGCCTCCTCCCGAGTAGCTGGGACTACAGGCATGTGCCACCACGCCCTGCTAATTGGTTTTCTTCTGCATATATTTTTAGTTGTTTGGCTAATTTCTTTTTATTTATAGTAGAGACGGGGGTCTCGCTCTTGCTCAGCCTGGTTTCGAACTCCTGACCTCCAGCGAGCCTCCCGCCTCGGCCTCCCAGAGTGCTGGGTTGACAGGCGTGAGCCACCGCTGTGCCCAGCCTCTTGTTGTTGTTCATCACCGGCGCTGTGCAGCTTCCTGTTCATAGCAGAGGTGGCAGAGGGATCTCAGACTGGAATTCCTTCCCTCCCCGGCCTTTCTGGCAGACATGGAACGCGGCCATTAGCAGTCTGGCCACACAGCAGCCCGAGGCCACCGGGGACCCTGTTGGAAGCCACTGCCTTCCGTAGTTATCAAGGGACTGGATGTAGCTGCGAGCAAAACCGCACCTGCATCCTGTAACCTCAGGCGACAGAGCCCAGGCCATGGAACAAAAGATCCCAGGGAATCGGGGATGGATCAGAGAGACGGAGGTTTAAACTCTGGGTCAGCTGGGCACGTGGTGGCTCACGCCTGTCATCCTAGCACTCTGGGAGGCCGAGGCGGGAGGATCGCTCAAGGTCAGGAGTTCGAGACCAGCCTGAGCAAGAGCGAGACCCCGTCTCTACTAAAAATATAAACAAATTAACTGGCCGACTACGAATAAATAGAAAAAATGAGCCAGGCACGGTGGCACATGCCTGTAGTCCCAGCTACTCGGGAGGAGGCTGAGGCAGGAGGATCGCTTGAGCCCAGGAGTTTGAGGTTGCTGTGAGCAAGGCTGACGCCACGGCACTCACTCTAGCCCGGGTGACAGAGCGAGACTCTGTCTCAAAAATAAAACAAACTGAAAAGCAACTCCAGGCTTTGTAGTTTAGGCAAGACTAACAAAACACTCCTACCTTTAGGTAGAGGCCCACTAAGTAAGTCGACTGAGTAAGAGAGAGGGCAGGTTTGGGAGAGAGAGGGTACAGAAGGTAGGAACTTATTATGGGCACGTAGGATTCAAGCTATCTCTGCAACAAACATTCTGGCAGTAGTAAGGGCCTGATGTAGAGAAAGCAACAAGCTGAAGCCCAAGGCAAAGATCAAGGTTGGGGGTTGACATTTGGCAGGAGAGACTATTGTCAAAATAATGGGAAAGGTAAGAGAACATAATCCTAGCACTCTGGGAGGCCGAGGCGGAGGCCGAGGCAGGAGGATCGCTCAAGGTCAGGAGTTCGAAACCAGCCTGAGCAAGAGCAAGACCCCGTCTCCACTAAAAATAGAAAGAAATTAATTAGCCTGCCTAAAAATATATAGAAGAAATTAGCCGGGCATGGTGGTGCATGCCTGTAGTCCCAGCTACTCGAGAGGAGGCTGAGGCAGGAGGATCGCTTGAGTCCAGGAGTCTGAGGTTGCTGTGAGCGAGGCTGACGCCACGGCACTCACTCTAGCCTGGGCAACACAGTGACACTCTGTCTCAAAAAAAAAAAAAAAAAAAAAGGTAAGAGAACAGAAATGGCCTCCTCACCATCCTCCCTAGATCCAAATCAGCCTTCTCTACTCCTCCATCCTACTTTGTTTTCCATGTTGCAATCCCAGTGATCTATGAAACTAGAAATCGTACTGTTTAATGCCCTGGCTTGGAACATTTCCGTGCACGCAACCTCACTGGCACTCGGAGAAATGTCCATGGAAAGGACAATGAGATTCTATTTTTTTCCCTGCTGGACTGGAAAAAAATTAAAGATTGATAACATCTACCCCTGGTAAGCACATGGAGAAATGAGCACTCATATATTTCTGGCATGAGTGCAAATTGCTACGATATTTTGGGATATCTATTACTATTTTAAATATCTCAAGACTTTTGATCCAGCAATCTCGTTTTTAAGAATCTGTCCTCTAGGTTGGGCGCGGTGGCTCACGCCTGTCATCCTGGCACTCTGGGAGGCCGAGGCGGGAGGATCGCTCAAGGTCAGGAGTTGGAGACCAGCCTGAGCGAGAGCAAGACCCGGTCTGTACTAAAAATAGAAAGAAATTAATTGACCTACTAAAAATATATATATGCCAAAAAAAAAAAAAAATCAGCCGGGCGTGGTGGCGCATGCCTGTAGTCCCAGCTACTCGGGAGGAGGCTGAGGCAGGAGGATCGCTTGAGCCCAGGAGTTGGAGGTTGCTGTGAGCTAGGCTGACGCCACGGCACTCACTCTAGCCTGGGCAACAGAGTGAGACTCTGTCTCAAAAAAAAAAAAAAGAAAGTCATTAGCTGAGGATCCAGCAAGAGCCAGATGTCCGCACCTGCATTCCTGGGAATGAGCGACTCTGCCAAGGCTGATGAACAGGGACATTCCTAACTCTTCTCAGAAGGTCACTGCCGTCCCCAACTCCCACACGACGGTTCTTCTTTGTCTCTCGTCAAATGCAAAGAGCAAGAAGCTACTTCTTAAATTTTGACTTCTATTACCATGTTTCCCTGAAAATAAGGCACAGGCTTCTATTTACATTTCATGAAGAAGACACCCTAGGGCTGATTTTCAGGGCACGTGTTATTTCTTTTCAAGTGCGGTACAACCATCTACATCGATTCAAACAGAGTGAAGTCGTCTTCTTCTGGAACATCATCCTCACTCTCCAGACCCCGAATCCCATCCTGAATGTCTTGCGACTCTGTTTCCTTTAGAGCCACCAGCCCCGATCTCTCCTGTCGAGCACTAGAGCTCTCACGGGGAGGATGAGAAGGGCTGCTCGTGTTCTTTCCCGCTCTGCCACGACATGCATGGGTTGTGCAGATGCGCTGCGCAGCCACGCCTGTCACTAGGGCTGATTTTCATAGCCACGCCCATCACCAGGGCTGATTTTCGGGGTGGGGCTTCTATTGCACACATGCTCAGACATCCTGCTGGAGCTTATTTTATGGGTGGTCTTATTTTCGAGGAAACAGGTATGTGAACATCTGCAAGCAAATAAACTGCTCATGTGGTTTCTATCGTTTTCCCTGCCTGGGACTCCACATTTCACTTCTAACTCACCGAAGCCGGGTGCATCTGGCAGATGAATCTGAGCTTAGTGGGGTGACTCTGGAGCCATAAATGATTCAAGGGCAATAAAGCAAACAAAGACTCCAACCCATTTCCTGAGAAAGGAGACCTGTGTTTAGGAGATTATCACCTTAGGCCACGATTTAGGAAATTATCTTCCCATCTCCAAAGAGCTGATAATGCAGAGAAACATAAAATTTTCCCGAATGCTACTAGAAAATTCCCTGTCATTTTCTATGTTGACACCATGCTGATTTTCGTTAATACAGTGCTGTAGGAATTCAACCAGAAAGACAGGCTGGAGATTCTAGGAAGCTTTGTAAATACAAAGCAAATATGAAATTTCCATCAAAATAGCATGTTAGTCTAAGAAAACACATTTCCAATGATCCATGGAACATGAATGTTCCACAGGGTGTACCAGGGCCTTAGTGCATAAATGGAGGTCCAGTAGAAGAACTGGGGACACCCTGGTCTGTCGGCATCTTGGTTGCCTTTCCTTTGTTTTAAGATGAATTGGGAGGCCGGGCGCCGTGGCTCACGCCTGTCATCCCAGCACTCTAGGAGGCCGAGGCGGGAGGATAGCTCGAGGTCAGGAGTTCGAAACCAGCCTGAGCAAGAGCGAGACCCCGTCTCTACTATAAATAGAAAGAAATTAATTGGCCAACTAATATATATATAGAAAAAATTAGCCGGGCGTGGTGGCGCATGCCTGTAGCCCCAGCTACTCGGGAGGCTGAGGCAGGAGGATCACTTGAGCCCAGGAGTTTGAGGTTGCTGT